>NC_052065.1:67911227-68220727 GCF_903992535.2 Arvicola amphibius
ATATTTACCAAGTAAACAGTGACATCTGTTGTTAAACAAACTTCACTAGAAGTCCCAAAGGGTAAAACATATTCAGTATGTTTCTTTACTGGCTTATAGTCCAGGGTCTGCAAGACTTCATTAAGGAGAAGCTACTTAACACTTTTTTCTAAATCTTACAATTGTTTATAAGATGGGAATGGTTCCAGAGTATAGCTTGCCAACTGGAGATGATTTTTGGTTATAATCCAGTTTCTGCTATAAATTTCTGAGAAAATATACAAAGAAAAAAGGTTCAAGGAAGAAGCTTGGAGATGTTCCCAGTATGGGTGTTAAAATGTATAAATCTTGTAGAAGTCCCCTGTTGTAATTCTGACAGTGCTTCATGTATCTTTCTTTATCATGTCTCATGATTGCTGTCGCTTGTGAAGAAACTGGCTGTTCTTATGAAACTCATGAAAGGTTTAGCTTGCATTGTTTCATTTTTGGAGAATGATGTTGAATATCATATATAAACATTAAAAAAGGTGAATTCTGACAGGCATGTAACTCTGCCTTCTCCTCATAAATACATAGTCTATAAGTCTGGGTACAAATGGTAAAGAAGAAATAAACATTCAACACTGAGTGAAACACATAAGGCATCAAATCCTTTATATCACAATAAAAATTTAGGAGAACCTTGAGATCCTCCCTGATTAAAAAACTTCCATAAAAAATCTTTGTTATTGTGTGACCATGACATGATTAAAAAGCCTAATAAATGAATAAAATATTGTTCAAATATTGGATTAGTATCCAAATAATCTCTCTATCTATTAGAATCTAGAGACAGAATATAATTTCTCTCCTTTTGATACAAAATAATAAATCTTATTATAACATTTTAGGACATATGTATCTTGGTACTTTATTCATATTTACCTTGTTTCCCATCCTTTTTACTGCTTCTTCCTCCTCCTCATAGTCTTTCTCCCCTCAAACAGTGCTGATTATGATTTTCTATCATAGATAGATAGATAGATAGATAGATAGATAGATAGATAGGCAAATAATAAACAGATTTAGCATATGAGAGAAAACATGACACATTTGTTTAAAATTTTCCCATATTACATTCTCTTATTCTCCTCTTTAACCCCACCTACCCAGCCCATAGTCTATCTTCTATTTTCATTAATATATAAAATAAGTGCTTACATTCTAAATTTCTTAATCTACATGCTATATATAAAAAGAAACCATGTGATGCTATATTTTTGAATCTGCTTATTTTGTTTAACATGATTATATCCACTTGTGTTTATTTCCTTTAAATTGATATGATGTTATTTTTTAGTTGAATAAATCTTCACATACATTTAAGCATTGAGTGTGTGAGAGTGTGCTGTGGGATAATGCTCTTGTACACTCTAAAGACTTGTCACTCGTCTTAGATTAATAAAAGACTGAGTGGCCAATAACCAGTCAGGAATTACAAGCGGGACAACCAGACTAAGAGAATTCTGGGAAGAGGGGAGGCAGCGATGCAGTCAAGCAGCCAGACACAGAGAAAGCAAGATGAAAATGCTGCCCTGATAAAAAGCACCAAGTCACATGGCTAAACACGGACAAGAATTATGGGTTAATATAAGTTGTAACATTTAATACTAAATCTGAGATAATAGGCCAAACAGTTTATAATTAATATAAGCCTCTTTGTGTTTCTTTGGAGCTGAATGGCTATAGGACCAGATGGGACCAAAACTTCCGTTTATAGAGTTCCCCTTTTATCTTTTCAAAACAAAAACTCTAAATCTAATTTCCTTTATTTGGCTTTTTCCCTTACCGTTATCCATTACAACTTGTAACCAGCACTCTAAACAAAGACAAGCACCTATAATCCGTTTTTAGGCTGTAGACATAGTGTTCTAGTCTTCTTCCTGCTGATTGCAGGCCCTGATAATCTTATGGAGATCCAAAGAAAATTTAGAAGTATGGTCAAGTCCTGACTGGAGTAGTCTGTGAGCCTGGATCATCTCAGCCAGCAGCCTTGAAGCTGTCCTGGATGCAGAACTCAGAGAAAACTGCAACAGAGGTGCTCAGAAATATTGGGTCAAGTGGGCCATCTGTTCCCATTGGAGATTTTTCGGGGAGTGTTCCTTAATAAGACCTTATTTTCTTAACCAAGAATGAATCCACAGCCTCTAATTTTCTGTGGAAACAAAAGCAAAACCTCTTCTCCAAAGTAACATATCTTTGACTTAAATTTTGAAGTCAAGGCACTTTCAAACTATATAGGTTGAATTAATCCAGCAGCATTTATAATCAAATGACTTTTAGCAGCTGTTGCTCCTTCCTCAGCAGTCAAACAATCCAAAGACAACACAATAACATACAGTATCAAAATTCTTTGTGTATTTTCCATCTTTACTTGTTTTTTTTTTTTGCTCTACTTGTTTTATTTTTATTTTTTGTTTTTTGAGACAGGGTTTCTCTGTGTATGTTTGGCTGTCCTAGAACAAACACTGTAGACAAGGCTGGCCTCGAACTCACAGAGATCCACCTGCCTCTGCCTCCCAAACATTGGGATTAAAGGTGTGTGCCACTGCATCTGACTACTCTATTTCTTTTTTATAATTTATTTTATTTTTTAAAAAGGAAAACAATCTTTTTTCATTTTACATACCAATCCCAGTTCCCACTCTCTCCTCTCCTCCCATTCCCTTCACCATCCCCCCAACTCCCATCCACTCCTCAGAGAAGGTAAGGCATATTGCTTTGGGGAAGGTCCAAGGCCCTCTCTACTACATCTAGGCTGAGCAAAGTATCCATCCAAAGAGAATGGGTTCCCAAAAACCCAGTACAAGCAGTAGAAATAAGTCCTGATGCCACTGCCAGTGGCCCCTCAGTCCTCCCCAGCCATACAACTGTCAACCACATTCAGAGGAACTAGTTTGGTCCTGTGCTTGTTCTTCCCAGTCTGGCTGGTATTGTTGAGCTCCCATTAGCTCAGGTAGACTGTGGGAGCCCACGTGTGACTCAGTTTCCATCTGGAGTCATTTCTGACTTAAAGAAGTCATTTGAGTTAAATTTTCCTGCTCTACTTTTTCTTATAACCTTGAGAGCTGTGAGAGACTTCTGATTTAGCCCATAAGAAAAGAACACTTTATCTATTAGACAATATACCGCTGACGACAAACCCCAGGAACATCAAGATAGAAAGTAAGGCTGCTTCCAAGCAGCAAGCACATGTTGGAGAGGAGGCTGCACACTCAAGGACAGGAATGGCCTTGCGGTTAGATACTGATTGACCTTCTTTCCTGTGCTTTGTTCTGCTTTTGTATATAAGCAAGTTCTGAAAGAAACTCTGGGCTCTTTGGCTGCTTGGCCATGGCAGACAGACCTCCCGATTCTGTCCTGTCTTCTGTTTCTTCTGACTTTTCCTTGGCCTTGAGGAGCCTAGCTGATTTTGTAGGAGCAGGCTCCTACAGTAGACTGTTTGAGTGGGTGTACCCATTATGGTCTTGAACTTTTAGCTCATATTTTCATTCCTCCCACTTTTCAACTGTACTTTAGAGGCTCAGCCCAGTGCTCCTCTGTGGGTCTCTGCCTCTGTTTCCATCATTTGCTGGATGAAGGCTCTATGGTGATATTTAAGATATTCATCAGTATGACTACAGGGCAAGGCCAGTTCAGGCCCCCTCTCCTCTATTGCTTAGGTTCTTAGCTGGGGTCATCCTTGTGGATTCCTGGGAATTTCTGTAATGACAGGTTTCTTGCTAACCCCATAATGTCTCCGTCAATCAAAATATCTCTTTCTTTGTTCTCTGAGTAACAAGCTGAACGCTATTTCTTTTTTAAGGATTTTTCTCTACCCTTTTTATTCTTTCCCAAGCCTATGTATATTTTAAAGCACATTACAAACCACTTAGAAGTGTTTTTTTCATCTGAATCTGTCTTTACTGTGTATCTCTACCTTTTTCTGAGCACATGAGTCTTTAATCTGCTAAGCGGCATAGCTAGGATTAAAGCTACATTTTTGGTGGCTGGCTTCTCCCCATTCCTTAGCTTTCTGAGGGTCTAGCTTCATGGTGGAGATAATGGTGAGGGCCAAGTTTATCGCCATAACTCTGTGGAGTTTCAAGGTCCATGCCACCACCAAGAAGCATGCTGTTTGCTGCTAATAAACACCATGTAAGTGTTTGGTGGCAGGGCCTCTTAAAGAGCAGCCATGCAGTTTTTGCAGCTAATGCTGAGTCAGGAGCCTTTCCTAAAAGAGCCATGCCTCTGCTTGCCTCCAGCAAATAGAGCATACTGGAGTAAAGATGGTAACCAAGGAGCTGTGCTTGAATCTGTTCTTGTCTGTCTAGAATCCTTTTTTTAAGCTGTCTCAGGTTTTATGTGGAAATTATTGCCAAATGTTTGAGTGCCATTTGTAAATGGTAGTTTCTGTCCCATCTAGTCCCATAGCCATTCAATCTCAAAGAAACACACAGAGGCTTATGTTAATTATAAATGGGTTGATCTATTAGCTCAGGTTTCTCATTAAGTAGCTCTTACAACTTAAATTAACTCATTAGCCATGTGGCATGGTATCGTTTCTCACTAAGGCATTCTCATCTTGTTTCTTCTGCATCTGACTGGTGGCTGACTACCTACCTGTCTTTCTTCTTCCCAAAATTCTCTTTGTCTAGTTAGACTGCCTATACTTCCTGCCTGGCTACTGGATAATAAACATTTTGCTAAACTGACAAATGAAAAATCTTTACAGTGTTCAAGAGCATTATCCCACAGCATGTGTCCATGTGTGCGGGTCTGTGTTTTCTTTTGTAAACTTCTCAAAAAAAAATGTACCTTATTCCACATCCATTTTTCTGCATATTTTATATAGCCACTACAAGATCAAATGTTAGAGTTACCTAGATCCATACTTCCATCATTCATTAAGATATACCAGCTGTTCTGGAATGGACACAAACCATTTAAGATAAAGCATTACGGTAAGATATTTTGTTGCTATTTTTATTTGGTTTGATTTATTTTGGTTTTCAGACTGTCACCTATAGTTGCTAACATGACCCCATCAGTGGTTTAAGATTAGCCTAAGAAATGTCAGTGTCATTTTCCTTTAATATGTGACTGGAATAGGCCATGCATGAATATATCATCTTAGTCTGTTCTAATCTGTAAAGTTTCTCCTAAGAAATCTACAGACAACCTACTATTCCTTACTGCCGTACATTCTTCTATCTTGTTCCTTTCAAGATTCTCCTTTTTTGTGTCATTACTGACAGCCTGGTTTCAATGTGATTCACATAGTTCTTTTAGAGTGATCCTAGTTGGAATCTCTTTTGAGCTTCTTGAATTTTATGCCTATTTCTTTCCTTTCTTCAAATTAGTTCTCCATTTCTTTATCCCTTTTCTGTAACTCCTATAATGTGCTTATTATTCTGCTTGATGATCCCCGTATATCTTTTTAGTTTCTCTATTTTTATTTTTCCTTCCCTCCCTGATTCAATACTTTCAAAATGCTTGTTTTCAAGGTCAATAATTATTTCTTATGCCTAAGTCTACTGTAGTAACTCTTCAATGGATATTGCTAATTCAGCTTCCTTTCCTTACAGAGTTTCTGTTTTGTTCCTTTTTGTACTTTCTATTTTACCATTATTATAATTTTCTGTCAGCATCATTTTTCTTACCTAACTTGATGTTGATTCATCCTTTCTTTTCATTCACCAAGAATTGTTAAGGAGATAATTTTGAATTAGTTCTCTGGTTATTCATTTATCTCCGCAGTTTTACAAATTCAAGATATTGGACTTCTTCCTTTAACTACATCATACTTTCCACATATTTGCATGGGGTTTTGCTTCACTTGTTTGACTTCTTTGTAATTTAGCCATATTAAGTATCAGTCGCCTCTCTTCCTTTCCTAGAACCTATGCCAAGAAGTTTCTCAGATCCACTAGAAATTCCAAATACCTTGTAATCCTTTAAGTAGCTGGACCTCCTCTAAACTGACGTAACTGAACTAATTGAAAACATTTGTGGTTCCCACTCAGGAGTTTTTACAGCCTTCAGGTTGTAGTGGGTGCAGACATGAGAACTCCACCTAGTGTTTGTTTCCCAGCAGACTTTGGTACACTTTGTCTTTATTCTCTGAGGTTATCAGCCTGGCTTTTATATTCTTGTGGTTCTTGAAATCAGGTGAGAGCTACTGGACTCTAGGCAATTTCCCTTGTAGGCAGGGGCTGCTTGTTCATTGCCAGCTGCCCAGACTTGAAATAATAACACAGAAACTGTGTTAATTAAAACACTGCTTGGCCTATTAGCTCTGGCTTTGTATTGGCTAGCTCTTACATCTTAATTAACCCATTTCTTTTATTTTATATTTTACCATGAGGCTCCTGGTTTACTGGTAAGGTTCTGGGGTATGTCTGTCTCCTTCAACAGTTACATGGGTTCTCTCTGACTCTGCCTTCTTTCCTCCTCTATCTCAGCTTGGAATTCCTGCCTTGCTCTATTCTGCCCTGCCAGAGGCCAAAGCAACTTTATTCATTAAGCAATAAAAGCATCACATATACAGAAGGACTTTCCACACCATTTCCTAAATGTTATACCATTGAATATATACTTTATAACTTTCTTCCTCCAAGATGGAGATATAAGTTTAGGGAATCTTTCTTAATCAAGTGAGAAGATTCTAGTGAGAGAGAATGTTGGGAATCTTCCTAGTTTGTTTCACATTAACCTGGGATGTAGTAACTTTTGAACAGGTTACTCGATTTCTCACAGAAATATTCTGGTTAAGCATTATTCTATCCATGTCTCTTTGGAGGATAAAAATCTAGGAATTTCTGTCCCGTCATCTTGCTGCTCTCACTACTATTTGTTTTCTCAAACTTCAAAGAATTAATCTTAAGAAACACTTCCAGAATTGTACAGTAAGGTACAAAATTATTTTCCTAGAGTTCACAGGCAGAATAAGCTAAAGAGATGAACAAATTGCCCAAACCAACATTTTCAGGACACTGAAAATTAACCAAATTCTTATCATAATCTGAACAGCATCTATTAACGAAGGAAGGAGGGAAAATGAGAACAAAGTCCCACTCGTAGGCAAGATGCTATTAAAAAGTGGGAGAGGAAAAATCAGTTTTCCTCAATAAAGTGATGGAATATATCAACCACACTTCAAAGCTCCATGCTCAGGAATAGATGATCAACAACTCTGCTTTTAATGGCTTTTTGTTTTGTTTTGTTTTGTTTTGTTTTGTTTTAATAGAGGGGAAAATACATGAAGTTAGGTAGCTTGAGGGAAGAGAATCTAAGAGGAGTTGGAAGAAAGATAAGAAAAAACAATAAACCTACATGGCACAAAATTCCCAAGTAATAAATTTTTCAATTTTTAAAAACAACAATGATATATAGGAGCTTTGTTATATTTTCATCTCTTGCCATATCTATACTACCTTTGAGCACCAATAAGTTTTGCAGCCTTAGTTGTTCAGAATCAAATAGTTGAGCAGTCACTAAAAAGACTTAATTAAGATATGAGGTCCCATTAAAATCTTATACAAAGAGAACTGTCAATTTTTGACCTGTATACCACCCTGAAAAGCTCTATTCTCAGTACTTTTCTTTAATTTACCTAACTTAGAGGTCGCTTGGTGCAATGCAACATAATTTCCAGGGCATTTCTAGAATATATTAAGCATCATTTTAAAAAATAGTATTTCATCTGCTTGAAGAGTCAATGCAAATAGGAGCAAACAAAACAATGGCCAGAAATCTTGAGCAGAAACATGATAAATAATGGAATAGTCATATATAACATTAAAGGGTTCCAATACATTCTTAAGAATCTGGAAAGCCACATACAATTATAAGGTGGCACATATTTATACGATATGCACATACTTATGAATCATCCAAGAAAGCAAGGCCTTAAGGTGTGACTGCTGGCTAATGTTGAGACAACTCCACACAAGCAAAACATGAAAAAACATAAACAAAGAAAACTAATTCTTGATTGGAAAATCAGACTTCCAAAGTTTCCAGATAATATTATTTAATTTTTGTTTACAACAAAATAAAATGAGAAACTATTATGCATATAAAGAAAAAATCAAAGCCAAATACCTTAGTTTCTTTTCTGTTGCTGTGATAAAATACCCTAACAAGAGCAGCATAGAGGAGAAAGAGTTACACTGGCTCACAGTTCCAGGACCTTTAGTGAAATCTTCTGTGGCTGTGAAAAGACCCCATGGCCATGCCAGCTCTCATAAGAGAAAGCGTTTATTGGGGACTTGCTTACAGTTTCAGAGGCTTAGTTCATTATCATCATGGCAGGCAATGTGGTAGCAGGCTTAGCAGGCATGGTGCTGGAGAAGTAGCTGGCGGTTACAACCTGATCTGCAGGCAGAGTGTGACTAGGTCTGGCATGGACTTTAAAATCTCCATGTCTGCCTCAATGACATACTTCCTCCAACAAGGCTACACCTCCTAATCCTAATACTTTCAAACAGTTCCACTCTCTGATAACCAGGCATTCAAATATATGAGCCTGTGGGGACAATTCTTATCTAATCTACCACAGTCATAGTCTATTATAGCCAGAAGTCACAACATCAGAAACTGGAGGGAGTTGGTAATAGTGTATCTATAATCAAGGAACAAGCAGTAATGGTGAATGAACACATGCTAGTACTCAGCACACTTTTTAATACGAGAATTCCCTACCTATGGAATGGTCTCACCCACAATTAAGATTGGTCTTCCCACATCAATTAATAAAATCAAGACAATCTCCCATAAGCATGTCCAGAGACCATAAATATCAAGTTTAAAATTAACAATAACAATCACACCAAGGACTAACTTGATAATGATTTTTTAGATTTATCTGTGTATGTGTGCATGCACGCATGCATGCATGCACATGTTCGCACACACTTATGCAAATGTTAGAAGAAGAGTGTTGGATAACCCTAGAACCACAGTTCTGAACATGGGTTGGTCCCTTGCAAGACAAAACATTTTTAACTGATAATCCATCTGTTCATTCTCATAGACAAAAATTTTAAATAACCTCATTTATATATGTTCAAGCAAGGAATAATAAATACAAAGCAACAAATTTAAAAAGTATGAGAAATTATCTGACCAAATAAGGAATACTGGCAGAGTTGTGTAAAAAAGTACAAAACTTAGTTGAAAGATAACATAACCTAAGTCTTTAAAAATTAGATAAGCCAAAATAGAGATTTGACCTGATAGAAACAAGTCAATGACATTGAAAAATAGGTCAATTTTGATTGTTCTATGTAAAAAAGAACAAAGAAAGATGAATAAAATGAAGAAGGACTTAAAGGTAACATTAATTGTATTACTGTAGATCTACTGGGAGTCTTAGAAAATAGGCATAAAAGAATACTGAAGGAAGGAATATCTAAACTAAATACTTTTCTAAATTACTTTTTATGGAAAAAACCTACATATTCCAAGAGTTCAATGAACTCTAGATAAATAAGGTAAGGAGACATATAACAATTGACAATATTGCAACCAAGCAAAAAAAATCAAAAAGAAAATGGTTTGTTCTTACAAAAAAATCTTTGTAAGATTAGCATAACTTATTAATAATCACAAAGTCCAGAAGGGAGTCAGATGGCATATACTAAGGGCTCAACAAAAGAATATCAACCTAGTATTTGGGATCTAGGGATATGATTCATAAAGAGCAAATGAAGGTGCTAGAGATGAGTTTGATGGTTAAAGAAACTTGTTTCCCAGACTGGTCTCGAACTCGTGATCCTCATGCCTCCGCCTCCTTCAGCAAATCCTACCAGTGTATGTGTGCCACCTCATAATTGGGTATTAGGCATAAAGCAAAGGATAACCAGTCTACAACCCCAGGGAAACTAGGTAAAAAAGAGGGCTCTAAGAGGGACACACATGGAGGGCCCTGGGGAAAGAAAAGAGTTAAGATCTGGGTAAACTGGGAAGGGGAGTAGAAGGGAGAGGATGGGGCATGGGAACATGAGGGTATGAGAAGACAGGGTTGGGAGAGTGATGGAGAGGGAGAGCAATAAAAGAGATATCTTGATAGAGGGACTCACTATGGGGTTAGGGAGAAACCTCATGCTAGGGAAATTGCCAGGAATCAACAAGGATAACCCAAGCTAAAACTCCTAGCAATAATGAAGATGGTGCCTGAAGTGACCTTCCTGTGTAATCAGATAAGTGACTACATTCAGTAACTAATGGAAGAAGATGAAGTGATCTACAGCCAAGCACTGGGCTGAGCTCCTGGAGCTTAGTTGAAGAGAGGGAGGAAGGAACATATGAGCAAGGGGGTCAAGATCATGATGGGGAAAAATCACAGAGACAATTGACCTGAGCTCGTGGGTGCTCAGGGACTCTGGACCCACAGCTAGGGATCCTGCATGGGACTGAATTAAGCCTTCTGAATGTGGGTGACAGTTATGTAGAATGATCTGTTGGGCAGCCTCTGGCAGTGGGACCAGGACTTATCCTGGGTGCATGAATTGGCTTTTTGGAGCCCATTCCCTATGAGGGGGTGATGTAGGAGTGTCTTCTGTCTATGTGTTACTTTCATTGGTTAATAAGGAAACTGCCTTGGCCTTTTGATAGAACAGCAGCATAGATAGGTGGAGTAGACCAAACAGAATTCTGGGAGGAAGAAAACAGTCAGGCAGACGCCATGCTTCTCCTCCCCAAGACGGATGGTGGTTAGATTCATGCTGGTAAGCCACAGTCAAGTGGCAATACACATTAATAGAAATGGGTTAATCAAGATGTGAGAGTTAGCCAATAAGAGGCTAGAACTAATGGTCCAGGTAGTATTTAAATGAATACAGTTTCTGTGTTATTATTTCTGGGGCTAAGCTAGCTATGCAGGAGCTGGGCGGGACAAAAAGAAGGCCTGTTCACCTCATCACTACAAGGAGATATCTTGTTCAGCCTTGATACAGGAAAGATGGTCTTGGTCCTGCCTCAACTTGGTATGCTAGACTTTTTTGACTTCCCAAGGGAGACCGTATCCCCTTTGAGAAGTGGATGGGGGTAGTAGGATGGGGAAAGGTGGAGGTGGGATAAGGGGAGGGAGGAGGAACTGGGGCTAGTATGTAAAGTGAAAAAATTTAAATAAACGAAACTCTGAAAAAGGATTTTTATTTTTTCAAAGAACAGAAAGAAAGAAAGAAAGAAAGAAAGAAAGAAAGAAAGAAAGAAAGAAAGAAAGAAAGAAGGGAGGGAGGGAAGGAGGGAGGGAGAGGGGTGTAGAGACTTTTTGTCCATACCCCCATAACTACAATCACGCCTCATAACGAAGCAAGAGAAGAGAAGAGAAGAGAAAAGAAAAGAAAAGAAAAGAAAAGAAAAGAAACTTGTTACTTTTCCAGAGAATTAAAGTTAAGTTCCCAACACACACATCAAGTGGTTCACAACTGCCAAGTACTGCAGTTCCAGGAGATCTCACACACTGTTTTGGCCTCTGTGAATTTCTGCACACTTGTAACCTATGTACACATGGAGACACATAAGTAAAAATAAAATCTACAAAGGAGACGTGTATCTTACATCTTAGTGAACTTGGATAATGCAATGGTTTTTCTCAGATGATACAAAAGCAAAAATATTTTTCAAAAGTGAGTAAATTGGATATCATACAGATTAAAATTTGTGTCTTGTAGGACACCATGAAAAAAGTAAAAAGATAATCTAAAGAAAGGGAATATATTTTGTGTATTATTTTATTTTTGCAAACCCATTTTCTTTATCCAATTTCTTTTCATTTTCATGATTTTTCAAAAGCCTATTGAGAATTTCATCCATTTCTACAATGGATTGTGCTCATATTTACCACCTATTAATCCTTAATACTCACCCTTCTCACAGCTGCTACCTTCATCCTAAATAGTTCCCTTGCTGCTTTTATTGTATGGGTGTTTTTCCTGCATGTATTTCTGTGTCCTCAGAAGTCAGAAGAGGCTGTTGATTCCTCTGAAACTGGGGTTAGTTGCCATGCAGGTGCTGGGAAATGAACCCAGGTCCTCTGCACAATCCTCTTAATCACTGAGTCATTCCCTCAGCCCCTCTCACGTCTTTTTTTAATGCAGGTCTTCTTCAGGTAGCTACAGCTCATGTGTGTTCACAACTGTGATGGCCATGCCAGATAGATAGTATTATCCAGTACTCCTCCACATCTTCCAGTTCTTTATTTACAAGGTTCTTTGGCCTTTGGAATGTTGTGTTCATGACTGAGCATTTGGCAGTCAATTATTCTCAGTATTTCAACCAGTTATTAGCCTCTGGGTTCTTTATGACCAACAGCGAAACCAAGTGTATCTGACCAGTGTTGAGAGACGCATCAGTTTATACATATAAACAAAATTTTAAAAGCTATCTGGTTTTATGTCCACTTAACAAAACATCAGTCATAAATTCCCCCCAGAGACTGTGACTTCTGAAGTCCCCCACATACACAACACCCCTGCCATAGGTTATGGATCTCTTCTAGCATATGATCAGGTGTGGCATTCATGGGTCTTCATAGTTTTAGCTTTTTGAGAAACCTTTCTCCTAATTTTCATAGTGTCTATACTAGTTTACACTCCACTGGTAGTGAATAATGCTTCTCCTTTTCCAACATCCTTACTAACATATGTAATCGTTTGTATTCTCAATGATAACCATTCTGAATGGGGTGACATAGGTTCTTTTTTGTCAAAAATCAGATTACTGTATCTCTTTGTCCTTATATCTAAGTCTCTACTCTGTGTCATTAATCTATGTATTTTTGTGCCAGTGATCATGTTGTTTTTATGACTATGGTTCTGTATTATATTTTGAAATCAGGTATGGTGATAATCTTTTTTTAAAATTAGGTTTGCTTTTACTATGTGCGATCTTTTGTATTTCTATATGAGTTATTTCATTATGCTCATTTATTTGTGTGTATGTGTGTGTGTTTGTGCTGTGTGTGTGTGTGTATTGTGTGTGTACATGTGCACATGCTCCAGGGACAACTTATAGGTGTCAGTTGTCTCCTTCCACTATGTGGATTTTGGATATTAAACTTAGGTCATCAGATTTGGTGCTTGGTGTCCTTTCTTGGTAAGCCATTAAACTGGCCCTTCTATATCAATTTTAAGATTGTTTTACCATTTACACTGAAGAGTAATTCTCTCAAATTTTTATTGAGATGGCACTGAAGCTAAAAATTGCTTTGACTTGCATATATTATGCTGTAAATAATTTATATAGCTCAATTAAAATATAATCCAATTACTCAAATATACCAATAATATAAATATACATTTCTCCAAATTAAATAAATATGCACATTATCAATAAGTATATAAAAACATATAACATTATTAGTCATTTAGTAAATGCAAGTTATAACTACAATAAAATATCCCTTCGGGGCTGGAGAGATGGCTCAGAGGTTAAGAACACTGACTGCTCTTCCAGAGATCCTAAGTTCAATTCCCAGCAATCACATGGTGGCGCACAGCTATCTATAGTGAGATCTGGTGTCCTCTTCTGACATGTAAGCATACATGGAAGGAATGTTGTATACATAATAAATAAATAAATAAAACTTTTTTAAGAAAAATCCCTTCATATTCACTAGGATAACAACATTCCAAATATAGATAACATGAATTTAAAAAAAGTGGAATAATTAGAAAAATTGTTGTTGGTAATAATAAGAGTATGCAGCCATATCCAAAATGTGTGGTAATTCTTTAAAGAGCTACCATATGAACCGGAATTCTTTTTAAGTTTTATGCGTACTAGTGTTTTACCTGCATGTGTGTCTGTGCATTACATGTGTGCCTGCTGCCCATGAAAACCAGAAGAGAATATCAGATCCCCTGGATCTTGAGTTATAGATGACTGTGAGCTGCCATGGGGGTGCTAGAAACCAAATCCAAGTCCACTGGGACAGCAGTGAGTGCTCTTAACTGCTGAGCCAACACTCCAACCCTAGAGCCAGAATTTTACATTTAGGAAAAATTAAGACATACATTCAACATATTATAAACAAACATTCTTTACAGTATCATTTATAATAACCAAAATAGTAATAGCCCAAATGTCCATGAAATGATGAATTAATAAATAAGTTTGGCTTTTCCTCTCATTACTTCTCTAAGTTTTCAAATAAGATTTTTTCTTTCATATGAATTATTATTTATTATATAATGTAAAAGAATGAAGTACTGAAACATGTTGTTTTGTGATAAATACTGAGAATATGCTAATTCAAAGAACCAAATGACAAAAGACTAAATATTATATTACTCCATTTATGTGAAATGTCATTATATGTACATCTAGATACAGAAAATACTTTAGTGGTTGCCTGGAGCTGGGTAGTTTGGGAGCAAATAGAGACGGGCTGCTAATGGCTATAATGTTTGTTTAGAGGATGATAAGAATGTTTTAAAATTAGATTCTGGTGATGCTAGTATACCTGTGTGAATACACACAAAAAATACTCAACTGTTTACTTAAAGAAGTAGATTTTATTATGTGTAAATTATCTCGAAATAAAGCTGATTTTCTGAAACCTTGCTCTTTCTGTATTCTATTTCTATGTTCATAAACTCTCTCAGCCACAGCTAAGAGCCACGTTGCAATTTAGTCACCTCTAGGTGTTGCAAAAACGATATGGCTCTTCAGTAACAAACTCCACGTTATTTTACTTAATAAAAAAGCAAGAAAGGAGGCTCCATCTCTAAAAAAATAAATTGGAGTAGTACTTGCAAAAATCATGTCTGGGAAAGAGGGCAAAACTTAGTACAATGAAAACAACAGCAAAAATAACAACAGCAAGTAATTCACCATACCCACACAAAAGAGCTTACTATGAATCTGTGTTTTTATTTGAGCCAAAGGCCCTTCCACCACTTGTTACTGATTTGGGCTAACATGGTTTTTTTATATATGTGGTTGTATTTATATTAAACCCCTGGTTGGTTAAAAAAATAACAACAGAAAAAAAAAAAAACAACTCTCCCTTTTCTCTGTACCTTGTAGTGTCTACTGCCACAGGAGTGACATAATATAGTGGCAGTAACATCTTCCTTCTAGTTTTCATGGGTTTCACACTGCTTCCAAGTTGCTAAGTCTTTGTGACATAGTATGTGCAGGACACCATAAATAAGAGGACTTATAGTGACTGTTTTCCGGGTCCACCTGCTTGACTGCATTACTGCCACCTCGTGGTAACAGTTGTAATGACAGTCAAAGTTGAATGAATGGAGGTGGAGGAAATGGTTTGGGGGGGTTTCTCTTTCTGAGACAGTAATTAGCAAGACTAAAGCCTTACTTTTACTGATCAACATTTTCTTGGGTGCTGATTGCTGTCACAAAAGGGAATAAAACATTTTGTATAGGTAGGATGAGTTCCAGGGTAGTTCATTACTGAAATACTCAAAAGGACTACCTATTTTTTGTTGTTATTTTTTTGAAAATTGTCTGCAACTTATTTATTTTTATTATACTCTTTCATTTTTCCCAGCTCCACCATACCCATCAAACTCTGTATTCTTTCTATCTCTTAAAAAAAAAAAACAAACAAGCAGAAAACTATGAGTCTGTTTTCGCGCGCACGCGTGCACACACACACACACACATACACGCATGCATACACACACACGCATACACACTAAAAAAAGAAGAAACCATGGAGTCTGATTCACACTGGACACGTGTACCTGAGCATGAAGGCTTCCTGGAGTATGGTTGATATGCACAGTGCAGCCTCCTTTTGGAAACCAGCTATGCCAGAACACATCAAATACATACAACTCACTACAAGTAGCTTGAAAGAAAATAGACCAACAGTGGTGCTTATCTTCCTTGGTAGCATGATTGGGTTTTTGTTTGTTTGTTTGTTTGTTTTGCTTATGTTCAATTAATTTAAAAAGTCACTAAGTATCATTTTTTTTAAAGAAGAAGAAAGGAAGACCAGGGGGCATTATTTGTAATCCCAATTTGCTTGAGATAAAATGAAGCCTGTCAAAAAAAAAGAAAAAAATAGAGAAATATTTTAGCAGTGGATAGGGAAAACTACAACAACATCACAGAGGATTTCCCTGGTCCATGTCCCATCTGTCAAACCTATAATCGTCGTGCTGCAATGAAGGAGAATGTCCACAGAAGCAAAAGTTTTAGAATCTTTGCTTATGCCACTTGTAAATTCATGACAATATCCTTACTATTATTTACCCATATTCTGGCAAGCTAAATATTTTTCTATCTAAGGATCAATTAATTTGACAATAGTAAAGATGTTTTGAATCTTCAAACTTTCTCTATTGGGAAATTACATTCTCTAGTGATAAATGTCCCATTTCACTAGAGTAGTAATTAAGGAACTCTATAAAGCTAGATTGCTCAGACATTATTTCCTCTGGCCTCCATACGCGCATCCTGTTATGTGTGTGCATAGATACATGTACACAATAAATTTAATAAAGGTCCTTTAAACATAATAATGACTTTTTAATCTTCAAAATATCCCTCTGCTTCGATATATCTGCAGTTAGATGTCCTGTGCATGCGCTCTGCTGAAAGTCAATTACACCCTTCTTCCAAAGCTTGGCAAAACATTCCTTCCTTATTTTCCAAGTAAGAACATTTGTTTGAAGTTTTCTCATTCATGAAATTTTTTAATAAAGCCATTTTCTGGGTGATATGCAAGTTGGCTTTCTTCTACAGTTCCAATAAGGTTTAATAATACTTATTTTCTAAGACCCAGAAACCTCAACAATGATCATGGAGCTTCTAAATTGTTCATGGGGTAACTTGTGCTGTCAAAAGTCCCCACTATCTGAGGCCTTAGTGATTCCATAATCGTTCACCCTCTACCACCTTTCTGTCATGCAATGTCTGTGTTCTTAGAGAGACCCAAAGCAGTACTTCTTTGGTGCTTACTAATGTGTACAGTGTATACTTTCTAGACACTATAACAAATACTACATATCTTGCACGGTTATTTCATGGTAACAAACATTCCAAAGGAGGTACCCTTGATATCTTTCCTTTTATCATTGTTAGTATTTTAAATAAATTTTCAAGAGTTAGGGCTCAAGTCCACGGTCTTGTACAAAACAGGCAAATGCTCTACCACTGAACTGCATCCCTGTTAATTATTCAGCCTTTTAACACAACAGTTATTACATATAGTAAGAGTTCATATTTTTATTTTGAAAATTGGCAGTTTCTTCTGACATATAGTCATTATACATAGTAATGGGTTTCATAAAGGTATTATCATACTAATAAAGCATTTATTTTGATTGTATTCAACAGTGTTTCCTCCTCGTTCTCTCCACTGCCCCTTCCCATTAGTATCCATTGTTACACCAAGCAGTTTTGCTTCTACGTTCATGGCATATGTACACACATCATTTTAGGTGTCTGTATAAAATCAAGGATACACAAATGGAAGAAATCCTGCAATATTTATCTTTTTGTACCTGCCTTATTTTGTTCAATGTGATGATCTCCAAGGGCATCTATTTTGTTGCAAAGGGCATAATTTTGCTCTTCTGGGCTGAATAAAACTTAGTTTTGTGTGTATGCCACATTTTCTGTACCTTCTCGTCTGTTTGAAAACATCTGAACTCATTCCACTTCTTAGCTATTGTGAATAGTGCTTCAACAGACATAGCTATACAAGTGTCTCTGTGGTCTAGTGATGTAGAATTCTTCAAGTATATACCTAGATGCTGTGTAGTTGGATCACATAATAGTTGTATTTTTAATTTTTGAGAAACCATAATACTGATTTCCACATTGCTTGAACAAATCTATAGTGTCACCAAAAGTATATAAGGGTTCATTGTACTTTACTTCCTATCCAGGATTTCTTATAACTGGTTTTATTTTTTAAACTTTTTATTGATTCTTTTGTGGCTTTCACATCATATACCCCAACCACACTCATCCCTACCCCTTCATGTCTGCCCTCTGATCTTGCTACCCACCCTCAATAAAATAAAATAAAAAGACAAAAAAAAAATCTTGTCGTGGAAGCTGTAGTGTGTCATACAGTGTACTCTTTAGTTCACACATCTTTTACTTCTTTTACTTGCAAGTGTCAATTACAATGAGTCATTCATTGGTCTGGTTCGAGGTCTCTGGCTTCTGCTACACCCTCGATACGAGGCCCTCAATTGGATTCTTCCCTCTTGGGTATTCTCTTGTTGTCATGTGTTGTGGAGATCCGGTAGCTTTGGATCTGCAGAACCGGCCCCTTCAAGTGCTCCAGCAATTCATAGACAGGGTGGATGTTGGGGTTAACCAACTCATAGCCGTTGTTCTGGGTCTGGGTGGTTGCAGGGTTGGTCAGCCTGCCAGCTCTCTCTCTTCCTCACCAGCAGGGTGAGCACTCCAGCACTGCCCCAGCTAGCTTGCTCAGTGTCACAGACCACAAGTGGCGGGCCAGTTCTCCTGTTTCACACCTTCTGGTGGCTCATCAGCACCCACACCACCAAAACAGCTCTACTGTGCTGCTCAGGCATGGCACAGGGCCCATTCTTCTAACTGCTGCAGCTAGTGAGGGGCAGGGACACATCTCCTGTTCTTATGAACTGCCTCCTCTCATAACAGGCCAGCTGTCCCGCCTGCTGCAGGCAGTGAAACTGGGGCAGAGCATCTTTCCCTTGCCCAGGCCGCCACTGTGTGGCTGAGGGAGAGGGGAGGGTCCAGCTCTTCCCACTCTCACACCTTCAGGACGAGTTTAAGCACACTCCTGACAACAGGGTCAGCTCCCCTGAGCTGCCCAGGTGAGGTGCAAGAGAGAGAACCAGGTCTCCAGCTCTCATAACCTCAGGGCCAGCTCTCCCTCACTCCTGCAACAGGCAGTGACAGGCGAATGACTTGTTTTCTTTTCTTTTTCGTTGTTTGTTTGTTTGTTTGTTTGTTTTTCGAGACAGGATTTCCCTGTAGTTTTGGAGCCTGTCCTTTGGAGCCTACTAGCTCTTGTAGACCAGGCTGGTCTTGAACTCACAGAGATCTGCCTGCCTCTGCCTCCCGAGTGCTGACTTGTTTTCTTAATGAAAGCCAGTTTGACCAGAGTGTGATAGACTCTCAATGTGTATTTAGTTGAACATTCTCTGATGCCTAGTAATCTTGAGCATATTTTCACGTGTTTATTGGCCACTTGTAGTTCATCTCTGAGAACTGCCTGCTCATGTAATGAGCTGACTTACCTATCAAGTTGTTTGCTTTCTTGAGAGTTGTTTATTTAGTTCTAGGCTTTGATCAACTGCCCAATGTAGTTAGTGCAGATTTTTCTTTAATTCTGTTGGCTGTCTCTTGACTCGTTTTCCTTTTGATGTACAGAGAATTAACTTTATACAATCACATTTGTTAATCCTTGGTTTTATTTTTCTGAGTTCCTTGAGTCCTTTTCAGGAAGACCCTGACTATACCTATTTCTTGCAGTGTTTCTCCGTTACACAATCTCCCCACCACAAATTGTTGAAAAGACATTCACTTCTCCAAAGCGTATTTCTGACACTATTGCTGAAAATCAAGTCATTTTAGATATGAGCAATGTTTTCTAGGTACCCTATTCTAGCTCTTGCATCTTCACATCTGTCTTCATGCCAGCACCATGCTGGTTTTCCTTTATCTCTATAGTACAATTTGAAATCAGGAATAGTGGTGCCTCCAGCACAATTCCTTTTGCTCAGAATTGATTTGGCGACTCCGGTTCTTTTGTGCTTCAGTAAGAATTTTTAAATTATTTATGTCTACTTCTGTGAAGAATGACATTGGAATTTTGATGAAGATTGGATTGAATCTGTGGATTGCTTTTGTCAAGATAGCCACTTTCACAAATTTAATTCTGACAATCCATGAGCATGGGAGGTCTTTGCATCTTCTAATGTCTGCTTCAATTTATTTCTTTAGTATTTATCTTTATTCATTGTAGGAATCTTTAACTTCAGTTCCAAGAATTATTAGAGTATTGTGAATGGCACTATATTTCCTGATTTCTTGCTTAGGCTGATAGTTAATGATATATAGAGCTCTGAGTTTTGTGTGTTGATTTTGTATTCTACTACTTTATCAAAATATTTATAGTTCTAAGGGTTTTCTGGTAGAGCCTTTGGGGCCCTTGACATATAGGATCACATCCTTTGCAAATAAGGATCCTTTGACTTCTTTCTTTCCTATTTTATTTCCTTTCTTATTTTATTTCTTTAGCTAAGACTTCAAGCACCATGTTGAATAACAGTAGGAAAAATCAATACCTTTTCCTCACTCCTACTTAGTACAATGATGCTATAGCTTTATTGTCAAATATACTATTTATTAATGCATTTTTCTCTTTTTAATTTCTTCAAAGTTTTCAACATGAAGAGATTGTATACTTTGTCAAAATCTTTTTTTTAACTTTTATTTTTTAGAATTTCTTGTCCGTATACAATTAAATATCCCCCACTTACTCCTTCCAAATCCTCTGATATCCTTCTCAACATATCCTCCCTCCCTAATTCATGTTCTTTTCCTATAATCCAAATCCCGTTAGTGTTATACATATATGCATGAGTATAGGCCTCTCCACTGGAGCACTGGAATCCTATTATTGGTTATCCTTTAATAAGACTGATTCTTCCTTCTCCAGCAACTATCCACTACCAATGTAGCTCCTCAGTAAGATGGGGTGGGGGCAGAGATCATGTATGCAGTATATGCTAAGCTTTGGGCTGTCCTGATCTTATGCAGGTCATATGTGGGTAAACCACAGCTGCTAGGAGTTCACGAGTGTGGCATGTATGTCGTGTCCAGAAGACACTTTTGCCGCAGTCTTTTCCATCCATCCATTCTTTCCGCTTCCTCCTCTTCACTGTTTCTTGAGCCTTAGTGTTTGTGAGGGTGGCAATGATATAGATGTCCTTTTCAAGGCTGAACCCTGAGTCTCTTATTGTCATAACTTGGGCCAGTTACAAATCTCTACATTGACTGCTGCCCACTGCAAAAAAAAAAAAAAAAAAAAAAAGTTTCCGTGACAAAGGCTGAGAGCATCTCAGGTCTATCAGCATAAATATAAATATTTAGAAGGCACTTTGACAGCATGATCATTTAGTACAATATCAGAAGGAGGTTTTAGAGCTTATGACTTTCCTCGCCATTGGCTTATCAATGTCCTTTTCTACATCTGTTGAAATGATCTTGTGATTTTTGTCCTTTAGCTTATTTAGTTGATATATTGTATGTTCTGTTTTGTATATGTCTAGACATTCTAGCAACTGTAGAATGAAACTAATTTTATTATGGTGAATAATCCTTTTGATGTTTTGCTGAGTTTGATTTGCCCACATTTCTTAAGAACTTTTACGTTAGGACTGTAGAGATGACTCGTTGGTTAAGAGTACTTGCTACTCTTGCAGAGGACCCAGTTTGATTACCAGTACCCACATGGTTGCTCTCAAACATCCAATTCCATGGGATCCAACAGTCATGCACATTGTAAGCATTGCAGCTCTGATGGAAATGTATCCTGGCAGCTGGAAGCCAAGGAATACCACAAAATCACACCGCATGACAAACCTCACAAAAGAGACTTATTAGGAGGGGAAAAAATCAGGATGGTGACTGGCTCTTGTAAAAAACAGCAGCAAACTGAACAGGATAGGGAGCTTACATAGAGTTTCTTTTTCAGCGTGGAGCTTTCCAGCGTGGAGATTGGTAGTATTTCATGTCCAGAGATTGGAATTTTTACTCTGTAGGATGGGGGCAGGGTCCAGCAGTTAGGGCAGTTAGAGTATTCTGTGGATGGAACCTGGCAGTTAGAGGTCCTCGGGGGAAGGGCTTACACACATAGTGCACATAAATGCCTGTAGGCAAAACATCCATATGCTTAAAGCAAAATAAATATTTAAAAACTTAAAATATAAACTGAAATATAATTCTTAAAGTTATGTTCATCAGGAAACTTGCTCCATAGGTTTCTTTCTTTGCTGTGTTTTTATGCAGTTTTGGTATTATTGTTGTTGTTGTTGTTGTTATTGTTATTTTTGTTGGAGGGAAGCATTTTATTCTCGTTCATCTACTTCAGTTACATTTTTAAAATGTGTTGTTTTTGTTGGAGGGGAGCATTTTATTCTTATTCATTAACTGCGGTTACATTTTGAAACTTTATTATAAATTTTCAAAGAAAGTCATAATGAACCTCTTTGTTTCATTAGTTACCAATGTGAATCCTCCATTTAGGTCCCTAATTTTATTAATTTGGGTCCCTCCCTCTCTCTGTTAGTGTGTGTGTGTGTGTGTGTGTGTGTGTGTGTGTGTGTGTGTGTGTGTTTGGCTAAGGTTTTGTCAATCCTGTTTATCTTGTTAAAGAACCAATTTTTTGCTGCACTAATTCATTGTGGGAATTTTTGATTAACCTTTTAAAATTGTTTTCGATCTTATCACTTTAAAACGCATTAGACTATATCATTATGAAATTGGTAAACTTTGGAGGTGTGATACTTTTATACTTTTAGCATTTCTAGTATTTCTGTGTTGGCATTTGTACATCTAAGGTAGCTGAGTGAATAAAAATTTTAACGGCTGTATTCTCTCAGGTGACATATTGGCAATGTTTGGGTGTTAACTGCTTTGCTGTTTGGCTGAGGTATAATTCATCTCCACTGGACTAGGAGTAGTAATCAGTAACTCTCCACTGGAGGAGCCCACACGCTCAGGACACTCGACACAATCTCCAGGAACACTCTGAGAGTAGAGTGCAAACTCTGACATAGCAAATGCAAATGATGTATATGCTTGCTATACAGGGACATTATCAGCCAATTCAAAACAATAATCCCTTTAACTCTGGTCGTTTGTGAGGGGGGATAAAAGTACAAGGATAATATAGTGTGGACTAAGACATTGGTAACTGAAAACAAGACTGAAAGGAAAATAAATTACGACTGTGGATTAGTGCTTTAGCAGCAGAGAAACTGGGGGAAGGGACCTAAATAGAAATAGGCAGCTGACATATTGTTAAGGTATGCGAAGTTTAGAGACTTCTAAAGGTGTACAAACTTGTAATAAAAAAACATAAAAAGGAAGGCACAGGATGCAACAATGAGATAATGAAACAGGAGTGGGAAGGAAAGTACATAGGTTGTGAGAAAAAGAGAACACAATAGCATAGGTACGGCAACAGAAGGAGCAACTGTAAATAGCTGAGCAATATACATATCTAAAACAAAGCAAATCTGACCGTTGCTTTTAGACATATTAAAGACTACTTATAGTGCTTTGTTTTGGACATTTTTTGGTCTTATTGGTGTTTTGCTTGTATATTATGGTTTCTAAGTTTGTATTTCATGGGATGGATGTGTGTGTGTGTGTGTGTGTGTGTGTGTTTCATTGTTTATTTGAGGCTTTTGGTTTGTTTAGGGTTTTCTGTTTGTTTGTTTACCTGATTTCTCTAAAGAGAGAAAGAAAAGGCATATAGTTGGGGAGATGGGGATATTAGGAGAATCTGTGAAAGTTGGTAGATCAGACTATATTGCATGAAAAATTTTTCAATCAAATAATTTTTAAAAAACTAAAATCCCAAAGCCAATTTAGCATAAAAACCAAATACAGATATTGTAGGATCAATATCTCTTCCTTACTGGGCCGGATATTGGCTCACTCATCTCCCTGAGACGTTTTATGTAACAAACTCCTGCTGTTCCTGTGTCCAAATCAAACCTGTTTGCCTACATTGTGGTGTAGAGTGTTTCAGGGTAGTTTTAAAGGATTTCTTGCCGGGGTGAATTTCTGCCCAGGCATCAGTAGGTGTCAGGCCTCCCTTAGGAGTTTTCAGCCTTCGGTAAGGAGCTCCGCTTTTGCATCTCTGCACCACCTACTACTTTCCAAGTGTTATGAATTGTCACCTTCCCCTACATTAATTTCAATGCCTAAGGCCCTGGTGTGTCTTTGCCCAATCTGGTTCTTTTTCCACATAAAATTATTAAACACATTTTATTTATTAAAATGAAATTCACTTATACAGAGTTTTAAAGCTGATGGAGGAGTGTCTATGTGTTACTTTCATTATTAATAAAGATACTGCCTGGCCCATAGTTTCAGCCTCTTATTGGTTAATTCTCACATCTTTCTTTAACCCATATTTAGTAATCTGTGTAGCACCACGAGGTGTTGCTTACCAGGAGAGACCTTAACCTGCGTCCATCTCAGAGAGGAGAATCATGGCGACTCACTATGGCGACTGCCTGAAGCATCTCCCCAACTCTGCTTCCTTTTTCCCACAATTCTGTTCTGTCTACTCCGCCTACCTAATTTTCTGTCTCTTAAAGGGCCAAGGCAGTATCTTTATTAATAATGAAAGTAACACATAGACACTCCTCCATCATAAAGCCTTTGTAAAATATATTACATGTGATTTAGTAAAAGTAAAATGAGATTCGAGGATTATGGGAAATAGAATTTATCTATGATATAGAAACCTGAAGGTCATTGTTCATCATTTAAAGAACATGGAAACATATGTCATTAAGGGCAGTGTTTCTCGACCAATGGATCTCAACCCCTTTGGAGGTCAAACTACCTTTTCACGGAGATCACCACTGAATAACACAGATATTTACATTATGATTCATAACAGTAGCAAAATTAGAGTTATGAAGTAGCAATGAAACTAATTTTATGACTGGGAGTCAGCACAATGTGAGAAACTATATTAAAAGGCTGAAGTATTAGGAAGGTTGAGACCACTACATTAGGGGATGCCCACACTTCTTTACATTTTTGCTGCATCTATTCGGGCTGCCTATTTGTCGCCGTCCCTAGCCTTCACCTGAGCAAGTTTGCCCTACTGAGTTGCAGTTCAGGTCAGCTAACATTGGGTGTTTGTGTGGCTATTGTGCTCTTAGGGAACAGAGTCAGGCTTTGGAGTTTGAAAATGCAATAGGACAGCCTTTTCACTCCTCCGTGGCCTCATCCTGATGGGGTGGGTTGATTGCAATTTCTCTCAACATCTGTTCTCACTTTGCCTCAGCTTTTCTAGATAGTGACACTACACAGCCAGCACTGGATAATGTCCCAGTATCTGCTTCATGTAACTCATGGGTCCTCCAGAATTTTGGTTTTTACACTTTTTGCTCCAGAGATTTTTCCTTTTCCCTTTTGTTTTCAGGAGGGGGAGGGGGAGCAGATTTCTCCTTCCTTGGTTGAGTTAAAGTGCACTGTTTCCCTTATAAATCTAGCATTCACTATTTCTGTATGCCATTGAGACATTTATAGTCCATTGATCTGCAATCCATCATGCCTCTCTTTCATGCCTTACCACCTTTTGGAGTCACACCTCCCACGTTTGCTTTGCTAATCACAGACATGTAAGAGAGTCCTGCTGGTCCCTATCTTTGCTCCCTCTTTCATTCTATCCACACTTTATTCATAAGGAACTGGAGGCCCAAGAATTTGAAATAGCCTTTTCTGATGACAGTAAGACTTCTGATTTGTAGAGCTGGATTAAGTCTTCTTTTTACAGTTCGAGACATAAAACTAGATCTCAAGATAATTTAGTTGGGAGTTGAGAGGTCACAACTAAAATAGTCTATCAAAATGCATTTTTCCAGTCTTCAACTATTAAATTTCAGTGATATGATGACTATGTATTGAAATGCTAGCTTTTAATCTTCCTTTCTCTCCTTCTCAACTTGGGTTTTCTCATATTCTTAGATTCTAAAAAAAATTTTGTACTAACTGTCTGTCATCAAAAAATATGACAGCAAATGTTGGAGAGAATGGTATTGATGGTTCATTGTTTCTGGAAAATTCATATAGCCATTATGGAAATCAGTGTGGAAGCTACCTAAACAATTAAAAATAGAATCACCATGTGACCTAACTATACTAATCTTGGGCAAGTATTTACTCAAAAAGCTACCGCAGAGATACTCACATATCCATGTTTATTGGTGCTCTATACAAAATAGCTAGGAAATGTAACCAAGCCAGCTGTGAAGAAAAGGAAATCTTGAAATTTGTAGGAAAATAAATGGATCCATAAAGTATAATATTAAGTGAAGTGACCCAAGCTCAGAAAGAAAAGAACCACATATTCTCATTCATATGTGCATCCTAGAGTATAATGCATAGATGTATATATGTAACTGGGTGTAAATGTGAGTCAAGCATAAAAACAAGACCAAGGGAGGGTAATACTACATGATGAGGAAGGATGCAGGTGAGCAAAAGGATACATGGGATATTAAAAAGGAAAATAATCTGGGAGGGGAAGCTACCAGTGTAAAACAGGGATACCAAGGGGTTTAAGAGAGATGAGGGGAAGAGAACACTTTGTTCAGTGGTATCCAGAAAATTATATAATGGTTTACAAACCATTGTTTTAATAGGGGATGGTGAGATTACTCAGAAGGTAAAGACCCCTGTATCCAGGTCTCTTATATTCAGACATATATTCAATTCATGGAACTCACATGGTTGAAGAAACCAACTTCTGTAAGTTGTCCTCTGACCTCCACATATGCTCTGTGGTATGTGTGCGTGCACACACACACACACACACACACACACACACTAAAATAAAATAAAACAAATGTAATAAGTTGCAAACAGAAAAAGGAACAGAGAAATATAGAGGATTATTGGTTATAGAAGAAATCTAAAAGGTTGAAGTTCAGTTCTTACACAATAAGTAACAAGAGTGGTCACTATATTCAGATGGAAAAAATACACACATACATAAATACATACATACGTACATACAAGTATACATCACACTTAAGTACACATGTACATATATGATCAATACAGATACTTAAAAGAGAATTGTCATTGAATTTGGACAGAAAAATATTAAAAATTTTAAGTGTCAATATATCCTAGGCAATACTTGAGATATACTCTAAGAAACTGAGAAACTTAAGGGCATGGAAATTGGGAGTGAAAAGCTCTAGGTGTGTGGAATCAGAACTTGGGAAAATGTTGCAGTTTACTATGGAGTAGAACCCCTTTAAAGTACTTTAGAAGATACTCCTTTTTAGTCATATTTGGCTACCAAACTATAGCTTTTTAGCCTGGAACTCCATGAACTTGCTCCAAGTCTGTTCCTAGTATTTATTTGCTTTATCAATACACCTTGGTTTTATTTCAAACTTGACCATGCAGCCATTTATTATTCTAATCCTGCCAAGTTTCTGCCTCATCTGATCTTTCTCTTCTATTTAGTCTTTCCCATAGTTCCTTGTATGAACCCTGGGTTATTCCTTAGGACTAAACATTCAATCTGTAGTTGCTTTCTGGCTCTTCTTTTCCTGGCTGCTTCAAAGTACTGACTGCAAATCGAGGATTGTGAACCAGACTATTGGAATTCATTTAACTATCCACGACCTCAGCTGGACCCAGGAGGGCTGGAACAGAACTGCCGTATGCTTTGTTTTCAGATGCTGAAAATGCTAGAGATCTTTTGGAACCTTAAGTTTTGAAAGTCTGGAACTTCAATTCTCAAACTTGTGTTTTCTGTGTTTTTTGAAGTTCTTGGTACTTTTTCGAAAGCTCCATATAAAGGACTTTCATCTGTTTGTTGTTTGTTTTTTTAAATCACATTCCCCAGGAGTTGATAGCATCTGTATATAGTCTGGTCGGACATATGGAAACTATATATCACTGCACTTGCATTTCTATTGAACAAAGTGACTCAGATTCCAGAAAATAAATAATATCTGTCTTCATCACAATCACTCTATTTTTTAATTATCATTCTAAATAGTATACTTCCTATAGATTATTTTAAATTACAAAACTTCACAGTCGCTTTTTCCAACAATAAAATTTCCTGTTATCACTCAGGAAAAAACAACGTGTTAAATTAACTCTTGAAATGTATTCTCTGAGAAGATTAAAACACAGAATGTTTAAATAAAGAACATTAAATGCTTTCTCAGCATTCTATTACATTAACTAGACAACAAAAGTCAAATTTAAGACACACATAGTTAAATAATTACTGAATAGACAAAACGATAATGAATTGTCTTGAAAGCTAAAAAACTGGCTCAAGCTTGGTTGAAAATTTAAATATTGATTTAAGTTGGACTTTTCTATTCTGTAGATTTTGCAAGACTGAATATGTAGTAATGGTAAAACTGTTACAAATTAAAAATGCAGGAACGTTTTCTGACAGACCTCTTAGCTTTCCTGGCACAAACTGATCCTTATATAGTAAACGTCTCTGGACTAAAAAGATAAGTAGATTATTAAAAAGAAGTATTCATATTTTAAAGCAATCCATCCAGTTCTCTCATTTACAGAGACTAGGATTTTAACAGCCTAAACATTGCCAGGGAAGCCCGCTGAACAGAATGAAAAGCCCCAGTGACCTAGTTTCTAATGGTGCTTGAACTGTGCTTTACCTGCTCCCAAGATAGCACATGTAGACTAGCTGGACTATGCTTCTGGCCTGAGAAATAGTATCTGCCTCTCAGTCCACACTGTAACTGCTGCCTTTCCTCATACACTTATACCTATCCGTCTTCGCTGAGAATTTGCAAGGCCATTTGGAAGGAGTCCATTCTAGGAAATACAGCCTGGTGCCCAAACAACTGCCACAATTCATCACAGCTCACCCTCTTTTCCACCGCAGAAGCTATGCCCAGACCAGCCGTACCCATTCTGACATTAATATTTCTTCAGGACATCTATCACATGTCAGGTGCAAACTCTCGGTGATATATGAGATGTTTCTCTTTTTTATTCTCAAATATAAGTGGACCAGGGACTCAAACAGCATGAGTAATCCAAAAAGCAAAGAGTATAATGGGTCAAGCAATCAGAGTAGAATACAAGCTGAGTATGTGTGGGGTTCTGACTACCTGGGAAAGGACCAATTTATGACTAAGAAAAAAGGTATCCATCACTATATTTTTTTTCACTTTATAAACGTGTATCTACCCCACGGTGACACCTTAGAACCATGAAGACCCTTAAGTGGCCATAAAAAATACTTCATAAAGTACCCTTAACTGTAGTCTTCTCCCCAAGTAGAACTATTCTGCTATTGTCAGACCAGTTTTCTATAGGACAGACTGCCCAAGCCTCACAACTGTCCCCCACATTCAGTGGGCCTAGTTTGGAACCACATGCAGGTTCCCCTGTTATCAGTCCAGAGTCAGCGAGCTCTCACTAGCTCAGGTCAGCTGTTTTTGTGGGTATCCACATCATGATCTTGACCCTTTGCTCATATTATTACTCCTCCCTCTCTTGGGCGGGTCTCTGGTAGATTAGCCCAGTGTTTAGTTGTTGATCTCTGCATCTGCTTCCATCAGTTGCTGGCTGAAGGTTCTATGATGGCAATTAAGGTAGTCATCGATCTGAGTACAGGGGAAGGCCTTCCCAGTTTAGGTGTTCCCTCCACTGTTGCTTAGAGTCTTGTGAATTCCTGAGAATTTTCCTAGTTCCATATTTATTCTAGCTAGCCCTCTAATGGATCCCTCAATCAAGTTATCTCTTTCCTTTCTCTCCCACACTGTCCTCCCCGCTTCTTGAATATCCTGAACCCTAAGAGAGACATATGTGGATTCCCCTGGGAAGGAGAAACAGATAAGGGGAAACAGACAAGACCTCCTGAGAAAATTAAGAGGCAGGAGAAGGGAGGGTTGAAGGGTAGGGAGAAGAGAGTTAGTTTTCTTTAGGAGTGTGGCCACTGCTATGTTCCCTATGCCCCAGTGCACAACCCTGTGCCCATTTGAACATAGCCTGAATTAATTAAACTCAGCTTGTTTGAATAAAGAAACAAATAAAATAATTCAAAAAAAGGATGGCATGAACTTGGCAGTAAGATGAGCTCAACTTCTGGGAGAAGTCAAAGCGAGAAGGAAGGGTTAACTATGATCAGGATACATTGGCTAGAAGCAGGGCTCAGTTTTAAATTGAGTTAATTTCTTTCCTTGTTTTATTTGTTTGCAAGTTTATTTTATATTCTGGCTATTAACCATCTCATAGATATACAGCTGGCAAAGATTATCTTCCACCCCGTGAGCTTCCTTTTCCCTCAACTGATTGCTTCCTGTGCTGGACAGAAGTTGTTTTCGTTTTACAAGGTCTTATTTGTCCATTGTCTGGGAGGGTGTTTCCAGAGAGGTTTGACTGCGGTAGGAAGACCCACCATTCTCCGTGCTGGGGTACTCCCCTGAAAAACAAGGAGAATGAGAATGCAGTACCAGGATTCATCTCTCCCGGCCTGCTTACTATGGATACAGTGTGACCAGATACCTATCACTCCTCCTAGCAGAACTTCTCCTACACAGTGAAACACAATTCCCGCAAATGTAAAGCAAAACAAACCATCCTATTAAATGATTATGGAATGAATGGATGAGTTGTTTCCTCTTAATCAATTGCTTTTATGTATGAATTCTTAGCGTATATGATACTGCTATAAATCTTAGCGGTAACCACTGATTAAATGGTATGGATTAGATAGATACTTTTTCTTTCTGGCTCAAAACAAAGTAAATATTAGGTTTATTGACCCATGACAAAGGAAATTATTCAGAAAACGAGCACAGAAATAAAATGTAAGTAGTTGTGGAGACTCCAAAGCAGGTATTTTATTGACAAAGTATGCCATATTCATTAATGCATTAACAGAAAAAAAATATAGTTCAAGTTCAGAAAACATAAGCTCAGGTCCTATTTCATCTGTTCAACATCTGTGAACTTTATTAAAATACACTCGAGCTTCAGATTTTCACAGTGTAGAGTTAAGTAAATTTCTAATTATTTTTCTGATGAGATGTAGGTTTATTTAAAGACTCTGATGTAAAGAAAAAATGACAAACCCCAATTCAAAGGGCCTGCAATTCTGTCACCTGCAGCTTTCACAATGTCATTTTTTAGGTTAAAATCTACTATTTATTATCAGCATTACTAGGGAAGATTAGTGAAGCTCTATGAATCTCAATTTCTTAATTAATTAAATCTATTTATTTTACATCCAGGCGAGTTTCCCCTCTCTCCTCTCCTTCAATCCCCTCTTCCCACCTCCCCTTTTCCCTCCCCCAATCCACTCCTCCTCCTCCATTTCTGTTCAGAAAGAGGCAGGCTTCCAATAGGTATAAACAAAGCATGGTATATCAAGTTGAGGTAAGACTAAGCTCCCCCATGCTTGCATTAAGGCTGGGCAAGGCAACTCATTATGAGGAATAGGTTCCCAAAAGCCAAAGTGTTTAGGGACAGCCCTGTTCCCACTGTTAGGAGTCCCACAAGTAAACCAAGCTACATGCTGTCACATATATGTAGATGGCCTAGGTCAGTCCCATGAACACTCCTTAGCTATTGGTCCAGTGTCTGTGAGCTGCTATGATCCCAAGGTAGTTGATTCTGTGGGTTTTCTTGTGATGTCCTTGACTCCTCTGGCTCCCACAATCCTTCCTCCCTTTTTTCAGCAGGATTCCCTGAGCCTGGCCTAATTTTTGGTTGTGGGTCTCTGCATCTGTTTCTATCAGTTACTGGATGAAACCTCTCTGATGACAATTGGGTTAGGCACCAATCTATGAGTATAGCAGAATACCATTAGGCATCATTACATTACCTTTTTCTTTCTCTAGTCGTGTGGACACTCTCCTGGGTGTGTTCCTTTCTTTTTGTTCTAGAGCCTTCAGGTGTACTATTAAGTCACTAGCATGAGATCTCTCCAAACTCTTTATGCTGGCACTTAGTGGTATGAACTTTTCCCTTTAGCACTGCTTTTACAGTGTCCCGTAAGTCTGGGTATGTTGTCTATTCATTTTCATTGAATTCTAGGAAATGTTTACTTTCCTTCTTTATTTCTTCCTTAACCTGGTGGCAAATAAGCCAAGACTTGTTCAGTTTCCATGAGTTGTTGACTTTCCATAGTTATTCTTGTTGAAATTCAGCTTTAATCCGTGGTTGTCTGATAAGATACAGGGAGTTACTTTAATTTTTTTATTGAGACTTAATTTTTGACCAATTACATAGTCAGTTTTGGAGAGAGTTCTGTGAGGTGTTGAGAAGTATATTCTTTTATGTTTGGGTGAAATGTTCTGTAAATATCTGTTTGGTCCATTTGGTTCATTATGTCCATTCTTGCCATTATTCCTCTGTTTAGTTTCTGCTGGGATGACCTGTCCATTGTGGAGAGTGGGGACTGAAGTTTCCCACTATTAATGTGTGGGGTTTGCTGTGTGATTTAAGCTTTAGTACTGTTTTTTTTCAAATGTGGGTGCTCTTGCATTTGAGGCATAGATGTCCAGAAGTGAGACATCATCTTGATGGTTTTTTCCTTTTATAAGTATGAAATGTCCTTCTCTCTTTTGATTAATTTTGGTTTGGAATCTATTTTGTTAGATATGAGGATAGCCATACCAGCTTTCGTTTTGGGTTCACTTGATTGGAAAATCCTTTTCTAACCCTTTACTCTGAGGAAATATCTATTTTTGATGTTGATGAGGGGTGTTTCTTTTTTTCACTTTTGTTGATTCTTTGTGGATTTCACATCATGCATTCTGATCCCACCCATCTTCCTGTCCCCTCGCATCTGCCATCTGCCCTTGCAACCTCCCTCCAAAACGAAGCCAACTTTAAAAGAAAAATCAAAAACCAAGCAGAACAAAGAAACAAAACAAAACAAAAACAAAAGAGAAGATGAATGTTGTCATGGAAGCCGCAGTCTGGCCCTTTGAGACACACAGGTTACCCTTTAGTGTTTTCATCTTTACCTGCAAGTATTCATTGCCAGGAGTCGTTGGTCTGGCTTGAGGCCTCTGATTTCTGCCACACCACCAGTAATGGGCTCTCACTGGGGTTCCTCTTGGATATTCTGTTGCCATCCTGTGTAATGAAGACTGTTTTTGGATCTGCAGGTTCGTCCCCTTCAGATGCTCCAACAATTCACAGGTTCAGTGGATGCTGGGGTGGGCTATCTCATAGCCCTGGTTCTGGGCCTGGGTGGTAGCTGCTCACTAGATTTCCCTTATTGTCACTACCCAAATGAGCTCTCCAGCACTGCCTAGGCTAGGTCACTCAATGCACCCACAGCAAAGAGCAGGCATGCCAGTTGCCCTGCTCTAGGACCCTCAGATCCCAGTCTCCCTCACTCATGTTGCCAGGGCCAGCGCTACTGTTTCACCCAGGCAAGGTATAGGTAGGTGTCTCTCTCTCTCTCTCTCTCTCTCTCTCTCTCTCTCTCTCTCTCTCTCTCTCTCTCTCTCTCTCTCTCTCTCTCTCTCTCTCTCTCTCTCTCTCTCTCTCGCTCTCTCTCTCTCTCTCTCTCTCTCTCTCTCTCTCTCTCTCTCTGTTGTGGAGGATAGATAAGGTAGGGCGCAGTCAGCTCTATTGTTCTCACACCCGCAAGGCTGGCTCTCCTGCATCCCGGAGTACAGGGTCAGCTCTACTGTGCTGCCCAGATGGGAAGCAGAGGCTGCTTTCTCTTACACTACAACCAGCGAGGGCAGGACTAGCTCTCTTTCTCTTGTGACCCCAGGGCCGAACCTGCCCTCAGTGGTTATGGGTAAAGGGGGAAGGCATCTTTCTCTCATTCATGCCAGCACACGGCAGATGAGGGGGGTGGGGTCAGCTCTCCTACTCTCTTTCACTCAGGGTCAACTTACCTGCATCCTGGACCACAGGGTCAGCTCCATTGAGTTTCTCAGGTCAGGGGCACACCTATGGTGATGGGTGGAGCCATCTTTCCCCAGTGAGAGGCAAGCTCTCCCCTGAGGGGTAAGCCAGCTTGCCATATCCAGCAAGGGGTAGGACCAGTGAAGGGTGGGGCTGGCTCAGCAAGCATGGTTCTAATGATTAACGCTAATATAGGCCTTGGATTTCACCACCAGGCACAGTAAGACCACCGACCCAGACATGGCCCTCTCCCCAGCAGCTTGGGCCCAAATGCCACCACAGCCCTAGTGGCATCATAGGCCCATCAGATTAGCACAGCCTTGGAGGTGGCATAGCCCCTGGGCCCCAATATGCCATCCATAGAGTCCTCGGTGGCAACTGGAGCTACAGACCCCACTCCAGACCCCAGTCTCTGCAGGGCCACGGGCCCAGACATGGCCCTAGGAAGAGACCTGAGGCCGGACATTGCATGGCTCCAGGTGGCAGCACAGACCATCCAGATAGGAGTGGCTCTGGGCCTAGCATGGTCCTCAGGCACTGACATGATCTGAGGTGGCTGACCAGACCCCAGTAATCCTCGTGGTCCTTGGTGACCACAGGAGCCCTGGACATCAACTTAGACCCTTGACTGCTGTAGGGCCGCAGACCCAGACATGGCCCTCTGCAGCACCCCTAGCCCGGGTAACAAGCACAGGCCAGGGTGTCCCTGGTGGTAGCAAGACCTTCGGACTCCCTCATGGCCACCAGCTGCATCTATGTGACCTTTGGTGGCAACATGGGTCAGTGACATCAACACAGACCCCAGCCACAGCAGGACCACAGACCCAGATCTTGGTCCTCAGCAGCAGCCTGGGCCAGGTTGTCTCCATTGCCCCAAGTGACAGCCCAGACCACAGGCTCACCAGCAGTGACAAGAGCCACAGACATCAACATGGGCCCTTTCAGCTGCTCCCGTTCCCCAATCAAGACCTGACACTTGGTCATAACGCAGGCCCAGACATCTCCCTGGATTTGCGTAGCCAGCTGTCCATACACTTCAGCCCGTTTCTCACGACACTGACCTTTCTGGTTCCACCTGTTTCTCACAAGCCATTCTACCTCTTCCTCTCTTCCCCCTCCCTACCCTCTACTCTCTCACCACAACGGTACCCACCAACCCAGCGCCAGGGCTCTTGGCTGGGTCACAGGTGTCACTTCGTTGAGTACTGCCCATTCCAGCCACAAGAAGAGCCGTTGTCTTTCCATTCTCCTGTACCCAGGCCTAGAGATCTCGGGCAGTTATTTTGTATGATGGTAACTGATTGTCTGGCATCAGAGGTGCCAGGAGGACTCATGGATGATTGTGGGTCCTGCAGACCCAAAGGTCTGGAGGGGTGCATGTCATCTGCGTCTACCACCTATTTCAAAATCCTAATGTTTGAAGAGCATAAACTGTCACATCTCTAGCAAGGACCTCTCCCCTAAGCCCCATCTCATATATCCATTTTTTAAGAATCACACTTGGGTGTTGAAGGGTATTTTTTATATGCAGCAGAAAGATGGATCCTGTTTTTATATCCCTTCTGTTAGCCTGTGTCATTTTATTGCTGAAGTGAATCCATGGATATCAGGGGATATTAATGACCAGTGATTGTTAATTCCTGTTAGTTTCTTGGTGGTGGTGGCAGTATGTGTGTGAGGAGAGAGAGAGAGAGAGAGAGAGAGAGAGAGAGAGAGAGAGAGAGAGAGAGAGAGAGAGAGAGCATATGTGTGTGTGCGCTTTCCTTCTTTGGGTTTTTCTGGTGTGAGATTATCTATTGCTTGTGTTTTCATGGATATAGCTAACCTCCTTGGGTGGAAGTTTTCCTTTCAGTACCTTCTATAGGACTGGATTTGTGGATAGATACTGTTTAAATTTGACTTTTTTTGAAATATCTTGTTTTCTCTGTCTATTCTGATTGAAAGTCTGTATATTAGTCTTGCTGCTATCCGTGATCTCTTAGAGTATGCAAGACATCTGTCCAGGCCCTTCTAGCTTTCAGAGACTCTGTTGAAAAGTCAAGTTTAATTCTGATAAGTCTGTCTTTATATGTTACTTGGCCTTGATCCCCATGCAGATTTTAATATTCTTTCTTTGTTCTGTATATTTTGTGTTTTTATTATTATGTTGCAAGGGGACAATTTTTTGTCTAGTCTATTTGGTGTTCTGTAAGCTTCTTGTAACATTATAGGCATGCCCTTGTTAGGTTGTGAAAATTTTTCTCCTGGATTTTGTTGAATGTATTCTCTGATCCTTTGAGCTGGGATTCTTCTCCTTCTTCTATTCCCATTAGGTTTAGGTTTGGTCTTTTCATAGTGTCCCAGATTTCCTGGATGTTTTGTGTTAAGAATTTATAAGATTTAAGATTTTCCTTGGCTGATGAATCTGTTTCCTCCATCCTGTCTTCAATGCATGAGATTCCCACTTCCATCTCTTGTATTCTTCTGGTGGTGTTTACATCTGCAGTTCCTGTTCACTTACCCAGATTTTCCATTCCCAGAATTCTCTCAGTTTGAGTTTTCTTTATTGCTTCTATTTCCATTTTCAGGCCAGGAACTATTTCCTTCACCTGTCTGTTTGTTTCTTCTTGGCTTTTTTTTTTGCATTCTTTAGAGGATTTATTGATTTCCTTCAATTTTTGTTTGTTTTTTCCTCAATTCCTTTAAGGATTTTTTATTTTCTCTTTAAGGACCTCTATCATCATCATAAAGTTATTTTTAAGGTTTTCTTGTGCTTCAGCCTCACTGGAATGTTCAGATCTTGCTGTTATAGGATCACTGGGTTCTAGTGGTGCCATATTAACCTTTCTGTTACTCATTGTTTTCCTACACTGGTGTTTGGCATCTGAATTTGGGATAATTATAGGTCTATGTGTTGATTCTGGCATTTGCCTTTGTTGGGTGGATGTTTTGTTTCTTTGTTTTCTTTTTCCTCTCTGATCTTAAGTGTTCAAGGGCTCTGGTGTCTGGTGAGTATTCAGGTCCAGTATTTTATCTTTGCTGGAATTGTGGGGGCTTTGGGTCCCTAGATCCAGCCTGGCCTCCAATAAATCCTAAGTCTTCTTCTGAACTTGTAGGCAGGAATATGGATCCAAGGAGTACAGTCTGGGGTTATTGAGTGGGTTTAAGAAGTTTTAGAAGGTACTGTCATACCTGGAGTGCCTAGGACCAGCCTGGTCTCCAGTAAAGCTTCTGGAGCTGTGGGCCAGATTATGAAGCTCAGGGGAGGAGTTCAAATTTCAGATTTTTTACCTATAAAATAAAGATAGCAATGGTGGCTACCTAGTAGAATTATTGTGAAGAATAATCAAAAGTTCTTTTTTTAATTTATTATTTTTTATTAAAAATTTCTGCCTCCTCCCCATCTCCCATTTACCTCCCCCTCCCTCTCCTGTCCAAAGAGCAGTAAGGGTTCCCTACCCTGTGGGAAGTCCAAGTTCCTCCCTGCCTCCATCCAGGTCTAGGAAGGTGAGTATCCAAACAGGCTAGGCCCCCCAAAGCCAGTATTTGGAGTAGGATCCAAATCCAGTGCCATTGTCCTTGGCTTCTCAGCAGCCCTCATTGTCCGCCATGTCCAGGGAGTCCGGTTTTATCCTGTGCTTTTTCAGCCCCAGTCCAGCTGGCCTTGGTGAGCTCCAATTAGATCAGCCCCACCATCTCAGTGGGCGGGAGCACCCCTCACAGTTCTGACTTCCTTGCTCATGTTCTCCCTCCTTCTGCTCCTCATTTGGACCTTGGGTGCTCAGTCCGGTACACCAATGTGTGGCTCTGTCTCTATTTCCATCCATCGCCAGATGAAGGTTCTACGGTGATGTGCAAGATATTCATCAGTATGACTATAGGATCTGGCCTTTTCCGGCTCCCTCTCCTCAGCTGCCCAAGGAACTAGTGGGGGCCTCTCCCTGGATACCTGGGAACCCCTCTAGAGTTAAGTCTCTTGCCAATCCCTAGTATAGTTGAATATAAGCTTTTTTCTGTTATCTAATAAAATAGTAATTCAACTCAAACTCATTTTTCCACATTTTTTTCACTTCAATACAGGCATGTTGTGAAGACATACAATAGCTATGTTGTGGTCACACAGGATAACCAAAAATCTCACAGAAGTATATAACATATAAACACCATCATCCACTCTTAGATTCTGACTTCTTACTTTGTGATTAAAATTAAGCCTACAAGGATGAAGAGATGGCTAAGTGGTTAAGGACACTGGCTACTCTTTAAAAATACTTGGGTGCAATTCCGCACACCCACATAGCAGCCTACACGAGTCTGTAACTCCAGCTCCAGGGGATTCAATGTCTTCTTCTAGAATCTGAGGGCAACATGCGCATCCATGCAGGCAAACTACCCACACATGTAGAAATAAATAAAATTTTAAAAATAAGGATTTTTCCAGTCCTCTGAAAAAATGAGTTTTCAAAATTTCAACTTGTGTTTCTTTGAACTTCAGACATGCTGCTGCTTGCACACAAACAAAATTCTCGTCAAGGTAATCAGAAAGTTACCTATCTATAAAGTCTTTCATAGTGCACCTAAGTTTTCTTTCATCATCTGTGTAACCTTCCTGTGAAGAAATAAGCAACCAATGACTACTGGGGTAATTGCTTTGATGTTACAATTGTTGAAAGTAACACTTATTTTGACTTCCTGGTGATTTTCCACAGAACTGGGCATTTCTGTTCATTTTCTCTTATATGTTCAAGCCTTCATTTATTCATCATAGTTTTTTTATTAGATACATTAAAGCAGGACTGTTGGCAGAATATAATCATAAATTCCAAAGACAGTCAAATAAGCACTCTATCTTAAATGTCTGACGAGCAAGAAAGGGATCCTTAAAGTTAAAGCATATATTGGCACTTTTCATTTTAAATTAACTGTTTAATGTTGCTGTAAAGATAAAAAAAAAAAACTAAGACTAGATCCCCTCCACGGTCTGTGTAGGGGCTGGAGGCTGGGCCAAGGCTTTCTTATTCCCCACCTGGAATCTGGTGAATAGCGACCCCCTGCCCTGAACCCACCCAGTTGGGCACACAGGTCTATAGGAAACCAATAAAGTATTAGGGACAATGGAAAAAAAAAACTAAGGAAAAGCAAGAAAATTTAGCAGATGCCATCGTTTGGATGTGGGTTTTCCCTCACGGACTTTTCTGTTGATGCTAGTACCCAGGGTCTCCACATCCCTCAAGAGGCAGAGCCCAGTAGGAGGTCCTTGGGTTAAAGGGAGGCATGTCCACTAAAGAAATTAGAAAATCCCAGTTATTCAAAGCCATCATGTCTTGTGATGTGATTCCTTTATCTTATATATGTCTTTGCCAATATGACATCACTTACCACAAGAACTTCACCTGAGCCAAGCTGATGATTGCATTGTGCCTTTGAAACTCCAGGATGACAGCTAGATAAGGTTCTTTTCTTAAAAAAATAAATAAATAAACTACCTAGATTTATTTTGTTGCAGTATTAAGGAGCAAATTAATGTAACACACTATTTTGAACTGGAATTACAAATATCTCACAATACCCTGCATTATTAGGAAAACCATTACTTATAATTGGAGAAGTTACTTTAACACATCATCATCACACAAGTGCTGTGGTTTGCATTACAATTCTTTCCTAGTATTGTACATTTTAGTTGGGCAAATGGATAATAATGTATAGACACCATTGCAATGTCACACCAATAACTTAACTACTCCATGCTCCCTCTATATTTTTAACATGTTCTTACTGAGTGTTCAAACTTAAAACCGTTTCATTTTAATAGCCAAATGTGGTTATTCACAGGTCCCTGAATGAGCTGTGCACATTCCTCTTCTGCACTCTTTCCCATGCGCAATTTGTTCAGGAGATAAAAAAGACTTTAGGAATTTTTTTCTTTGTATGCTATGAAAACATTTTCTTCCTTGTTCTTCTTTGCTTTGGAAGATCAGCAGTAAAAGTAGCTACTTTTAATATTTGAATATCTCTGCCAGGCATTGTGAATGCACTCCTACAGGGCCTGAGGGTCTTTGAATCATTATGAACCCCTTTCCCTTTTAAAATTCAAATATTCCTGAAAGGCGTGTCCATATAATGGCTAATATTCATTCTAGTTCTCACATTCTTTAATTTTATAATTTTAGGAGGTTATATGCTTCTCATCTGTAATTTCCAGTATCATTACTGTTGATAAACCTTATCTTTGAGATTGTGAACTCCTAACCTGACTTTTTAAAATATTCAGCACTAAGAGAGTAATTCTGTTTTCTAATAGTTTCTTTCTCATATAAAAAGCTTTGGTGAAAGCCTTACTTAATAAAAATTCAGAAATGTAATAACATTCAGATTTTGTGATCCTTGATTTAAAAAAGAGGTTATAGAAATTCTAATGAAAATAATCACTTTAACAACCTGCAGGTCCCCTCCCAGCAATTGAAAGAGTTTTTATCTCCTGAACTAACCATTTACATTAGTATTCATGAAACCTTTGTGGAAAGGAGCAATCTAAAGGATGGTTTCACTGGCGATTTGGGTATTCTAAAGGAACATTGTGAATTGAGAGGCAGTTTTCTGTCTGTGGATATGTCTGTCTGACTGCCTATTTCTATCTCTTGCTTTTTTAAAGCAGCTCTTAGAAATGGCTCCAAATGTAAAACTATACCTGTGTGCAACTAGATCAGCACCATAGACACAAACCAGACAAAAGAACATATTGCATATTGTTAAAATATTATGATGTTCTGGAGTCTAATTCGAAATCAAAAGAAAGTTAAATTATAAGCTCAATTTTAGTCTATTAAATTCTACCATTGTCTATTCAAGGATTCACTACTCAGAAATATAGACATGTAAAATTTAGTTCTGATTATGTTAATTTTACTTTATAATTCCAGAACCACACAACAAGATAGAGAATAAATACTTGTATTCATTTTTTTTATTTCTCATAAGAAGTTAATTCATTTCTAGAATGGTAGTTTGAAGGACGAAGTGAAGACATTTTTTGAAAAAAATAAGACATATTTAGTACCAAGTTTATTAAAGGAATACATATATATATAAATATATATATACACACACATATATATATATATATACATTGTAGTTGTGCTAATGTGGCATTATATTATCCCCTCTAAGTGTCATCAAAAACTTAACCCCCAGATTTATTCTTCTTTTAAATATAGAAAGCTATAATGTTGGAACACCACCACAGGAGCTTTGACATGAAGAATCCCTGAAGCCTGAGGCTTTCTTTACGTCGTACGCTCCTAGTCTCGCTTTCCTAAAATAAAGCTCTAGGCATCCAGATATGCCCAGATATATGTGTGTTCCACTGTATGCATTGCCTTGTTTGGGGTTTACAGTACTGGGTACAAGGAAAATCCTTCTACGACTCCCAATTACACCATAAGATCCCAAAAGATGGTTTTAGCCTTCTTCTCAGTTTCTCTTCCTCTTTAGTAGTCTAGACAACAGCTATCCATTTTGAGATTTATCATTGGCCACTTTCTCCTTGAAAATATCCTAAACTCTGTATTTTCAAAAAAAGAAAAAATTCCTTTTCTTGATTCCCATAATCCAGAGTAAATTCTACACATTCACTTCTACAGAGCCTAACCATGAAAAAAAAATCCCATTTTTGTCATCTTTGTATTTCTAGTACTAGGTATGTTTTCAATAAAATTGTGTGGAATTAAAGTAATTTTCAAGTGATTGTCTTGGTATATAAAGAGTAATAATGCTTTTGAAGTAAACTCCAGTGTAGGGTCCTTTGTATTCCTTATGAAGGCAGGAATGTTTATTCGTCAATTTTATTTTTCATTTCTAAATAGAAATATCCTTTACAAAATTTTAAGCTTCCAATTATGATACACACTTTTGCTGATGAGTAGTAGAATTCAGAAGCCAATGCAACTTCCTAAGGGATTTTTGAAGGATGTTACAAGAAAATTAAATCATTATGGCCCATTCAGATGTAGGTTAAATTATCAGCAAACTCTTTGGGGACTGTGGCAATGTCCCATTTCGTCAAACAAGTTCTAATTAACAGTAATGTTTATTTAAAATAAAAGATGAATAAGACAAAAAATGTCCAAACAAAGCTATATGAGACAAAAAAGTATATAAAAATATCATTGACTTATTTTTGTGTTGGTTATATATTCCTAGGCATGGGACCTACCCTTAAGTGTAGTTAAAATACCCATTGGACTCCACTAGGGAAGAGTAAATTTTCCTTTCCAAGGGAGTACCATTTGCAGATAGCTTCTAGGTTAGGGGTGGAAGCTCATGCCCCTTGCCTTTCCCAGTGCTGGGACCCTGTGGGACCTTGTGCAGGTTCTGTACATGCTGCTACAGTCTATGAGTTCTTGTGTGCATTAGTCCTGTTGTGTCTGGAGGACACTGTTTCCTTGAAGTCATCTATCACCTCTGGCTCTTACAGTCTCTCTACTTCCTCTTTTACAATAAAATGGAAAGCAATAAAGGAAGTCACTTTATGATATACTCTGCCCTCCATATTTATACACATGGACATGCATGCCGATACACTTATGTGAATGCAGCATACACAAAACATAACAAATACCACACATGCATGCTTGAACCCACACAGACACACACACATGCACGCACACACACACACACACACACACAAGCATAGTATATTTTTAAGGACCAAACAGAGCTCTGCATAAACAGAAAATGAAATATAAATGGTGTCATAATTTGGTTAAAGTTGATAAATCTTTTAATATTCAGTTCAGTTTTGGCAGTGTGTTAATCAAGTGGACTTGCTTGTGTGTATGTTTGCATCAGCACTCATCAAGGATATTGTTCTGTTATGGTTTTCTTTTTTATTTTTATTCATTTTACATACCAACCACAGTTCCCACTCCCTCCCCTTCTCCCACTTCCTCCTATGGTCCTCCCAACCCACCCCCCATCCACTCCTCAGAAAGGGTAGGGCCCTCCCATGGGGAGTCAACAAAGACTGACACATTAAGTTGAGGCAGGACCAAGTCCTTCCTCCTTGCATCAAGGCTGAGCAAGGCATCCCACTATAGGGAATGGGCTCCAAAAAATCAGCTCATGCACTGGGGATAAATTCTGATCACACCGCCAGGAGCCCCTTTTAAACAGACCAAGTTACACAACTGTCACCTATATTCAGAAAGCCTAGTTAGGTCCTATGCAGGCTCCTCAGCTGTCAGTCTAGAGTCAGTGACCTCCCATGACCTTGGGTCAGCTATCTCTGTGGGTTTCCCCATCATGATCTTGACACCCTCCCCCCCTTGCTAATATAAAACCTCCTTTCTCTCTTCGACTGGACTCAACCTGGTGCTTGACTCTGAATCTCTGCATTTGCTTCCATCAGTTACTGGATGAAGGTTCTACAATAACAGTTAGGGCAGTCACCAATCTGAATATAGGGGAAGGCCAATTCAGGTAACTTCTCTACTATTGTTAAGAGTCTTAGCTGGGGTTATCCTTGTGGATTCCAGGTTTCTTCCTAACCACATAATGGCTCCCTCTATCAAGATATCTCTTTTATTCTCTCCATTTCCGTCTCTCCCCCAACTTGACCTCATGTTACCATCCCATTCCCCATTTTATCCAGGGGATCTCATCTATTTCCACTTCCCAGGGTGATCCATGCATTCCTCTTAAGGTCCTTCTTGTTACCTAGCTTCTCTGGAGCTATGGATTGTAGTCTAGCTATCCTTTGTGTTACATCTAATACCCAGTTATGAGTAAGTACATACTGTGTTTGCCTTTCTGAGTCTGGGTTACCTCATTCAGGATAATTTTTTTCTAGTTCCATCCATTTCTCTGCAAAGTTCATGATGCCATTACTTTTTACAGCTGAGTGATACTCCCTTATGTAAATGTACCATATTTTCTTTGGCCATTCTTTGGCTGTGTAGCAACTTTCTTGGGCCTTCCTATCAGTGTAATTTTGACTCCAAAGAATTCATTCAGGAGTATTCTTTTTTGCATTTGTATCTTCATTCTACTCTGAAATTCTTGAACTGATTGTTGTAGAAATAAAAATGTCATTTAGCCCAAGTTTCTGAAGTGTACAGTCCAAGACCCTCTGAGCTCGTTGGTTTGTACTTCTGATGGGTAGAAAAGAACGGCAGACAAACGTGGTGCATCAAAAGGCTTGCCTCATAAGTCAGGATGGAAAATAAGAGTATGGCTGGAGCCTCTGAATCCTCTATGAAGACACAGTTCCAGGAATCTAAGAACCTCCCACAAATAATCTCCTAACAATGCCATCCTGGTAATAGAACCCATATCAAAGCATAGTCCTCTTCAACATTTGGAAGGTTTTGTTTAAGATAAGTGGGATTCCTTCTTTAAAGGCTTGGTAGGATTAATAAGTTAAGTGTCCTGTCCTTGGTGCCCCTTTCTTCAGAAGTTTGAATTGCTGGGTCTCTTCTGTTGCTTTAATGAACTACTCTGAGCCAAAGCAACTTGTTAAGGGAATGGGTTTATGTGGCTTACACTTCCAGGTTACAATTCATTATTGAAGGAAGTCGGGGCAGGAACTCAAGGCAAAATTTGAAGTCAGGAACCATGGAGGAAAGCTGCATGTCAACCGGATCTTTGGCTTACTCACTCATGCTTAGCCAACTTTCTTATACAGCCTAGGGATGGGGCCACCCACAGTGATCTGAGCACTCATGAAACAATTGATAGAACAATCCCCTGAAGACACTGCCAATATGACCTAGGCAGTTCATCAATGGTGGTTCTCTTCTCAGATGACTCTGGGTTGTATCAACTTAACAAGGACACTGACCCAATGTTTCTGCTAATTATGAGTCTGTAATTTCTACTTCACAATTTATCTGTAATGTATTTTTTGTAGAAATTTATTGTTCTTACTTAGATTACTGAATATGATGACATATAAAATTAAAGTATTACTTTATAATACTTTCTCCTATCAAACAAGTTGTAATAACTACTTAGTCAGACTGACTAAAAGAGAAATTTGGATCAATTACTTAAAATGATTTGTCATTTTAGGGCTGATGAGAAAATGGCTCAGTGAGTGAGTACAAATGGCTGCTCTGCAAGAGTGAGAATCTGACTCCAGATCCCCAGAACCCCCACAAAAGGCAGCTGTGACAACACACCCATCTCTAACTCATGGCTAGGAAAGTGATGAGTCTCACCAGTAAATCCATGTAGACAGACCTTCCCTCAAAATTTAAGGTAGAACAGAGATTGAAGGAGTCACCTCATGTCAGCCTCTGGCCTCCACATGCATTTGCACACAAATGTGCACACAGATGCACATACAAACACATACAAACACACACACACAAATTTTAAGTTTTTTTCTTATTAAGTATTTAAATATATAATTCATATATGTGAATTTCCCTTCTAAAATTGAATTACTAATATATATTGCAATTTTGTCTAGTTTTATTTCTAGTTTCCATTTCAATGTATTTATTGATACATTGGTTAAAATTTTGTCATTAAATTTTTAACTTATGTGTGAATTTTAGTTATTCCTGTGTCATTGACTCTAATTATATTCCATTCTGAATATAAAAGATATGTCACATGATCTGAACATTTCCTCACTCATTAAACTTGTTTTGTGTCAATATATGGTAATACGTAGAGAGTGTGTCACATGTACTTGAGGATAATGTATATGCTGCTGTTGATGGCCAATATCATTATTCAAAGCCTCCGTTTCCTTACTGGGAATCAGAAAGCGGATCTTTGCCAGACAATGAGTCTGCTACTGTCTAGTCTTAATGGTGGACTACTAGTCCCAGAACTGTGAGTAGTAGATTCATTCTGCAGTTAGCTACATATCGTATAATATTTTATAAGAGTTTAAAAAGACTAAGACAGGAACTTAACCCTCATATATTTAAGTAATACATGATAAAAAAGAATTAACCTATGAATTTTGTTAATTGTTTACTTTGATTTTTTTAAAGAATTGTTTTTATTGTTTTTAATTATGTGCAGGTTCATGTGTCTACACATGGCCAGAGGCATAGGAATCTCTGGAGCTGTAGTGCCCGGTGGTTGTGAGTCACGTGATGTGGGTGCTAGGAACCGAACTAGGGTCTTCTGCAAGAGCAAAGAATCACATGGTTTTTACTGCAGAATCATATCTCCAGCTCCTTTCTAAGTTTTTTATATTATTATCTCTTATTTAATTTCTTTAGTGCCTTATAAAAATCTTGGTGTTTACAAAGTTTTATGTGGCAACATGTTAAGTTCTTTTTTATTTCCTTTTATGCATGTTCTATTCCTTTTTGATTTGAACAAACAATCCTGAAATTATAATCTTATGTGTTTAAAAACTGATAATACATTAGATGAAATTGTTTATAAAGCCTATAATCCTTTGTAGGCTTACATTCTATAGTGTTGATGTCACAGTTCATTACAGCTTTATATATTCTATATGAAAGAACATTCATGTATAGTTATTTTATTTTAAGTTTTATTTAAACATAAAAGTGGATTATGACTCAAATTATAATAATTTAGATTTTTATATTTTCCATATTGTTAACTGTGCTAAAGGAGTTTGTTTCATCTCTTTTCAGTTTACTCTCTGGAAACTTAGTGTTAATTTTAGGGTCTCCACTTATCTCTTCTCTTTGAGAAATAATTAAATTCATCAGATTTTTTATTGTTTTTATTGAACTATACATATTTCTCCAATTCGCTCCTCCCCTTGCCCTCCCCTTCTACCCTCTCTGATGCCCCCTACACTACCAATTTACTCAGAAGATTTTGTTTTTTTCTCCTTCCTATGTAGATCCATGTATGTCTCTCTTAGGGTTCCCCTTGTTGTTTAGACTCTTCGGGGTTGTGAACTATAGGCCGGTTTTTCTTTGCTTTATGTCTAAAATCCGCTTATGAGTGAGTAGATATTATATTTGTCTTTCTGGGTCTAGGTTACCTCACTCAGTATGGTTTTTTTTCTAGATCCATCCATTTGCCTTCAAATTTCAAGATGTCATTGTTTTTTTACCGTTATGTAGTACTCCATTGTGTAAATGTGCCACATCTTCTTTATTCATTCTTTGGTCAAAGGGCATTTAGGTCATTTCCAGGTCTAGCTACGACAAATAATGCTGCTATGAACATAGTTGAGTACATGGCCCTATGGTATGACTGAGTATCCTTTGTGTATATACCCAAAAGTGGTATTGCTGGGTCTTGAGGTAGATTGTTTTCTAATTTTCTGAGAAATCACCATACTGATTTCCAAAGCAGCTGAAGAGGTTTGCACTCCTACCAGAAATGGAGGAGCATTCCCCTTACGCCACATCTTTTTCAACATGAGATGTCAACAGTGAGTTTGATCCTGGCCATTCTGACAGGTGTAAGATGGAATCTCAGAGTTGTTTTGACTTGCATTTCTCTGATGGCTAAGGATGTTGAGCATTTCCTTAAGGTTTTCCAGCCATTTGAGATTCCTCTGTTGAGAGTTCTCTGTTTAGGTCTGTACTGCATTTATTTTTATTGATTATTTATTCTTCTGATGTGAAGTTTCTTGAGTTCTTTGTATATTTTAGAGATCGTCTACTGTCCAATGTGGGGTTGATGAAGATCTTTTCCCTTTCTGTAGGCTGCCGGGTTTTTATTTTTTTGGACCATGGTCTTTGCTTTATAGAAGCATCTCGGTTTCAGGAGATCCTACTTATTGTTTTTCTCAGTGTCTGTGCTACTGGGGTTATATTTAGAATGTGGTCTTCTGTGCCAAAGCATTCATGTGTATTTTCCACTTTCTCTTTTGTGAAATTCAGTGTGGTTGGTGTTATGTTGAGGTCTTTGATCCATTTGGACTTGACTTTTGTGCATGGTAATATATATGGATCTATTTACATTCTTCTACATGTTGATATCCAGTTATGCCAGCACATTTGTTGAATATTCTTTCCTTTTCCTATTTTATAATTTTAACTTCTTTGTCAAAATCAGGTGTTGATAGGTGTGGGGGTTGATAGCTGGGTATTTGATTCAGTTCCATTGGTCCTCCTGTCTGTTTTTATGCCAATACCAGGATGTTTTCAGTACTGTAGCTCTGTAGTAGTGTTTCATCAGATTTTTTAAAGCTGGAAACATCTTAATTTCCCCTTGATTTTGTTTCCTGATTTCAAATGAACAGTTTACCTTCTTTTGGCATTTTAATTATGCAAATCTCTACCACCTTCTTGTTTGCAAAGATTCTGTTAAGAAATCTGTTTTTAATAAAGGCTAAATGTAGTTAATTTTCTCTTGTCAGTTTCAGAACATTCTTATTGGTTTTGATTTTCTACAGCCTGACTATTATTTTTCTCAACATTAATCTCTTTAAATTCATCTCACTTAGAGTTCACTGAGATTCTTGTATTTCTGTTTATATCTCACCTAAATTGGGGAAATAGTCAGCTATATTTCATCAGATAAGTGAACATTCACTTTCTCTTTGTCCTAGAAGGCCTATGCTGGACATACTGGTCTATTTGATTATGATGCCTCTAGACCTTGCTTCCTTTTTTGTGCTTTGGGTTTTAGAATTGCCAGTGACCTGTATTCTTTTTTTCTCATCTTTTTTGCCTGAACAAGTCCTTCCAGTAAAACTTTTCACTTAGACATTGTAACCTTCACAGAGCCTCTGTTTGGTTCTTTTATATAAGTTGTATTTCTTTGTGGTTTTCTCACAGGGTTCATATATAGTTGTATTGATTTTGTTTACTTGCCCGTTTATGCTCTCCTTTATAGTGCACTGAAAATATTTGACTGTTATTTTATAGTCTTTGAAAAGTAATTCTGAGCCCTGTTTCTTTAGTTTCTGTCTCTGGAGATTCATTTTGTTGATTTGAATGGGACATTTCCCTATTGCTGTAGGCATTCTTATCTTTACTTGAGAATTTGGCACCTGATAAAATGGTGACTCTCCCAGTTTTTGTGTACTGATTTAAGGCACAGAAATGCCATCACTAATCAGCCAGAGATAAAGGTGCAAGGGCATCTCAAACTTTTCCCAGGGTTTCATCTTGCTTGATTCCAGAGTGTTTTATCATTTCCCTCTTGAGCAGGGCTCTTTTGAACATTTTTATTTACGCATTTCCTGTCTTTTTCTGTTGCATCCTTCTGTCTGTATCAGGTCTGCAGCTTCCCAGAAGTTTGCTCTTGTGCAGGAGTGTCTGCCATTTCTTTAAGCAGCCTCTAGCCTGGCAGATAGTATTTACAACTGTCCTAATCAGCACTCAAGGTTAAGCTAGACGGAGTCCAGTTCCTCTAGCAGTTCCCAGACAAGTCAAGAGTTTTGCCAGGAATTTAGAGTGAATTCTACTCTCTCCTTTTTATCCTGAGAAAGGACTTAAAAAATTGAGGCTCCCAATAGTGCCTTGCTGTACCAAGGAGGAATTACGGCAAAGTTGAGACAACCATGACATTTTCTTCAATGTTAAGTGCAACTTTTTCTTAGTTAGGTGTTCATTTGGTTGTCATATCTCCTTAAGTAGTTAATAGAGTTCTTACAAAACTATTTTAGTATGTATAGTGCTGTTAATTTAGTATGTTTATTGGAAAAAGGGAGGGATTATGAGATATGATTAGCGTATGAACTTGAAGAAAAGACCCATGACATCATTTCATTTTAGATTTATTGCATTGTTCCATTGTATGGAAAGATCATATTTATCATTAATCAGTTGATGGACATTTCTATTAGCTAATCTTTCGTGTATAATAAGTTAAAATAATTATTTTCAAGGTTTTGTATGGACACACATTTTCTTTTTTCTTGGGCATTATTTCCAGACAATGTGGTAATTCTTTTCTGTTTGCTTCCTTGTTTTTGTTTAAGAAGATTTTTATATTTTTTCATTTAGTTTTGTTGAGAACTGTCAGTTGTTTTCTGAAGTGGCTATACCATTTTTGCTTTGTCATCAGGCCAAAAAATGTTAATTAATCTACTCAGAAGACATATGTAAATAATATGTATATCAAGCATGGAAAGAGCAGACGGTATCCATTTAGTTTCATCTAAATGTTCATTCAAAATCATTGTAAAAGTGACCATGTGGCCCATCTCCAGGCTCTGACAAATGATATAGCACAGAAAACAATGGAGATAGACATATACAAATAACACGAAATCACCTCACATTTTTGTGAAACCATTTTAAGTCTCAACACACAAAGTAGTTACATATGCTACTCCATTTATTTGCTTTTACATTGGCTTCTTAGCGACCCCTATTTTTTCCAGGTGCACATAATACCAAGAGAGGTAAAAGAGGGTGTCAAAAAATGTAGCATTGAAGATGAGAAACTCCAGGTTCTCAACTTCACTCTCCTATCAAATCCAAAGATGATTATAGGAAATTCCCTGCCTTTTTCTAAATCGTATTTTCTTATGTATAAAATGCACACAACTGAACTATCAAATCTACCCAGAAATTCTTTCAAAACTAAAGTATATGGTTCTGTTTCCTTGCTTATTTAGTCACTCAATATGCATTTATTTGCTGCTATGTGACAAGAAAACTATTTGCAGATATCACTATAGAACCTTCATCTGGCGATAGATGGAGATAGAGACAGAGACCCACATTGGAGCACTGGACTGAGCTCCCAAGATCCAAATGAGGAGCAGAAGGAGGGAGAACATGAGCAAGGAAGGCAGGACCGCAAGGGGTACGTCCACCCACTGAGACGGTGGGAGTGATCTAATGGGAGCTCACCAAGACCAGTTGGACTGGGACTGATGGAGCATGTGATCAAACCGGACTCTCTGAATGTGGCTGACGGTGGAGGCTGCCTGAGAAGTCAAGGACAATGGCACTGGGATTTGATTCTACTGCATGAACGGGCTTTGTGGGAGCCTAGTCTGTTTTGATGCCACCTTCCTGGACCTGGGAGGAGTGGGGAGGATCTTGGACTTCCCATAGGGTAGGGAACCCTGACTGCTCTATGGACTGGAGAGGGAGGGGAAGGAGGAGTGGGGGGGTGGGAAGTGGGAGTAGGGGAGGAGGTGGAAATTTTCAAATATATATATATATATATATATATATATATATATATATATATAACTATTTGCAGATAAACTTGAGAATGCATGCCTACTCGGCTATATTATTTTAAAAAGGTGTACCTCATAAGGCAGAAATGATAATTGATGATAAGAAGACAATCAAGCCTACAACATTTTAGGTATTGGGTGCTCACAACCTAGATTAAAGCAGGATATGAAGACAGGAAGTTTTAGCAGTTGGGAAGGAAATACCAATTCGTGTAGGATTAGTTCATCGAGGAACTATAGGTACAGGACTCTGTGTCTCTCTTACATTCATTTTGTCGAAGATTATTTCTCAACACTTCTAAAATATATCAGTAATGACTTAAGAATAACCCTACTTCAAAAAGGATTCATAGCCTTTACCTACAAAAACTATGTCCCATAGTACTAGAAACAGCTCACTAAATGTGCTGGAAACATCCTGAAGTTAATCAGAGGGAAAAAAAATACATCTTAAATGTTACCTATGCAGGTTGTTCTAAATAAACACCACAGAGCTAGACTGAATGGATTAAGGATATGGGAAGGCAAGTATATCTAAGTCAATACTACTGTCATCGCTCAATTATAGCAACATTAAACTGGAAGGAAAAATGACATTAATATTTCATTTATATTTATTTTCTACAATATATTTATATCATTTTGTGGGTTTATTCTAAAATGTCTCCTATAGACTTAAATATTGCATGCTTGGTCCCTAGTGAAGTAATGTTCAATGGTAGGACCAATATGGATATTCAAGAATCAACTTTTTAAAAAGGGAGATGATAAGATTACTGGTTTAGGATAAAAAATGAATAAACATATCGAGACAGAGAAGTGATATATGAGATATAATACACCATAAGTTATAGGCATACAAGGGTAAAGTAGGAGAAAATATCTTATGAAGATGTTGCTTATAATTTCCTCAAATTATAAAATCCTAGAGCTTTATTATGCGTTATTCTTACCCACCCTGAGAACAAAAACATCATACTTAACTACACAGCCCCGACAAAGAAGCTATTTCATGGTATAAGAAATACACCGCAAAGAGTGAATACTTTAACCTTGGTTTTAAAAAAGTGAATTTAATCTCAGCTAAGCATAGCAACACGCATAGACTTTTCTAAAGAGTGAAAACAGGTAGAAAATGGAAACATAAGAAAGCTAGCATATTTTTACTGAGGTCAAAGAAATAGGCTTTAAGACGAGGAATATTGCCAAAGTATTTTTAAGGTTGTTTCATTACTAAACAACTCAGTTTATCAGGACATCATAACAACTCAAGCTCTCAGGAAGCAGAGGTAGAGGATGGTAAGTTTGAGGTTTGCCTGAGCTTCACACTGAGATATTGGCTTAAAACCCACTCCAAAATAAAAATATACAGATAAAATGATACAGAGTATATTATATAAGTGTTATGGGATTAAAAATGAGTAAAATATCTAGGGTAGTCTAAAATATTCTTTTTTGGTTTTTCTTTTTATTGTTTTTATTGAGCTCTCCTCCCCTGGGAAGTCTAAAATATTCTTAAATTAGACATTGATCTCCTAAATAAACAAGTATTTTTAACTGAACATAGGTTATTCAAATTTGTAGATACAAGCAAGTAATTGTAAAATGGAAAATCTATAGTATTAAGTGCTCAGAAATTTAAAAGATTAAAAATAATTCTCTAAATTTATACAGAAAGAAGTGAGATAAGGTCAGACTAGTTATTATAAAGGTAAAAACAGAGGAAAGGAATATGTTAATAAAATTAATACAAACCATTTTTAAAGTAAAGGTTATTTGTTTGGATGGTTAAAAAATGAAGTCATCTTGAGACTCCTGAATATGATGACAGTCTAGAAGCTGTAGCCTACTTGTGACCCAGTGAAATGGATAAGAGTCAGAATAAGAAAAAACTCTGGAAGTAAAAATGGCCACAAAAGTTCAGGGAATACCTAGTACAATGATAGCAGGTGACTTTAGCACCAAAATACCAGTTTTAGATAGGTAATCTATACTAAACATCAGCAATTAATTTCAGAATTAAATTACAACATATATCAAATGGACTTAATGGGTATACATAGAAAATTCCATTGAAAAATATAGGAATATACATTCTTTTCAGCAGGCCCTGGAGTTTTCTCCAAAATGCATTAAATTGTAGTGCACAAAACAAATCTTAACAAATACAGAAAATGAAATAATTTACTTTGTATTATACAACAATAATAAACTTGAATCAATGGTAAGACAAATTAGAGAAAATAGTTGAATACTTGAAGACAGAAAGTACTGCTGAATGACAAATATGTGATTGGAAAAAATGTAAAAGTTCCTACAACTAAATGAAAATGAAATGACAAATTACTGAAAACTATTGGCTAGAGCTAGGGCAGTCTTAAGAGGAAAGTTCATCGCCATGCGTGCTCATATTAAAATGCAGACTCACAGCCAAACATTAGGTGGAGCCTAAGGAATCCTAAAGAAATCAGGGAGTCAAGAACATTAGAAGAAAACTCACACAATCAGCTAACCTGGGCTCATAGGGGCTCACAGAGACTGAACGGACAACCAGGGAGCCTGCATGGGACTGACCTAGGCCCTCTGTATATATGTTACAGTTGTGAAACTTGATCCTCTTCTGGAATTTCTAATAGTGGGAGCAGGAGCTGTCTTTGACTCTTTTACTGGCTTTGGGACCCTACTCGTCATACGGATCACCTTGCCCAGTTTTAAAATAAAGTGAGGAGTTTAGTTTTACAACAACTTGATATTCCATGTTTTGTTGATACTCATGGAAGATCTGCCCTTTCCTGAACAGAAATACAGGAGGAATGGTGTAGTGAGGAGCTGCAGGCAGGCCTGCTTTTCATCCTGCCCAGCTCCCGGCCGCCTGGCTAGTTTATGCCCCGAAATAACTACACGGAAACTGTATTCATTTAAACACTGCCTGGTCCATTAGTTTCAGCCTCTTATTAGCTAATTCTCACATTTTGCTTTAACCCATTTCTAATAATCTGTGTAGCACCACATACTGGGAAAGATTCAGCACATCTGACCTGGTGGCTGGCTTCATGGTGACTGTCTCCCTGAGGAGAGGCATGGCGGTCTGACTAGCTTCCCAGCATTGTGTTCTGTCTACTCCACCCACCTAAGGGCCGGCCTATCAAATGAGCCAGGCAGTTTCTTTATTAACCAATGAAATCAACTCAAACAGAAGACCCTCCCACATCAGAATGGAGTGGGAGGAGGGGTAGAAACAGAATAGGGTAGGGTGGGGAGACTGGGAAGAAAGGAGGGAGGGGCCAGACTGTAAAAGAAAGAAAGAAAGAAAGAAAGAAAGAAAGAAAGAAAGAAAGAAAGAAAGAAAGAAAGAAGGAAGGAAGGAAGGAAGGAAGGAAAGTTATTTTAAAAAAGAAAAAAGCTGACAATTGTTAAATGAAAAACTTGATGATCCACCTCACACTCTTAGCAAACTATACTAAAGCAAGCCAAACCAAAAGGCAGGAGATGGAGAGAAATAATATGGTCTGAGCAGAAATGGGGAATCCAAGAATACATTAAAAGAAATCAACGAAGAATCTTGGTCCAGCGACAGATGGAGAAAGAGACAGAGACCCTCATCAGAGCAACGGACTGAGCTCCCAAGGTCCAGTTGAAAGGCAGAAGAAGGGAGAAGATGAGCAAGAAAGTCAGGACCGCAAAGGGTTGGCCCACCAACTGAGGCAGTATGCCTTTTCTAATGGGAGCTCACCAAATCTAGCTGGACTGGGTCTGAATGAGCATGTGATCAAACCGGACTCTGATGTGGCTGACAATGGGGGCTGACTGAGAAGCCATTGATAAAGGCACTGGGACTTACAACATGTTTTTATGGCATGTTCTGCCTTTTTGGGACCCTAGTCTATATGGATGCACAGCTCCCTAGGCCTGGATGTAGCTGGGGAGGGCCTTAGAATTCCCACAGGGCAGGGTTCACTGCCCTCTCTCAAGCAGGGAGGGAGAGGGAGGAGGGGGTGTGGGGGAGTGGGGGGGGGTTGGGAGGAGGGAAGGAAGTGTAAATATTTGAATGGAAAAAGAAGAAAGGCATCAGAAGAAGGAAAACCAAACAACTTTATCATATAGAGACTGTCATGTACTATGAAGGGAATAGTATACTGGAGAGAAACTGGGGTATAGTTGGCTCATTATTATATGAAGTTAGACTTAAGAATTACCACTAGTGATTTAATTGCAATTGTATTGTAGATATACTTTGATTTAAAGAAGTTATAGTTTTATGATAACAACTGTTTTAGCATAGAATATGTGGTATTTCCTCCTCTTTTTTAAAATAATGAAGATCCTTTTTTAAAATAAAATTTTGTGGTCTTCAGAAAACCTACAGTGAATAAAATATCTAAGGTGGATACTAAAAAAAAGCAAGATTGACAAAGTATTCACTAAACAAACTTTAAAAAGGGAAAGCCAAAATTCATGAAGTTGAAGATATAAAAGAGGACTCCATAGAAGATTTCAAACTTTTTTAGAGATCAGATAGGGAGTATTTAGAAATTTTCTATTCCAAACATGCTGAAAAATCTAAAGGAAGATAATGAATTCCTTAAAAGCTTCTGCCCATTTCTTCAACAACACTGAAGAAATACTAAGTGTCTTCTATAAAATCAGGACCTGACAGATTTCCTGCTGAATTTGACCAAACCTTTAAAGAAGAACAAAAGGAGAGAAAAGAAACACTACCAAAGTGATTTCCCCAAAGCTAGTATTATCCCACTATCAAAACCAGATAAAGATGAAGTAAAGGAGAATATAGTGTGCCAAAAGAACACTCCATCTTACCACAGATGTATGCACTTCTGTGATTATTGCTACATGCTATGTTAACTTTTCCTGAGAAGTGGTAAACAAATGTGTAGTCACCAATTCCAGCAGTGTTCCATGTGCCTAACCAATGAGTTTGTTGGACTTATTTACAGAGCATGAGTGAGGCGTCTTGAGCACACTATGCTAGAAACATAGAAGAACATGCTTAATGCCTTCCACAGTGTCAGAATTTGTTGAGTAACAACAAATTTACAAATGTAGCATTGCCAGACAATCCTTACCTTGGTAAATTGGCCACAGTAAAGACAGGTTATTTTATTTTATCTAAATTACTGATATTAACTCTTATATCACTTATGACACTCTGGTGTGGGTTACAGAATGACAGTTGTAGCTTCAGTCTTTGAAACACACACACTGCCCATCAGATACCAGATCTGCAGGGTCAGGTCATCACAGTGAATGGTGATCACTTTATGGAATCCTGGTGAGTGTTCCACCCTTTCCTTGATCTGGAATGTCTGATACGTTTGTGGACCTAGTTTCCCTGATATGACCTTGATACATCAACGTGATCCTACAATCTCAATTTGCCACAATAAATTTATAGAGTAGCACCCCTTCTACTCCCAGGAAGGTCATTTATCAGTCTGTGCTACATGGCTGATGCTCGGCAGATGGAAGTATCTGCACAATTATCAAAATATTCAGTCATCCTCTACCCTCAAATAAGAGTCAAAAGCTACTTGTTAAAATGTAGTCTGCCAGGGAAAAGCATAGCCTGAAAAAAAAAAAACAGCTGTTTTACCCACTATAGAGTAACTTAGAATAAGATGATGCCAAAACAGCTGTCATCATTAAGCCCCACTCCATCATGGCTGAAAAACATGGAAGCTGTATTATGGAGTCCCTTTCAGGCACTTTCCATTTCTTATATATTCTAGCATCTCTCTAAATCACTTGCAGTTGAGAGAGGACATCAAGGAGTAATAACTGGACTCCCCCATGAGGGTACTGTGACCCTCTCCTCCTCCATCTACCAGAGAATGTCAGTAGCTCCATTACCACAGTCATATCAATGTGTTGATCTACCCATGGTTAATAAATCTCTAAACTGGAAAAGAGGCAAATATTCTCAGAGGAAAAAGTCATACTGTAATACTGCACTAGTCCATATCAAGAACATGGAATCAGCTAGAAATCCAACAACAGCTGGATGGGTAAAGAATAAGTGGAGAATGGGATGCTTGGGATATAGGAAGGGTGGATATGGGAGCAGGGAAGCATATATCCTAATTAAGGGAGCCATCTTCGGATTATTAAGAGACTTGACTCTAGAGGGGTTCCCAGGTATCCAGTGAGACGCCCCCAGCTAGTTCTGTGGGCAGCTGAGGAGAGGGAGTCGGAAAAGGCCAGAACCTATAGCCATACTGAGGAATATCTTGCATATCACCATAGAACCTTCACCTGGCGATGGATGGAGCTAGAGACAGAGCCCCACATTGGAGCACCAGACTGAGTTCCCAAGGTCCTGACGTGAAGCAGAAGGAGGGAGAACATGAGAAAGAAAGTCAGGACTGTGAGGGAACCTTCATCTGGCGATGGATGGAGATAAAGACAGAGCCACACATTGGTGCACCGAACTGCCCAAGGTCCAAATGAGGAGCAGAAGGAAGGAAAACATGAGCAAGGAAGTCTGGACTGCGAGGAGTGCTCCTACCCACTGAGATGGTGGGGCTGATCCATTCGGAGCTTACCAAGCCCAGCTGGACTGGGACTGAAAAAGCATGAGATAAAACCGGTCTCCCTGAACATGGCAGACAATGAGGGCTGCTGAGAAGCCAAGGACAATGGCACTGAATTTGGATCCTACTCCACATACTGGCTTTGGGGGTCCTGGCCTGTTTGGATGCTCACCTTCCTTGACCTGGATCAAGGGGGGAGGAACTTCAACTTCCCACAGGGCAGGGAACCCTTACTGTTCTCTGGACAGGAGAGGGAGGGAGAGTGGAGGAGGGAGGGGGGTAATTGGGAGGTGGGGAGAAGGCGGAAATTTTTAATAAAAAAACAGAAAAAAAAGAAAAAAAGAATAAGTGGAATGTATACACAATGGAATTTTATTCAACCATAAAATTGAAATCTGAAGGAAAATCATCTATGGACCTGGAAAACACTAAACTAAGTGGCGTAACCCATACTTAAAGATGCAAACAATATTAAAATATTAGCATTAACTGTATATTATTATGTAATAATATGTGTGTGTGTATACACACACATACATATATATGAGGCTACTAGATATGGAAGGTATTCAGATACCCCTGGCTGTCCTGAAACTTTCTCTGTAGACCAGGCTGGCCTCAAACTCACCGATATCTGTAAATAACCTCTATGGTACAGTTCGTGAGCCAGGCAAGGGGCTGGAGATTGAAACATACACACACACACACACACACACACACACACACAGAGAGAGAGAGAGAGAGAGAGAGAGAGAGAGAGAGAGAGAGAGACAGACAGAGACAGAGACAGAGACATGGGTCATTCTTGAATTCCCCAAGAATGCCAACTTTATTGTGTTCCAGGGCAGCTTATATGGTGCCTTCCTTGACCAATGGCCATGCTCTAGCTCTTGGGATCCCTCAGCAGCAAGCCAACAGAAATGATTCCCCTGCCATCAAGAACTCCTGAGGGTCTCATGCTCAGAGCAGCTGCAAACACAGGAAAACAGGTTGTTTTGCTCAGAGCAACTGCAAGCATAACAAGTTATTTACTCCAGCAGGCAAGGGGGTCACAGGAAATTCAGGGTCTGGGGGTCCACAGTCCCCAACATCTCCCTCTTTTCTATATAATTAGCACTAATATTCTTAACTGGCCCAGGCATGGTACAAATATGATAGCAATAAGTTGGAAAATGCCCTAGCGAACATGCTCATTATACATTCAACATGAATAATATTAAATGCTGGTGCCAGCTACAAAATAGTCACAGCAGCCTGGCTGATGGCAAGTCCAGCTGCCACAGAGGCCACAGCAGTGACAATAGCCTGAAGGAAAGCCTGCCTGCTGCTCACACCACAAACTCTTGGGCACGCAGAGCCGAGGACTGTCACCTTCTCCTTATGCCATGTGTGGATGGGCAGGCCAGTGGAGTCTGAGCAGCTCTTGCTTGCCTCGGCTCCAGCACTTGTTGCTGCGATTGTCAATGCTCCTCACTCTCTGCTGCAGCTCCTGGCACCGCTGCTGCCTAGGGCGTCCCCCTCAGCCCCACAACCTCCAATTTACAATCATTTAGGGAACTTGGGCGTCGTTCTCTGTAAACTACTTCTTGCTGTTTATTGGGTGAAGTATCTTTGGGGGTATTCACTGTGACCTTCAGGAGGTCTTGACACATCCAACCTCATTAGCCTGGAATGAATCCACAGGTTCTCATCCTCTGTGGAAACAAAAGCAGAACCTCTTTTCCAAAGCAACAAATGCTTAAAGTCAAGATACCTTTCTTAGCAGTCCCAAGAATCAAATGTCTTTCTCCATTTAAAAAAAAAAAAAGAAAACACAATAATATACATCTGTGCACATTCCGTCTTTTCAAGGCCTTCAATTAACCTCCAACCTCTTCTTTATTACTTTTCTGCTGGCCAGTGTTCCAGAGGGCATCCCTCAGAGTGTCTATGGAGATGAAAAAAAAAACCACAAACATAATCCAAATTTTCTGTGCACATTCCATCTTTTTGTGGCTTGTTTGTCTTTACTCCTTTTAATCTATGACTCTACTTGTAGCTTCTGCTTATCATGCATCACCTGCTCTATGCTCTATGTGCTATGGTACAGTTCGCAAGCTAGCCAAGGAGCTGGAGATTGAAATACACATAGACACACAGACAGACAGAGAGATGGGTCAACCTTGAATTCCCCCAAAATTCCAAGTTTATTGTGTTCCAGGGCAGCTTATATAGTGCCTTCCTTGACCAATGACCATGCCCTAGCTCTTGGGATCCTTCAGCTGCAAGCCACCAGAAACCACTCCCCTCCCATCAGAAACACCTGAGGGTCTTATGCTCAGAGCAGCTGCAAACACAGGAAAACAAGTTGTTTCCCTCAGAGCAGCTGCAAGCATAACAAGTTAGTTACTCCAGCAGGCAAATGGGGTCACAGGAAATTCAGGGTCTGGGGGTCCACAGTCCCCAGTATAGATATACCTGCCTCTGCTTCCCAAGTGCTGGGATTAAAGGTGTGCACAACCACTGCCTAGCAGTAGAAATTATTCTATCCTTTACACTTAGTTGAGTGAACTGGGACTATATAGTCATATGATCATATCAAAATCATACTAGGAATACAAGGTCTGATACTTTACAGGGTCCACCAGTCTGAACAAAGGTGCAACTCCCTCATCTGGACCCCCTAAAGAAGATATCTAACACTCTGATACCAATGACCTGCACCAACCTGCCATGTAGCAACATTGTGTGCATATATTATTTTAAATACATATGATACAACATGAATAAATATTAAATACTTTACAATAAGTAACATAATTCAATCACAAAAGAACATATATATGACTCCACTCATAAGAAGTGCTCAGAACAGATCTAGGGAGACAAAAGACAGAAAATGAGCACGTTTTGTGAAACTGCTTACACTGACATTTGATGAATGTACATTTATAATTATGTCTTCTTGATGGACTGTTCCTTTCTGCATTTTATCGTGATCTTCTTTGTATCTTTTGAATAGCTTTTGTATAAAGTAAATTTTGAAAGAAATCAATGATTAATTCTTCTTACTTTAAGATACAATTTGTTTGTAATTTCATTTTCCAACCCTTAGTTTCAGTCTTATAATATCTTGGCTGATGAGATGGGTTTCTTGAAGAAAAAAACAACAACAACAGTATTTTAATCCAATCGGCCACTCCATATCTTTGAAGTAGGTAATTAAGTTCATGTACACTTGGAATATTATTGTAAAGCATAATAATTCTTGTTATTTTGTTGCTTTTTGTCTGGTGATTTTAAACAGTCCGTTCTTTGTTTTCTTCCTTATTCATCTAGGGTTTTGGTGAATTACTGAAATGTGTTTATTTCTTTCCTAATACTCTCGCTTACCTGTGCTTTCATAATTGTGTTCTTTTGTTCTATTATTTACTTTATTGGACTGATAATATTTAATTATTATAATTCTAAGTGCATATTTTTGAAAATATAATGAAGGTACTAAAATAGCTTCAACTTTCAAAAATATTATTTGCTCCAAAGATTCTTCTAAGTTACTTTTATGCTCAAGTACCTTGTTGGAATAGGGCATGATTCATTCACTCTGGTCATAAATTCCAGAGATTTACTCAAAGGACTTTGGCTCTTAGAGCTCATTATCCAGCAGAATTATCCATTATTGCAAAGCCAGACTTCAACTTCATTTTCCTCAGCAAATAAACCACTGGTGACCTTTGATCTTTTCCTGTGGTAGCTTTAACCTGGGTGGCAACAACTTTAACTGCCCTTTGGTGCCCTAACCCTATTACCTGCACTTCTCTGGTTCTCGTTACTAGAAATATGGAGTCTCTGGAAAGTGTTTCCAAGCTATGTATAGGTTTTCCTGGACTTAAGAAAATGTAAAGAGTATCATCCACGTGTTTTACATTTCCTTGCTTTATGATAAAGATGCAATTATTATTTCCCTTCTCAGAAACTCTTTTGTATTTAGAGTTGAAATGTCTACAATGTACATATTTAGTGACCATGAAATATATTTGTTGTCCCTTCTGAGCCCACAGGAAATCATGTGAGTTTGTGATACTAGTCATCATCAATAATAAGCAGTGAATCCAAATTAATCTCCAAGCCAAAGTACTTGATAATCACTGTCTGATTCTATCAAATTTCTTCTGCTGTCATAAGAGAGTACTTTTGTAGCATGGTAAAGCCTCCGTCAGCCTACATCTTTGAAGGATCATGTGGCAGAAGACTTGCTGAGAAGGAAGGACATCAAACATGAACAACATGCAGATTTTTTATTTTGAACCATTTGAGATGTCAAAGGTTAATTTGGCAATGAAACATATCCAAGCATAGTCCTTCATATAATATCATTTTCATATTCCCCACAGAGGGTATCTAGCTACATGTTAGGAGCAGAGGTGTTCTGGAAATACTCAGAAAATGATTGATATTGATATTTGCCATGGGTTCTAAATTGCAAAGTTACTTCAGTCCAATAGTGTCAGAACAGCGATGAATACAAAAGCTATTTATCCAGTAACCACTGATCCAGACATATTTTCACTATAACACCCCCCACACACACGTACATGAAGACAAGACTATTTTCCAGAACAGATAATAGAAAACATGGTATTTCTGATTAGTGTGTGTTGCTATTGTGATAGGAAAAAGCTATACAATCTAGATCTGTCAAGTGTTTAAAAGGGGTTAGAAAAACAACTGCCTGACTAGAAGTTCCCTTGAAAAAGTTTAAGTAATTATAATGTTTGGCACTCTTCCAGCTTCCTTTTCCATTCATTCATTAACTTGACAAATATTTACTGCCTGCCTGTTATGTGCCAGCACCCATTCTAGGTACTGACAATGAAGTGACAAATGTGACGTAAGTTTTGCAGTCAAGGAACTGCAGTTCAGTTGCAAATAGAAATAAACAGATAAGTATGAAACAATATAATCGGTCTTAAAATATACTGATCACATAGAATGTTAGAAGACCAAGGGTACCCATCCTCAGCAGAACATGTGTCTCAACACTTCCATCTACCATTGAGCAATACTTCACGTAATCATCTACATTGAAAATCTTCTCAATATTGTCTTCTTGATTTTTCATACAAGAATATGCTTCCAAAATCACCCCCAAAGTACTCCTATTCATACTTTCACTTTGATAGTCCCAGAAAATTATTGGAAAGAAATCAGTCTGAGTAAACTAACTGACCCTTAGATGTGAGTGATGGATAAACACTAGTATTTACTCGTGAAATTTGGATTTCTAAAACTGGTCGCATTAACTCAAATCCCTAATATGGTTGAATTATATATAGGTAATAATGCAAAGTGAGAAATTTCAAGTAATTATACTTTGTCAAATAGGGAATGGTATGGTAATGAAGGGAGTGGACAAAGGTAACATCCTACTGTCTAGTTAAGTAGCCACCAGATTTTCATATGACCAATGGGAATTTCTGCAGGAAATTGATAATTTGGTCTTTATGACAAGGAATATTTCAAGTCACACTGAGCATGATAAATATTGACCATAACTTCTAGTCAGTCTTGCACTGACAGGCAAGAAACAGTCTGGTAGGCTTCGACAATTCCAGGAAGGAAAGAACATCTCAACACCTCCCCCTTTCATTAAAATGAATTGCTTAATATGATAATAATTGTTGCTAATCATCTGCTTAAAATGGTAGCAAATATGTAAATATTATGTGAATTAAACTGTAAAACTTGTGCAAATTAGAGATGGAAACCAATGCCTAGAAGAAACTGCAGATTATTTTTCAGAGGCTTTAAAACCAAAATATAATAATAATAAAGAGCTGTCATCTATAAAACAGGAAGTCCATCCAGTTACTTGACTGCAATTCCAAGCTTTGTAGTCTGGATCTTGTGAACCTATTCATTTCCTGCCACTGACCCTTGCAGAAAGTTCATTGTTCGCCTCAGTGACTTTAAACTGTTCATCTGCTAAACGTATTTTCTTTTATTGTACCTGAGATTCAATTTTTTAAAACTCTGAAGTTACACAATTGTTTAACTTAGTGAAAGATTAGTCTATCATGGGGTATAAGCGATTAGATTTCTAGCTTTCCATTAACTTAATGAAGGTGCTTAGTTCAACACTTTCTCTCCTTCAAGATCACTTTCTGTGTCTATAAAATTAAGGAAATGGGTCAACTAATCTCCCAGGTTCCTTACTGTCCAAATGCATACTAATTCTATTATTCTCAACTCACTGTGTTTTCCAATCACCCAATGAATCTTTATTCTCACTTGTTTTCCTTGAGAACTTTTTTTATAAGAAATTGAAGAAGCCCTAGTGTATTTCCCTGGATAGAGGCCTAATTGTTTTCAATAAAACAATAATTCCTCACTTCATTCTCTGACAACAGCTCTTAGTAGGTTGCCAACCTTGGACAGGAGTCTATGACGCCTTCATCAAATTACTGAGTAAACAGAGTTCAAGCTACTATGAACAGAAAAATAGAGGAGAAATAACCAGCACAAATTTAGATTTCCAGTGCAACTTTTACCACTATTTATAATATCTCTAAATAGGCATTGCTCTTTTTTCTTGTACCTTTGGAAAAGAACTTTGTGGTAAAAACTACTCTAGAAACTTGACAACTTGTAGTGGGAAGCGGCGGGGCTGCGTCCCGCCACCCGCCGCCGGCTAGCTTTACACCCGAAATAATTACACGGAAACTGTATTCTTTTAAATCACTACCTGGCCCATAGTTTCAGCCTCTTATTGGTTAATTCTCACATCTTCCTTAACCCATATTTAGTCTGTGTAGCACCACGAGGTGTGGCTTACCAGGAGAGATCTTAACCTGCGTCCATCTCGGAGAGGAGCAGCATGGAGTCTCACCACGCGACTGCCTGAAGCGTCTCCCCAACTCTACTTCCTTGTTCCCACAATTCTGTTCTGTCTACTCCACCTACCTAACTCTCTGTCTCTTAAAGGGCCAAGGCAGTTTTCTTTATTAATAATGAAAGTAACACATAAACACTCCTCCAATCTCCCAGGTTCCTTACTGTCCAAATGCATACTAATTCTATTATTCTCAACTCACTGTGTTTTCCAATCACCCAATGAATCTTTATTCTCACTTGTTTTCCTTGAGAACTTTTTTTATAAGAAATTGAAGAAGCCCTAGTGTATTTCCCTGGATAGAGGCCTAATTGTTTTCAATAAAACAATAATTCCTCACTTCATTCTCTGACAACAGCTCTTAGTAGGTTGCCAACCTTGGACAGGATTCTATGACGCCTTCATCAAATTACTGAGTAAACAGAGTTCAAGCTACTATGAACAGAAAAATAGAGGAGAAATAACCAGCACAAATTTAGATTTCCAGTGCAACTTTTACCACTATTTATAATATCTCTAAATAGGCATTGCTCTTTTTTCTTGTACCTTTGGAAAAGAACTTTGTGGTAAAAACTACTCTAGAAACTTGACAACTAATAATGAAGCCCAAATCCCAAACTAAAATTAAATTTAGTGTCACAAAAGAGATTTCATTCCGAATCAGTGGTTGTTGAATTAACAGAGGTTTTACAGATTCATGGTTTCGGTCTATATTAGTCCTTGTTTATACAACAGAGACTATCCCATATATCAGGGACTCAGGAGATATTTGTTGACTTACTGGAAGGCATATAGCTATATTCAGCGATTATTTATTCATTGGAGCTTCACTGTGGGGTACAGTAGAGAAAGTTTTACCTCATTCTACTTAAAGCCATTTTGGTTTCTAAATGACAGAATTGTAGAAACTTGGCTATTCAGTCTTTTCATCTCCATTAACCTCTACATCTGAGACAGGCCTTGAAGGTCTCATTATTCCCAAGACATAACTATTAGAAGGTTTCAGAAAGTTTATTTTCTTTTGGTCACAGCCAAACTATTGCCAAATCATAGTGCTTTGCTTTTTCCCTGGTTTCTTTGAGCTAACCACAGTTTTTCAATTGGACTTAAGGCTCACTCTATAGGAGGAAATTCATACTTGGCACTGAACTGAGCCAACTTGTAGCTGGAAAGATCATAGACCCAAGAGGAGAGCCTACTACTGTCATTTCTCTTAATCAATACAATTTCTAAGTGTGTTCTAAATACTTATCCTTATACCCACAAATAAGTGTAGTCCTCACACTCTTCAAAGAGTCTTCTTTTTCCAACAGATGAAGACTCTTACAGAGATCCAAAGCCAGTCATAATGCAGAGAATAAGTGAGCATGGGTTGCTGAGTCCCAATAGGTAAGTCTTCAATACAACTCCTACACCTTGTTCAGGAACACCTCAAAGGAAAAGGCAGAAACACTGTAAGAGTCAGATGACCAAGATGCCTGCGGCAAGACAGTGTCTTCTGGACATGGCAGGGAAGCTATCAACCATTAAATCTCGATGATATTATTTCCTAAATAAGATCTTCACAATAACACCCACTGATAAACCAATGCCAATAAGGGGAATTTCACAAGGTCTCACCCCTAGATAAAGAGTTTCAGGAAATCAATGGCTGCTAAAAGAGGTAGAATCAGTTTTCTCTGAGGAAAAGCCACCTCTTAGAATATTCAATCTCAGTGGTCATGCCTGAGCACACATATATGAGTAACACTAAATAGTAGTAAATGGATTCAGTAGGTTATATGCATACATGTATGCATGCGTGCATGTGTGTGTATACATATAAAAGAGGATGTGGATTCAAAAAGGAACACAGGATAGATGTAAGGGAAAAGGAGGGGTAGAAGTAATATAAGTACAGTATTCAAGTAGGACAGTCTCAAAAAGTATAAAACTATAGATAAAAATGTAATAGATAGTGAAAGAGTAAAGCTCTAGGTGAAACTCCATAACTTGAGAATTGTGATTCTGATTTCATTGAATAACATCATGAATGGAGAGCATTGAACTGTAGAGAGTTTGGAACTGAGCCAGTGTTTGAATGACTATCTGCATCTAGCATGTGATGTTTTTATTTGAGAGTTCATTATAATAAAGCAATTGTTAGCTTTAAAAATCATCTTTAAAATTTGCACCCAAAATGCCTCACTTGAACTTCCCTAGTCTTAACCACACTTAAGATAGATTTGTCAGGTGTAGTTCCATAATGACACAAGCAGATAGAATATGAAACTGCAATACGTTGCAAAACGTAAAGCTAATGCAGCAACATTCCCTGAGAGCTAAGATAGTGCCTATAATGTAATGTAACCTCAAAGTCACAACAAATTCTAAGAATTTTGTTTTCAAATGAGAAACCGCAAGGAAAAGGAATTGGAGAAGAGAATATTTATGGACTGTTTATTATATTCTGTACTTCGTAGGTTTTCAGATTTTATGTTCCATAACAACTCTGTGGGGTAGACATGATAATCTATACTTTACAGGTGAATACATTTCAGCTCAGAGCTGGGAAGTCACTGACTGTAGAAGCAGAAGGGCTGCCCTGAATCTGGCCTCTTAGCTCTTCATCCAAAACTCTTTAGTGCTAAATGGGTATTATTGATTTAACAGTTTTGGAAAAGTCAATGTCATTTCAAAGGAAACCTATTGGGAGCCATGAAATGGCGCTGTGGGTAAAACTGCTGGCTGTGCAAACTTGGCAACCTGAGTTCAATCCCTAGATTCCATAGTGGAAGGAAGGAACCAGCTCCTGAAAGTGGTTCTCTGATTTCCACATGTATGTCATGACACATGTGCACACGCACATAGACACAAATGCACACACACATAATAAATAAAAAAGTGAAATCTAATCACTTTAACAGGCTTGAATTTATTACACTTATTTTGAGAGGTGCTGTCTAACTTTAGCTTAGCCTAGATACATGCCATCATTGATTTCAGATGTCTGGCAGTATGATATTAAAAATTGTAAAATGACCTAGGAATTTTAACTAGCAGCACAATAGATTTGATTCATTCTAGAAACTCCATTACCTGTATCTGTGCTCATGCAACAACTTCCATTATGAGTCCCCTAATATCATTAAGATACTCCTGTTAGCAACGTGGCCACGATGTTTTTAGGTCCCTAACTTCACCCTGTCATGATCTACAAACAGATGTGGGCAGAATTCAATTAGATTCTTTGGGTTTTCCACTCACATCCTATATTATTATTCATATCTTGCTTCTGTCCAAACTGCAGTATCTTTGCCCATTAACCTGAGTGCCAGTTTCCAGGTTTCCTGGTCAATAATAACATGAGCAAACATCCCCTTTGGCCCATGGTTTGGGAAAGGGGTGGCTCTGAACTTCAATATCTACTATACCTCATGTCTCTCTTTCAGGCAGAGTTGATCTTTCACTCTTCAGTTTACTCTGAACTCCCAGCTATTCTTCCTGCATTGTGTGTTTTTGACATGAACTGGGGATAAAGGACGCCATTGTTGCTTAAGGCTCACATTAGCTTTATCATGACCTATTATAATTCAGTTTTTGTTACTTACTTGCTGTTTGTGGAGAGATTCTATTGCTGTAACCTTGACAGAATGGTGATGACAGCTAATTGAGCCTTGGGTCTTCTGCAGAGGTGACTTCCCTGAGTTTGACAAATCAAGCCTGTCAGGACTTGCTGCTGTCAGCTACTGAGCTCAAAGCTCTGCAGTCTGGAAGGCACTGCAGGTGGAGGAAGTCAACCCTTTATTTTCATGTGAAACAAAGAAGGAGTTAGAGCAGTAGGAGGCGGAATCTGCAATCAATAGTAAACCAAGTTTCCTACCAGCCACTTATCTAGAAATTATAACTCCTTCAATACATCAGTTAGTCTTTCTATAAACAGCGGAGAGCAGTTATCAAAAAGGATACAAGAGGAGTTAGCAAGCCTGTCCGGAGTGGGGGAGGGCGAGCAAAGCACTTGCTATGTAATTCTGATTTAGATCCTCAGAATCCATGTTAAAGATAAGAGAGAGCTGCTTTCTCAAAGATTTCCTACGACTTCCATGGGCACACCCATATAGGCACCCCTCCCTGATGATGATGATGGTGATGATGACGATGATACACATAATAATTTTTAAAGCTACAATAAATAGTGCTGGAGAGATGGCTCAGTCGTAAGGAGTCTTGCTACTCTTCCAGAGGATCTGGTTTCATTTCCCATCACCCACATGGTGGCTCACACCCATTTGTAACCCCAGTTCCAGAGCATTGAACACCCTCTTCTGACCTCCAAGTACACCAGGCATGAAAGTGGAGTACATACATACAGTTTGGCAAAACATCCACACCCATAAGTTTTTTTTAAACCAGAAGAAATCTTTATTCCAGAATCTTCTTTGGCACAAAAAGCTTATCTGCTGAGACCACAGCCAGAGATGGACAAGTCTCGTGGTTTACCAGTACAGGCACATAAGTTTGGAAATGGCCCATTGCCCCAGCTACACACCCATAAGTTTTTAAAACTTTTTTCTTACCTTGTTTTTTATTTTCAAGACAGAATTTTTCTTTGCAGCCTTGGCTGTCCTGGAACTCACTCTGTAGACCAAGCTGACCTTGAACTCACAGAGATCCTCTTGCCTCTACCCTCTGAGTGATAGAATTAAAGATATGCACCACCACATCCACACTTAAATGTTTTTAAAAGCTACTGGAAATATCTAGTTGATATGAAAGAAAATGTTGTTACTTTAAGCAGTCTTTAAAATATTTGACAGTGTCTCTTTGACCAAACATTAGACATATTTATCTCAGACTTTTTTGACTATATATTAAATGTGTTTCATCTGTGCTTGCTGAGCCCATATTTATTTTAAAAAAAATCTAATGATTAAGAGAGAATCTCTGATTGTAAATAACTGTAAATTCTTCATTTTCTGTCTTTGAGATACACAGTTGGCCTGCATTCAGCAAAAATCACAAGCCAGATAAACAAGAATCCCCCTGTACTTGGTGATTCTTACTTATATTGTCAACTCTTTTATATTGTTAGCTCAGCACCCATTCAAATATGCTTCTTGGTTATACGTCCATATCTGTTCTTGATGTGTTGCAATTGAGCCTAATCTCTTTTTCCTACAGGGAGAGTCTTTTTGACTCCTACAATGATGCTTGTGAGCAGACTTTCCTTGTCATTTTCACAAGGGAGAATTATTTTCATTCACACATTCACCTCATCCATCAGTGAAGCATATTCAGTGGCTCATAGAACTTGCTCTAAAATATGTCATAATCTACGTAATGAAAGGAATCTAACAAATAAAATGGTGTGAAATAATTTTATATATTATGTAATCATAATGGAATAAAATTAGAAAATTAGGAAGAATAGAAATCACAGAAAATTTACAAATGTTTACAGATCAAACAGTACATTCTTGAGTGGCTGGTGAGTGATTGAATAATTAGAAACAAAATTTTCTTACAATTAAGTAAAAATGATAGTACAAAAAACTTTGAGTGCCAAAGAGCAAATACAATTGAAAAATTTTAGTTATGAATGCTCATATCTAAAAATCATAAATATTTCCAGTAGTTGAACAATGAACTCCAGGGTCCTAAAACAATTGAGCTCCAAAAGCAGCAGAAAGCAAAAAAAAAAAAATGATATAGATATGGAAAGAAACTAATGAAACAAGAATAAAAGAACAGTACATTGAAGCAACTAAGAAAAAACAAAACAAAAACTAGAGAAAAATCTGTAATATTTTAGAGCATCATTGTAGAATACTTTGAAAGTTCATCTTCCAATAAACTTGAAAATATTATAAAAATAGATACATTCTTAGAAATATAACTTGGAAAAATTAAGTCAATAGAGTATAGAAAACTTAACAGAATTCATAAAATGTAATGAAATTGAAGTAGAAATAGAGCCTCTTAAAAAAGGAAAGCCTATGACTGAACAGAATGAGTGCCATATTCTACCAAATCTTTATAGAAGAGCTAGGCTCGGACCAGTATTCTTCAAGCTGATTCATAAAGTAGGAAAGAAAAGAACACTACCAATCTGATTCTGTAAAGCTAGCATATCCTGATACAAAAGTGCAGAAAAACTGAACAAAAGGAATTAGTAAAGCACTCCTTCCAATTTTCCTGATTAACATAGAGGCAAAAGTTCTCTCTCTCTCTCTCTCTCTCTCTCTCTCCTCTCTCTCTCTCTCCTCTCTCTCCTCTCTCTCTCTCTCTCTCTCTCCTCTCTCTCTCTCTCTCTCTCTCTCTCTCTCTCTCTCTCTCTCTCTCTCTCTCTCTCTCTCTCTCTCTCTCTCTCTCTCTCTCTTGCTTGCTCGCTCTGTCCTGGAACTAGTTATTGTAGACCAGGCTGGCCTCAAACTCATTGACATCTGCCTGCCTCTACCTCCCAAGTGCCGGGGTTAAAGGCATGTGCCACTACTGCCCTGCTTGAGACAAAAGTTCTCAATAAAATGCAAATCAAATTGGAGAACATGTTAAGAACATAATACATAATAAACATGACCAAATATGTTTCCTTCGAGGATGCAAAGATGATTCAACATGTATAATTATCAAGTTTAGCAGAATACATAAATGGGTATAAGAACAAAAATCAAATGATTCTCTCTCTCTCTCTCTATATATATATATATATAAATATAAATATAAATATATATATATTTGTTTTTGACAAAATTGAGCAGTCTTTCAGAGTTATGAACTTAAAAAAACAAAAAGTCAGGAAGAACACATTTCAACATAACTAAGGCTGTATATAACAACCCTATAGCCAACACTATGCTAAATGGGAAAAACCAAGAGCAGCTCCTCTAAAATCAGGCACAAGACAATGGTGCCCACTCTTTCCACTCTTACTCCATTAATATAGTTCTCACAATCCCAGATAGAACAGTAAGCTATGAGGAAGAAATAAAAAGGGATACAAATAGGAAACAAGGAAATAAAAAAAAATCCCTATTTGGAGCTGGCATGATAATTATTTATTTATTATGTATACAATATTCTGTCTGTGTGTATGCCTGCAGGTCAGAAGAGGGCACCAGACCCCATTACAGATGGTTGTGAGCCACCATGTGGTTGCTGGGAATTGAACTCAGGACCTTTGGAAGAGCAGGCAATGCTCTTAACCTCTGAGCCATTTCTCCAGCCCCCCAGCTGGCATGATTTTATACTTAAAATAAGACCCTAAATATTCCACCAGAAAACTCTCCATTCTGTAGGAAACTTCAATAGTGTGGGATTTGAAGGAGTGGAGGAAGCCTTGAGTATAAAGAGCAGACGGCTTACAGAGGATTGACCAGTGTGTTCCAAAACTAGAAATGGCCGCAAAAACTACTTGCCTACAGAGACCTCTCACCAAAACTCTGTCGCCCTGTGCTGTACATAATAAATATGCTGAGGTTCCTGGTTGCTGCAGATTTAGTGATGATCCAGCAGAGTGAGCACAGCCCACCTACTCCCAAATTTCTGTACCTGTGTCTGTGTATCTGTCCTTTCTTCCTTCCCTTGCCATCTCAGCCAGGTCAAGTTCCAGTCAGTTAGAATGAGGCAAAGTATGTAACAAATCAGTGTGCAAAAATATAATAGAATAGTGATAACGACTTTTCTAAGAATGAAAACAACACTATTCATAGTAGCTGCTGGATGGAAACACAGCACAGTAGTGGTGGTAGAGCGCCTATCAGGGACAAAGTCCTGAGTTCTATGGCCAGCACCACATAAGTCTAAAAGTGCCTGAGAGTAGACTGAACTGAAGAGCTGAAATATTTATACAATAAAAATTTTAACATTAAAAATCTAAAGGAACAGCCAGGCGGTGGTGGCACACACCTTTAATTCCAGGACTCGGGAGGCAGAGACAGGAAGATCTCTGTGAGTTCAAAGCCAGCCTGGTTTACAAGAGCTAGTTCCAGGACAGGCTCCAAAGCTACAGAGAAACCCTGTCTCAAAAAATTAAAAAAAAAAAAAACAGAAAGGAAGTGAAGCATGGTAGTGGTGGCACATGACTTTAATCTTAGAACTTGGGAGGCAATTGCAGGTAGATCTCTGTCAGTGCAGTCTGATCCTCAGAGGGAGTTTCAGGACAACCAAGGCTGTTACAAACCCTGTCTTGAAAAAACAAAACAAAACAAACAAATACAAAAAAAGGAAGTGAGGATACTAGAAGATAGAAATTCCTGCCATGTTCATAGAAGTAATATTGTGAAGATAACTGAGTTCAAAGTGATCAAGACTCAATACAATATTAAAATTCCAAATACATTCATGAAAGAGCTAGAAAAAAATCCTAGAATCCATATAGAAAAAAAAATGATCCTGAATAGTCAAAGTGATTCTAAGTTGAAAGCAATGTTGGCAGTATCACAATGCATGATCTCAGTTATCTTTAAGAGCCAGAATCAGAGTGGTAGACAGATAGACCAAAGAAATACAATAACAGATCCAGAAACAAACCTACTGTCTACAGACACTGTAATTTGGGGGCATTTTTAAAACAGAGTACAACATAGAAAAGTTGGCCTTAACCTTCTGACCTTCTGACTTTTGCTCTTCAAATTCTGGGGTTATAAATAAACTCAAAAACACTTGCCACAGCCATCCAAGTTTTTTTTAAATGTCAAAAGCACACATTGGAGAAAAGACAGCTTTTCAATGAAGACTAGAGTTAGATGAGAGAGAGAGAGAGAGAGAGAGAGAGAAGAAGAAGAAGAAGAAGAAGAAGAAGAAGAAGAAGAAGAAGAAGAAGAAGAAGAAGAAAGAGGGAAGAAATGAGGGAGGGAGAGAGATAAAGAAAGAGGAGGGAGGGAGGGAGGAAGGAAGGAACTACATCCATGTTTCCCAATCTGTACAAAAATTAGCAATTCAAATTGGAACAAAGACTTTAATGCAAGACCCAAGACTTTGAAGTGCTAGAGGGAAAATGGTAACATATTTCAATGTAAATAAGCATAAACAAGAACTTTCTGAAAAGGACTCAAGAGCTCAGAAAATTATACCAAGAATGGGCAAAAGGGATTGCATGAAACAAAAAAATGCTTCTTATTCACTCACTAATCCATTTCTGAATTCAGATAATAGCATTGAGTATTTTTTGAAATGCCAAGTACTTTCAAATTTCAAAAGGACGCAAAGTATTTCAGTGGTTGCCATAACCCCAAACCCATCCGCAGAGGCTGGTTATAAAGTACAAATGTAAAAGTTCTGCATACGTAGGAAGTCTTTTTAAATTGTTTGAGGATGCTCTTGCTGGGGCAATAGCATAGAAAAATGGTAGATATGCTAGGAATGAATTTGGTAATCATTTCCACTAATGCCACATTCCACAGATAAAGAAAGTGGAATGACAGAATCTAGGGCATTGCTTCTACTATAGTGTTTAGTCCTTGGGTTAACTGTCTCATTCCTCTTCTTCCCAGCCCCTCCCACTTACACAAGTTCTTTCCAAGTGACTCTGCTTGTCATCATGGTGCTCACAAATACTGACATGCAACTCTTCCTTAGTCATCCCCACAAGATGTGGCTACTCATTTTGCTTCACGTTCTTCTTAGAACTTATGAATCAAATATGAATAATTTGTTACTAATTGGCTGAGTAAAGACATAAGCAAGCTCACAGGTTTTTTAAGCAGCATGGGCAAAGCCTGATGAGACACAGCTTTCAAGTATAACTGCCCTTCTCTCGCCGATAATTTATAAGTACCACATGCTCATATTGGTTGTCACTAATTACTTTGATCAGAGATCTGAGTGCCTAGTGAGAAACTCACCTGTGAAAATGGCAGCTTGTTACCTGGTGGTGGTGGCACATCCCTTTAATCCCAGCACTCGGGAGACGGAGACAGAGACAGGTAAATCTCTGAGTTCGAGGCCAGCCTGGTCTTTGGAGTGAGTTCCAAGATGGCCATCAATACACAGAGAAACCCTGTCTCAAAAACAAACATCACCTCTCAAAATTAAACAGAAATAATACCTAGTATAGTTCACATTCCTTGTTTGACATTGGCTAACTGATGCACAAAATGGGGATAATATTTTTTTGTCTTCAGAAGAAATAATTGTGACAGATTTTTTAATGATAAGAAAGCATGATAAACTGCTAGTCAACAGTCACAAAAAATGTGATCTTTTCCTGTAAATTATAGTACATAAATAAAAATATTCCTGTACTTTCTTAATTTAAGTGTGCAGTTACTCCAGCACCCTTATCTCCCAAAGCCCTCTTTCACCATGCCCCTTTCCAAGATGATCATATTTTTCCCTGAAATTAAAATCGTAGAGACAACTGTAATGGTCTGTAACTGTCCTTTCAGAAATATTGGGAAATTATGGTTCCTAGCAACAGAGAAATCTCTTCTGCCGCTTTTGATTCTCAAGGTCAGTGCCAGGGTACTCAACAACAACACTCTTCACTGAAATAACAATAAGAAACATGAAAACATCCAGGTACTCAGAAGGAAATAAATGGAAAATTTCATCAGCAGGAGCCCCTCAAGAAAAATGTCATTTAGCCTTTCAACTAACATCTCATTAATTCTGTCATGTTTTGTAGCTAAATGCACACACATAATGCAAGAAAACATATCATAATGAGTTTTAAATAGATTTATTCTAGTGTAAATAATGTGAGCATATATAAAGCTCAGTGACTTGTATTTCTGATGATAGAGTTTGTCTAGGACAATAAATAGCAATGGGACTGCAGTGATTTTTTTTTTGAAAGCTCACCTTCATTATTAAGACCTAAGTATCTAATTAGTCAGTCCCAGTTTTTAAAAATTGAATGGCAGGCACCTGTCAGCAAGTGCAAATTGGCAGTGCAACAAATGTTACAAAACTGTACAATGGCTTTCCAGAGATATCAATAGGTTTTCCGTCCTCCCTCCCCACGACAATAGGCTTCTCCACCAATGTAGTAAGACACATCAAGACAAATGGGAAAAGTATAACAGCAGGTTTATTTGAGCAGAGCAACACCCGGGGAAAGTTCTTCAGTCCCAGAGATCAAGACCTGAGAAGCTGCCCACCCTAACTAATGAAGGGAGATTATATAGGTGCAGGCTAGGGGTGATGATGTGTCCACTACAAGCTGTGATCAAAAGCTGAGCACTTTAGGCAGGGACATGGATGGCTGTCAACTTCAGAAGAGGAAACAGCAGTAGCCACTAAGAACGTAGAACTGGGCTTTTTAGTGCCTTCCCTTTGTTCAGAGACTCTCAGTGGGTGGGGATTGGAGGGGGGAGAAATGGAGCTTCCCAGATCATGCAAAGGCAAGCAGGAGGTTCCAACTGAGCAGGCATTTATAATCCTTTAAAATGACTCCCACATGTTGAATTCATACACCATTTAATTTTTGGTGTATGAAAAGATGCTTAAACTGTTCTCATTTAATCAGAGCCTTAAGCTTTAGGAAGAATTTCTTTGTGGGACACAAGTGACACTAACTGAACTAATAGAAACACTGATGACAACACTCTCCTGATTGATAATACACTTTAAAAAATCATGCAGGAGTTCAGAAAGAAGCAGGTTCTTGTCACAGGTGCTGGTGCTCCTGATTTAGGATGGTACAAATGCACCGTTTGTTTTCTCTCCCGAAACAATTGTAGAGAAATGCTTCCTTAGAAAACGGAAATTAATTTTCAATATAGAAAGAAAGAAAAAAGGGCTCCTGAGTATGTTGGCAGCTTGGGCAAGGTTACAAGTCACTCATGAGTAACAGAAGCTAAGTGTTCTTAAACCTTACTCTGGTCATGGATCATGAGATCCCCTTTGGAACTTCACATGTTCTGAGCTCCTACTCATGACCCATTTCTAGCTACATTACAGCAATTCCTCCATCCCAGAACTCCCTCTCTTCCTCCGTACATACTATTACTGTGTGTTTTTACTTACTACTGTCTGACAACCTCCAGAAAGCACAAACTGGGAAGTTTTTTCCCCAGAACAAAAATAACACAGTGACAGTTGAACTAAGGAAAATGTGTAGCCTGCAAATCAAGCTTCATTCTTGCTTTTGGCATCCCTGTGTCCCTAACTGTACATAGAACATTCAAATAATCTTGTACTCCTCTTTTTTGTAACTTTCCTCAGTATCCTGCCCACCATTGTCCAGTCTCTCAACTCAAGTTTTTATAGCCCTTTAACCAACTTTTGTAATCTTTGTCTTTCTGGAATCATTTGAATTCCAATTCACCATCTGTTGGTCTACCTGGCTATATTGAATTCTTGGTGTGTGTGGTAGTTTAAATGAGAATGACCCACATAGGCTCATATATTTGACTTGGTTTCAAGTTATTTAAAATGCTTGGAAAGGATTAGGAGGTGTGGCCATGTTAAAGGAGGTGTGTCACTGAGGGTGGGCTTTGAGGTTTCAAAAACCCAGCCCTTCCCAGTTAGCTTTCTCTGCCTCATTGGTAGGGCCTCAAAGATGGGAGGCCCCAACAACTGCTCCAGTGCCTTGGCTGCCTGTATACCTGATGCCATGCTCCCCTCCACGATGGTCATGACTTTAGCCCTCCTAAGCCATTAGTTCCACATTGAGCTCTTTCTAATATCAGTTACCTTGCCTATGGTATTTTAATCACAGGAATAGAAATGCCCCATTCCTTTTGTTAGTCATTCTCTTAAAGGGAGCATATGTATTTTCATAAAACACTAATGAGATTCTAATAGCTGAAAACAAGAAAGTGAGTCATCCTGGTATATAAAGCAAGCAACTGTGAAAGAAATTGAAGAGAACACTAAATCCTGAGCAATGGTGCCTGCAGAAGCAGCCAGACTTGAGCAGATTTTTTTTTTATGCAACACATTGCACAGCAATAAGGAAAAGCACAACACAATAGCCTATTTACTGCCTGCTACCTTTGAGGAAACAGACAAGTCACATTAGATTTGCCAGCTCAAATGCTGGCCCTCATTTATTTGCAAGGCTAACCTTAAGGTTATGTGCCAAAACAATATCTTTGTTTTTCAGCATTTGCTCACTACACCAGAAGTCATATTTCCTGTTCAATGTACAGGCCCAGTGATACAGGACAAACATGTACAACAGGCACAAAGACCTGCCACAGATGATACCACCATCAAAAAGCGTGATTGGCGCTTATATTTAAGGGCTTTCTTCACTGTCTCGTTTGTTTGTTCAATATAGTCCTGGGTGTGCAAAATGTTGTACTCAATGCTATCCAGCAACTCTTGCTGTCCTGAGATGAACGTTTCTGCTTGGAAAAAGATGGCATGCAATTCACTGATCTGGTACTCAAGATCTAGCAGCTGCTGGTGTCGTACTTCAGCCAGAGCCAGGTCCTGCTTAGTTTTCAAAACATCTAGATCACAACCCACCATTTGAGGAGGCACAGAGTTAGCCACCAGTTTCTGCAGCTCCTCCTCCTGGAGCTTCACCCCAGCTAGCTCTGCCTGTCTTGCCATCTTCTCCTTCAGCCTGAGCATATTCTGAGTCTCACAGGCATAGTGGTGGCTGATGATGTCACGGTAGTAAGTAAGGAGGAAAGAGAGCTGGCTCTGACGAATGCGGTGCTCGGCCCTCCAGTACTTACGGTCTGTGGCCAACGATCGCTGGATGGTGCTTAGCTGAGGCTGGATGAGCAGCGCTTGGCTGGCAAAGGAGGCTTTTATGATGTTCAACTCACTCTTCTCCTTGAACACACTCTCCTCTGTGGTACAACACAGGACACCTTGCTGCTTCTTGTCTATTAACTGAGCTAGCCCTTCTAACTCAGTCAGTGCAAGGGACAGCTCAGCCACCTCCTGTAAAAACTTTTCTATGGGGTTGATTTCACTCTTCTCAAAAGCATGGTTGTCAAACATCAAGGTGTCATCCAATTCGGAAGGCACACTCGCGGGATGGACGTGCTTCTTCAGTTCCTCTAATCTGTCCTTCATTTTCGACTCCAGCTGCTTGCCATAGCTGTACTGCAAGGACACTGGAGGCAAATGTATCCATCGGCTTTGTCTGCCGTTGTGTGAAGTGAGGAACAACTCAGTTTTGCGTCAGTAGGAGCTATTAAAAATCTTTCCTTCCCAGGCAAGCAAACAATGACAAAGCCAATAGGCCACTGAACTGTTTATTCAGTATCAGGAGTGTCAGGTGGTAAAGCACACAGGACGGGTCAAATTGTATCCCAGGAAAGGGCCAGACATTTGCCTGATTTGTCAAGAGCTGGGGCAAGAATACACATGATCTCTGGGGCTCTGGGCTAACTGGCCACAGAAGAAAAGCCCCTGAAAACGTTGTTACTAGGTCCAAGGAAGGTAACCAAGTGTGTAGGGAACACAGGGAAGGAAAGGACTGAGAACGGCTCACTAATGACTGTAGATTCCTTATTATCATTGAGAACTGACACGCTCGCACACAGAAACACACAGAGCAAATGAATAAACACCCTTCTTAATCTACTGACATTGTGCAAATAATTACATTCTTTATAGGATTTTCAAACATCATATATTGAAATGTAACTGGTTTCCTCACTCCCCTTTCTTTTCAATGCCAAGTCATTGTTAAAATGTTTTTCTGGTACTACATAGGTGACCAAGAACCTGAAACTAGAAAGCCTAGGGACGTAAGGTAAGACCAATTACTACTGTTTTACTAAAAGAATGTAGCAATAAAATGGCTCCTAATGACTCTCTGCTCTATTCATAGATCAGGGCCTTGCTCAGTCAGTCATTAGCAGGGAAACTTCCTCCTGCAGAAAGCAAGAACAAATACAGAGACTCACATCTAGACATTAAGCAGACAATGAAATACCTGGAAACACTCAGCACTGATAGAATAACTCCATCAAATCCCTCCCCTTAGGGTTTAGAGAACCCTCTAGAAAATGATACAGAAAGAATGTAAAAGTCTGAGTGGTGTGAAGGATACCCAGGAAACAAGGTCCTTTAAACCTAATAGGACTGATAACATACTGATTCACAGAGACAGAGGCATCATGCACAGGGCCTGCATAGGTCTGTACCAGATAGAGTCCGAGAGCTAAAAGGAGACTTACTAATTATTCTTTATCAATATAAAATCGACAGTCAGATATTGGGGTAGAACCTGAATGATCAGAGAAGCTACAGAGCTATAGAGAAGCCACCAGCCACCTCCTTCCTTCCTCCAAAAAGGCTGAGATCCCACCTTACTACTTCCTGTTTCCCATTTGTCTACAGTCCTCCAAACCTCTATGGTTAATTTTGGCCAGCTAGTGGCTAGCTCTGCCCTCTGACTCAAAGCAAGCTTTATTTTTCAGAATATCACACAACAATGTTCACATGTCCCCTTCCCTCATCTAGAAGTTATCTCCAATTGATAACCACTGGCAAATGGAAAATTGGTGTCCTCAAAGAGAGTCTCATGGGGAAACAAGCTACTCTTAAGGGTAGGCTACATGCCCAGCAGTAGATGGCCAACAGAAAAAGAACTTCACTGCATCTTTGAGTGTTCATTGTCTCAATGAAACTCGGGAAGTTTTTTCTTTAATTTTAATTTAATTTGTCTTTATTTATATATATTTTAAATTTTATATTATTTTTATTTTATTATATATGAAGGTATATATAATATATGTAATATATGATATATGTAAAGAGAAATATATACATATACTCTCTTTTTACCCTTTGGGTCCTTTGGGTATAGCTATATAGCTATATAGACTTACAGTTTTGTGTTTCCTGAGTATATGAACAAGTGGGTCTCTGTATTGATATCTGTTTCTTATGCCTTTTGGGGGGGGGGCTCTTCTGGTTTTTTTGACTTGTCCTATTCTGGTGTGTTAGATTTTGGGTTTTGTCTTATTATATTTTATTATTATCCTTTTAAAACCTGCTTATTTCCTAATGAGAGACAGAAATGGGGTGGAACTATATAGGAGAGGCAGTGGAGAGGGCAGGAAGCAGAAGGAGTAGAGGGAGGATAAACTATAGTCAAGATACATTAAATGATAAAACCCATTTTCAACAAAAGGGAAAAAAATAAAAAAAAAAACAAAAAAAAATGTTTCCTGGTTAGTTAACAATCTAGTTTGTTTTTTTTTCTTTTTATAAACTCTAAGACAAGTTATTAAATTTATTTAGCTTTTACCCAAGTTTCTGTTTGACAAGAGCAAACAAGCAGAAGCATCAAAGTATCTCTTTTCAAGCTGTATTTCTTATGTGTATGTGTGTATACAAACTTGTGTTCCTGGGGCACAGAAGAGGAAGTCAGCTCCTCTGAACCTAGAGTTACAAGTGTATCTGAGCTGCCAGGCACAGATGCGGACTGAATTCCTGTCCTCTTCAAGGTCAACAAGCATTCTTAAGAGCTGAGCTATCTCTCCAGGCCCTCAAAACATCTTTCATACTCATAAAAGTTTCTGTCTTCTGTCCAGTACTTTCCACCATGCTCTCTCTGACTCCCTCCCTGTCTTTTCATTTAGCTTGCCATGTCATCTCCCCTGACTATTGATAGCTTCTGGAAGCATAAAGTCCTATATTGTGTTCAAGCTGCTGTCCCTGTCACACCTAAATTCCCTGATTTCTACAGACAAAAACCAAGTTCTCCTAGTACCCCGATCTTAACAAGCCTTACAAGAAGGAAAGCCCTCAGCAAAAGTCAAGTATGCCAGTGTATTCCTGATTTTCAGTCTAGTCTTTCATTATCATTTTTTGTTTGTTTGTTTGTTTGTTTGTTTGTTTGTTTTAACAAATAGCTTGGAGAAATTCTCGTGGAACTTAAGAAGTAGCAGAAGGCCAATGAGAGCTCCTTTTCCTGCAGGGAAGTTTCTTTCCTTTCTCTCAGATCCTCTGAGACCTTTATTGCCTAAACTGACATATGCCACCCAGTCAGTAACAAGGAGACTCAAGCTTTGTGTTGAGGAGAGAAAGAAACTGAAAAAGAGAGGCTCTCGCGGCCCCATGGAATCCTTCAGTCACAACTCTCAACGTATTTTCCCCATTCCTTAATATTTCCTTTGCCTAGTGGTTCTGCTTCACATCTCAGAATTGTGCTGGAACTTGAGAATCACTTGAGACATGTTGAGAAAATCATATTGTTAAATTCTTATCAAAAGGACTTCTTTGCACTTGCCAGTGTCCAACTCTATTGCTATATACATGTAAAGTTCTCTAAAATGAAACCACCCTTTCACATGATTTCAGGATTAGATCATTACCTAAAATCTGACATTGCTAAAATTGAACTTGGCTATGGGATTCCAAATACTGAGCTTTCTGTAGCGATCCCGATTCGGCGATTCTATGCACAGTTAATGCCGCAGTGTGTGAAATATCAGACTTCTGACTAAAACTGGTTTAGATTTAAAAAAAAATCACAGGGGAGACAAACTTCCTGGTGTATTTAGGAGAGAGTTTCCAAAGAGGTATAACTGAGGAGAGAAGACCCACTCTTTGAGCAGGAGCATCCCATGGGCTAGAGGGCCAAGCTGAATGAAAAGAAGGAAGCCAGGTGAGAATTTGCATTCATCTTTCTGTACTTCCTGACCGTGGACACAGCGTGACCAGCTGCCTCCATGTGCTTGCCACCGTGCCTTCTCTGTCATAATAGACTCTACTAAAATAAACCCTTCTTGTATAAAGTTACTTAGGTCAAGCAAGAAAAACATAGCCAATACATTTACCCTATATTAGCACGTCCTATCTCTCTGCTCCCAGGTGGAGACAAAGACTAAGTTCCCCACAACTCACAAACTCTGACATGGAATATACTGGAACACTAAATGCATTTTGCTCTACTCAGTTCCACCAATTCCAGCTCCAAGAAGGGGAGAGATGCTTTTGGGAGGGCAAAGAGGGGGAAAATGAGATCCTTTTAAATCTCAGTGAGGCTTTCAGAATTTTTTGTTGTTGCTATAGAGAAAGCATTGCCATAAAAGTTCTGTATTAGGTCACCATTTCTCCAGTCCTTTGGCATGAGATTGAAGCTTGTTTTACCTGTGTTTGTTATCAGCTATGAGTTACATGTTTTTCCTATGCCCTGCTTAGTGTGTACATGAGAGGTAAAATGAAGTCAAGGATCTTAGCATTATATTATTTCAAAAGTTCAAAGTCTTTACCTTTAATGGAGGCTCTATAGTTTATGTGTGTGTATGTGTGTGTGTGCATGCGTATGTGTGCATGCATGCGTGTGTGTGTGCGTGCATGCATGTGTGCTTTGTTCTTGGTGCTTTATGTAAAAGCAGAGAGACCAAAGAGACCTGTGGCTACTTACAGAAATGAAAATTTCTTGGGCATAATTTTAAAAAATAAATATAAGTAATTAATTTGAGTGAAAGAATGTTTTCCAAGGTGCAAAAGTATTTTGGAGCTGCATAATGAATTCAAATTGTCTAATAAAATCTTTCCACTGCAAAATTCTTCTTTATTTCTCTGCTCTTTTCATCTTTAGCTAAATCATCTTTTATTAATTACATTTTGACCTTGAATGTTATGCAAATTTTACACTAGTCCTGATTTTTTTCCAATGTTGTGTTTTCTCCCAAGTTCCTCTCTTTAATTAATCTCTTCTAAAAACTTTATATTAGCACATTTGGACTGCTATTAAAATAACTACAGAAAAAGCCAGTTGTCTCATAAACAACGTGATTTATTTCTTGCAGTTACAGAGAATAGAAAGTCTAAGATCAAGCTGTAGACAGGGTCTGTGTCTTTCGGGGATCTGTTTCTTGGCTAGTGGATGGCCTTTTTTGTTTTGACCTCACATTACATATGAGGTGGAGGAAATCTCTCAGGTCTCTTTTTGTTTGGGGTCTGTTTTATGTGATCACTCATTTAATTCTTTTGGAAATGGCCTTCATAGCCTAATCATCTTCCAGTGGCTCCATCTACTAATAACATCACCCCAAGTCCCATAAAAATGCCTAGAATATGACCTGCTATGTATAAAAACTTAATAAATATGTGCTAAAGAATCCAATAGTCTTTTTAGTATTTGTTGAAATTTTCTTATAAAATATGACATTAAAAGCTAGAAAAATAAAAAGAGTTAGAAGAAGCTATACCAATCCCTAGTGTATTCCCAAAAGACTTGACATCCTACTCCATAGATACTTGCCCAACCATGGTCATTGCTGCTCTATTCACAACAGTCAGGGAATGGAAACAAACTAAATGCTAAATGCCCTTTGTAGTGATGAGCTGCGGGCCTTGTTCCTGCCGCCCTGCTCCCGGCCACCGGCTAGCTTATACCCCGAAATAACAACTCACAAATTGTATTCTTTTAAACACTGCCTGGCCCATTATCTGTAGCCTCTTATTGGCTAATTCTCACATCTTCCTTAACCCATATTTAGTCTGTGTAGCACCACGAGGTGTGGCTTACCAGGAGAGATCTTAACCTGCGTCCATCTCGGAGAGGAGCAGCATGGAGCCTCACCACGCGACTGCCTGAAGCGTCTCTCCCTCACTCTACTTCCTTGTTCCCACAATTTTGTTCTGTCTACTCCACCTACCTAATTTTCTGTTCTTAAAGGGCCAAGGCAGTTTTTTTTATTAATTAACCAATGAAGGAAACATAGACAGATAACTCTCCTCCATCATTTCCCCTTTTTCTGTTTAAACAAAAAAGAAAGGCTTCAACTTTAACATAGCAAAATTAACAAAACAGTTATCAAGCAAGTATTACAGTTACAATATTTAAATCTATTTTATCTTTTATCATAACTAAGGAAAGCTATAACTATCTATTTATTTTTCAACTCCATCAAAGACTCCAGAAGGATATAATGCTACCTAAGTAAACAAGAAATAAGTAACTTATAAAACTCTAGAAATGACAGAGACAACTCGCTGCCTGGACAGTCACCCAAAGTTCCTCTGTACCGTTGGGGCATCCATTTTTGGGCTTCAGGCCCACAGTATCCAGCAGACAATTCCATGAAGCAGAAAAATTCCAAAGACAGTTCAGTCACTTTCTGCTGTGTCCTGCAGAACGTCTCGCAGACTCTTTCACGAATCAGGAACCCTGAGAGACCATCTCACCTTTAGGCAAGTTTAGCAGTCCTCTTTCTGTGGGTTCCTTGTGTCCAGTTTATGCAACAGTCCAGGCAAGAGCAGTTTCTTGCCCAAATGGCTAACAAACTCCATAAGTAGCCTCTTCGATGCCCATCTTCCTCTTGAAGTAGATTGGTGCTGCCAGGAGCAGACGTGTCTCATTGTCATGAAAAACCCTAAGTTATTAAAACATTAAATGCCATATTCTGCAGTCTTTGAAAGATATGAAGAATGTCTATCTAACTGAAATATCTCTCTACATATCTAGAAAATCTAATAACATGACTACAAGCTTAACTATTATCAATGATTATCCATTAACAACCTATATTTCCTAATTATACATTACAGTTTTTAAAATGAACTACAATCACAATAGCTTAATCAAGATCAGAAATACATATACATATAACAAAATTGACCTTAAAATCTATACCACGTTGGGCGCCAATCTGTAGTGATGAGCTGCGGGCCTTGTTCCTGCCGCCCTGCTCCCGGCCACCGGCTAGCTTATACCCCGAAATAACAACTCACAAATTGTATTCTTTTAAACACTGCCTGGCCCATTATCTGTAGCCTCTTATTGGCTAATTCTCACATCTTCCTTAACCCATATTTAGTAATTTGGGTAGCACCACGAGGTGTGGCTTACCAGGAGAGATCTTAACCTGCGTCCATCTCGGAGAGGAGCAGCATGGAGCCTCACCACGCGACTGCCTGAAGCGTCTCTCCCTCACTCTACTTCCTTGTTCCCACAATTTTGTTCTGTCTACTCCACCTACCTAATTTTCTGTTCTTAAAGGGCCAAGACAGTTTTTTTTATTAATTAACCAATGAAGAAAACATAGACAGATAACTCTCCTCCATCAGCCCTTCAACTGATATATGGATAATGAAAATGTGATACATATACACTATGGAATACTATTTAGCTGCAAAGAAACAATGAAATCATGAACTTTGCAGAAAAATGCATGTAACTAGAAAGGATCATATTAAGTAAAGAAATCCAGACCCAGAAAGACAAGCATTGCTTTTTCTCTCTAGTATTTAGTTCCTAGCTCCAAATCTTCAGATGTGAGCATATAACCTGGACTAATCGTAGAAACCAGGGAAATAAAAATGTACCATGGGGAGGGCTCGCTACAGAGGAGAATAGCAGGACTCAGGTAAAATGAATATTTAATATTAAAAATTATGTAGAAGAGTCTCTGGTTAAAGTAGACTTTTTAATTTATATACCCATCCCTGGAAAAGTAGGTTACTACAGACTTATTGAAGCAGTGTACTGAGAGGGGGAAGTATTTCCTCAAAAGAAAAGCATAGTATATAACCAAAGATAGGGAAATGCTGAAAATCCCTTAAGTATGTAATCTAGACTAGTGACTAGTCTAAGGAAGAGTTTTAAATAGTAAATATTTATAAATAATAAAAGTATAATAACAATAAAAATTTGGCAGAGTACTACCATTATTCTAGAGTGATTAGATAATCAATAAACACACAAAAAGGTGTATAGATTCATAGGCCATATGAAATGCACATCAAAGCCATACTTTGATACTACTTCTAGCTTGTCTACAATAAACAATAATAGATTTTAGTAATATTGGAAACTATAATAATTATTCATTGTTGCTAGGAATATGAACTAGTATGCAACTTGGGAAACAATTTAGAAATGTTTGTATGCCCACCCAAATCTTGAGCATGAATATCGATAGTGCCATTATTCCTAATACCTAAACTAATCTCCCAAAAGCCATGGGCCTGGAGGCAGCCATTAGGTAGGATAACAAACATATCTTGCAGTTGCAAGGGAGAACTGGACTTCCTTCCCTCCACACACATTGAGGCCTATGTGCTCTGTCATAGCAGGCTCCTGCCAGTTCTTTCTCCCAAGGTACTATCGTACAACAGGGCCTGCTTCCTGGGAGAGAAAGAAGGAGAGGTCTGTAATCTAACACTCTTTATACTACTACAGAGACATTGAATATTCGTGTTTAATAGCTGCTCTATTCACAATAACAAGAAAAGGGAACCAGCCTAGTGTTCCTCAACAGATGAATGGACAATTACTGTGGTACATATACCTAATGGAATTGTATATATTTACTTATTTATTTGTTTACTTATGAAAATTGCAGGAAAATGGATGGAACTGGATAATATTTAATGAAGTAGGACCCAGAAAGACACATACTGAATGTTCTATCTCACATGTGAATCCTAGCTTTTAGCGTTTATACATATGTATATATGTGGGCTATATATACTGGAAGACTGAAAGACTAACCATAAGAAGGGAAAAGAGAGCCGGGCGGTGGTGGCGCACGCCTTTAATCCCAGCACTCGGGAGGCAGAGGCAGGCGGATCTCTGAGTTCAAGGCCAGCCTGGTCTACAAGAGCTAGCTCCAGGACAGGCTCTAGAAACTACAGGGAAACCCTGTCTCAAAAAAACAAAAAAACAAAAAAAAGAAGGGAAAAGAGGCATTGAGGAAGCAGAAAGATGGTGACTATATATATATATATATATATATATATATATATATATATATATATATGACACGGAAGACTAAAAAGAGGCTACCATACAGATATTCCTGAATACATAAATACAACCTACTCAGTCTGTATAATAATACTTTATGCATATTTACGGAGTTAACCGTTTGTCATTGGATGACTGTCTTAGTTAGGGTTTCTATTGCTAAAAAAAAGCACCATGATCAAAGCAATTAGGTGGAAAGGGCTTATGCTGTCATCATTGAAAACAAAGTCAGGACAGGAACTGAAACAGGGCAGAAACCTGAAGGCAGGAGCTGATGTGGAGGCCATGAAAGAGAGCTGCTTACTGACTTAAGCATGGCTCCCTTAGCCTGCTTTCTTTTTTATTATTTTATTTTTTCCTTTTTTTGAAAATTGATTTTGTTATACAATGTATCCTAATTACAGTTTCCTGTCCCTCTACTCCCCCTAGTTCCTCCCCAGAGCTCCTCCCACCTGTATCCATTCTTTCATTAGAAAATGAACAAGTTTCTAAGGGATCATAATAAAACAAAAAAAAACTAACTCACTGGAATGGGGCAAACAAAACAAAAAAAGAAAAGGTCCCCTCATTCACATACTTGGGAATCCCATAAAAACACAAAACTGGAAGCCATAATATAGATGCAAAGAATCTGTGGGATTATAATAAAAGAGAAAGTAAATAAATTAAAATATATAAGTAAAAAATAAAAAGCAAAACAAAACAAGCAAAATGAAAGCCTGACACAACATTATGAGCCACGACCTTCCAAAGAAACTGTTGAGTTCATTCTTTTCTGTTGGTCATCCACTGCTGCACTAACAAACTACCCTGTAGAGTAGTTTCCTTGGTGAGACTCCCTTGGTGAGACTTACTCTTCATTTGCAAGCAGTTATCAATTGGAGACAGTTTAATCTGACTTAGGGATGGGAATATTTGTCCACTTCTTTCGGCTCTAGGACTCCATCTGTTTCAGTTCGCTGTAGACCCTGTATAGGCTACCTCCGTCTCTGTGAGCTCATGTGTGTCCATCCTGCTGATTTAGAGGGCCTTGTTTCCTTGCGTCCTCCATGTACTTTGACTCTTAGACTCTTTCTGCCTCCTCTTCTTCAGGGTTCCCTGAGGCCTGAAGGAAAGGGTTTGATGGAGACATCCCATTTAGAGCTAAGTGTTCCAAGGTCTTTCACTCTGCATAATGTCTGGCTGTGGGTCTCTGTATTCCCATCTGCTGCAGGAGGAAGCTCCCCTGTTGATGATCGAGCAAGGCACTTATCAACGAGTATGGCACAATGTCATTAGGGGCTGTTTTATTGCTACAGCTTTTTTTGTTTGTTTTTTTAGACAAATATTACCTGGTTTTACTCTAGGCCCTTAGGCTATCTAGTCTCAGGTTCTTGGTCACCCAAACAGCATCTCATATGGGTTGCATCTTGTGGCGTGTGCCTTAAGTCAAATCAGACATTGGCTGGATGCTCCCACAAGATTGTGCCACCATTTCATTAGCTTTATCTTGCAGGCGGGACACCATTGTAGATCACAGGGTTTGTAGATGGATTGGTGTTTATGTTTCGCCTTTGCTAGTGTGCAGAGTACCTGCCTGTACCAAATATGCTAGTCTGTATGTAGCTATGTAGGAACCAGCTTGACTTCTCCATATTCAATAAATTGTGTAAGTGATATCTTCAGCAAAGGGGCCTTGCCTTCAGTTTGTGGGGAGCAACCTATTGTGTTGCCAACAGCCTGGGTTTTTTGAAGGTTCCCATGGGACTCCTTTGGCTAACAATTCATTATATGTAACCTTTTCCCAGTACTGAAAGCTTCATTTGGTGACAAATGTCCAGTTGGGGCTCCGTCTTCCCAGATGAAGGCTATTTCTCCCATACTCAGCATTTCTTAGTTGTTTGCAGTTTTTTGTGTAAGTTGAGACGTAGTTGGCTTTCCTCTGAGGTTTGGAGGGCAGAAAGGAAAAGAAGAAATGCTGTAACCACCATCTCAAAAATAATTTTTTTCAAGAAACTGCTATGGAAGGGGTACAAGGGAGGACAAAGGATATAGAAGAAATGAGGGTGGTAAGGGTCAATAAAAACAAATTATAAAATGCCATAATGAAATATGATAATTTACATCCCAATTACAAACTAAAATAATAGCTGAAGTGTGGAAGCAATCCAAATACCCAGCAAAAAGGGACAATGTAAATAAAACAATGCAGCCACATATAATGGAATACTATTAAGCCATAAAGACAAATGAAATACTGGGACATACCACAATGTGGAAAGACATTAAAATCATTAAATTTAATAAAAGAAGAAAGACCTAAAAGGCTACATTTTCTGAAACAAGACTGCATTTATATGATATATCTAGAATAAGCAAATCCATAGCCACAGCGTATCAAGTCATGGTTTCCTAAGGTTTTGAGTGGCTGGAGAGAATTGATAAGGACTTGCTAATTAGTGCAGTCCTTGTGTTGGGAACTTTCAAAAGGGTGAGAAAGGCCTTCAAGTTTGAGAAGATGCTGAAAACTATTGCGCTATGCTTTAAATTGGGAAATTATTCATCATACTCCTCACATTGCAAATACCACTTACTTTTTAAAGGAATGCTTACATATTTATCTGAAACAGCTACATCTGAGTGACTTCTGTGACTCAGTTCTTCCCGACTGTCTGCCTTATATGTATGTGTTTACATGCCTCAACTAATACCCTGTCTTTAGTGATTATAGTCAAAGCTATCAGCCCAGCTCCACTGAGCAGTCTTTTAAAGCAAGCCCCGATAATAAGGAAAGGATAAATGGGAGGGAGGGGAGGAAGAGAATAGGAGGAAAGATAAATGAGTTACCAAAGGCAAAGTCTTAATAGTTGTAGAACTGGACCCTGGAAATATTATGTTGAATCTAAACCTAAGTTGATGGTGATGGCAAACACTTAAACCCTAGAACTTAGGAGGCTATATAATCTTGAGTTTGAGGGTAGTCTGACTACATTTTAAATTCCATGTTAGTCTGGGCTACTAAACAAATGAACGAGTGCAGTTACAACTATCTGTGACCTCTATTTTCATTCTTAGAACTCTGGAATTTTTTTTTTTTACTTTTAATGATTAAAATTTAAGTTTGTGTTATTTGTCCTTAAGAACATGTCTTAGCTAGGTATGGGGATTTATGCCTGTATTCCCAGTACTTGAGAGGCAGGAGTAAGAGAATTACATCAAGTTAGAAGGCAGCCTGGTTTACATAATAAGTTCTGATGTACCCAGCGAGAAGTACCAAAGCAAGACTGTTTCAAAGCAGAACAACAATAAGACAGATATAGTGGCACATCCCTTTGTAGTTTTGATTTGTTTCATGAGACAGGGTTTCTCTGGGTAGCCCTGTCTGTCCTGGAAATCACTCTGGAGACCAGGCTACTCAGAGATCTGCTTGCCTCTGCCTTCTGAGTATTGGGAATTAAAAATGTGTGCTTCCACCACGGGGCCCACAGCATATGCCTTCAATCAAGCCCTGGGGAGACAGAAGCAGGCAGAGATCTATGAGTTTGAGACCAGCCTGGTCTACAGAGTGAGTTCCAGGCCAGTTGGGGCTGAAAAATGAAATCCTGCCTTAAAAAATATTCATAGAGAGAGATAATTCAGAACTATAACTATAACTGTAAAACTATTCTCAATATTTTCCACTAAGACAGCTTAAAGGCAGAACAGAAATCATATGTATCACTTGAAAGTGGAAAGTAACCCAAAATAGAATATCTTACATACACAAAATATCTTTAATCTCAGGATCTAATCTTTTTTATTGTTTAGTTGTTATCATATTGATATTTTAAAATTGAATAATGCCTTTTTCTTCCAAAAGATCTATATCTTTGTAAGAAATAGTGTCATCTTTTTCTGTTTAAGTGATCTGTGAATGTTATGCGACATTAAACAATTCATTTGGGAACACAGCTGAGTCATAGGGAGCTGAAGTGGGAAAGATACATGTACTACTACAAATTCATCGTGAGCATGCCAGATCGCCTTCTCGTTTCACTAGTCTCTAACTCAAGTCTAAAGAGCCACAAGTGCCATCCTTAATCTGTAAGGTCAAATGGGGGAAAGTCTGGGACTCTCTAAAAAAGAAAATGCATACTAAACTGACTTAAAGTCATCTTAGCCAAATTAAGACATTTGTTTTCATCTCTATTCAGTACGAACTTACCCCTTCTTGTTCTTAGGGTCATAATTTCCACCTATTTTAATCTACAGAGTAAACAAGGCCACATTCATGGTTTACCACAGAAAGACTTAAAAACCAGACGAAGTTTGCAGCCCTCCCCTTGCAAACAGGATCACGGTGGGCTGAAAAGAAAGAAGCCAGTCAGCTGCCATACCAAGGACAGCCTGCTCTTTTCATTCCTTGCCCTAAGTGTTTTCCCTGTGGCAAACAAAGGGAGCATTCCTTTTCAGTCTCTCTCTCTGTTCGCCTGCTAGCAAATCATTATTAAGGTCCCTTGAAAGTCTGAATGTTTGTTCTTGGAAGTCCTCTGTGAAAAGACGGCCAGACTTTGTATTTGTATGAAAGGATGTTGAAAACTCACAAGAAACTGCCTGTTTGTGTTTCCTTAGTCGTTTCTCTACAATACTATGAATTGTAATTTATTGGTTTGTTCCTGGGAAAGTACATCTGTAGAGCTCAGCTGTTTATAGCCATTGTGAAGTCAATCATAGCTAGAGAGGGGGCGAAGGTAAAATGGGAGGCAGGCTGCAGTGATGGTTATTTTTAATTGTCAGCTTGGCACCATCTAGAATCACCTGGAAAAGTGTCTCAGTGGGGGATTGTCTAGATCCTGTTGGTCTGTGGGCATGTCTGGAGGGATAGTCTTGATTATGTTAATAGGTGTGGGAAGACCCAACCCACTGTGGGTTTGGATCCTGAACTGCCTAAGAAGAGAAAAGGCAAGCTGCATGCTAAACATGTATGCATTCCTTTCTCTGCTCTCGTCCGGAGATGTGCTGTGACCAGCTATAAATTCCAGCCACCTCGAGTTCCCTGGGATGTGGGACAGAGGCTGGGAAGTGAGAGTGGAAATCAAGCCTCTCCCCTCAGCCGTTTGGTCAGGAGAGGTTTGTCATGGAGGATGGAAATAAAAGTAGGACAGCTGGCGCGTCCCGCCAGAAAAAGCGAACAGCAAAAATAAAACAAAGAAACCAGTGATAAACCAGGTGTGCTGGTGTGTGCCTTTAATCCCAACACTCCGGACCTGGTCTATGTAATGAGTTCCCAGAGAGCAAGAGCTACCTAGAAAGACCAGGTCCAAAGAGAAGCTCTCTCGCCTCTTTAAACCTACCCCCCGCAATTCTAAAGAGCTTAAAGTGGCAGCTTGTAGGAAAAAGAAGCAGAAAATTTAGTTGAGCTGGTAGCTTCCTACCTGCCGGATAGTTTTTATAGTGCCAGAAGGCTCCTGTGGGAGAAAAGAAATCAGTACTCTTACCCAGCTATGAACCCCATAAACTATGACCTGCCAGACAAACCACTCTCTGACCGAATAGGAGGCACACCCCACCAGAAGGAATCCATACTGGGTACTGGAAACCTGCTCAAGAGCACACATCTGAGTTGGGTCATTGGCCCTGGCAGAAAACCTAAGTCTGTTGTTCAATTAAACTGGCATAGCATTGAATCACCTTCTAAATATGTATGTTTATACCCATAAATAATTACCACTCTCAGCCTGAATCTGAAAAGCTTTTCCCCAATAAACTGCATACAGTAAGCTTGGGGAGTTATGGCTATCAGTGTGCAGTCTAAAGAAGACATTCATAGCATCCACTGCAAAATTTAGGGGACAATGTAGACAAAAGAGCAGCAATTAAGAGCCAGAAGATAGGGCTAAGGATTTCAAAATGCTGTCTTAGGAGCAAAACATAGCCGTGGCAATCACGAACATTCAACAACTATGGGTGACTGCATTGGCTCTGTAGAATATGGACGTATCAACAGTCAGGACTGGATGGACAGGGCCTAACAGGGTCTTGTACCTCCTTGCTGAAATATTTCCTCCAGACAGATTCAAGGAAAGGGAAAATCATTGCTTTCAGTTGTGCATCCACTGGCAATCTTACCAGGCTCCAATAGATAACTGCAAACCAATAGTCACAAATGACTGGGGTTAAACTAAATGGGTCACACGATGAATCCAAGTCATGAATTTGGGGAGAGAAAAGGTAGGGAGTATGGGGGATTGGTAGGGGAGAGATTTTAGAGGAAGAGTAACAGAGTGCATTATATACGTGTATAAAATTGTCAAGGAACTAAATAATAAAAACTTTGGTTCTTGAGCATTCCAACACTTCGTATTAGTCCTTACATATTCTTTCTTTAACTAAAGATAAAATTTTAATAACCAAAGACATTCAGTATAAAGGTTGAGTTTCGAATATCAAGTTGTAATTGATAGGACAAATTAAACTCATGCAGAGCCTAGCTACACACTAAAATAGTCTTAAATTTTGAGGCCTTAGACAAGAAGTTGCAAAGAGCAAAAAAGTGTAAAATAAGGAAACTCCATGAAACACACACACACACACACGCACACACACACACACACACACACACACACAGAGCCCTGGAAGGAGATGATTAGGATTGAGAAGACTTTGCTGACTCTAAATACTTGTTGGGGGTAAAGTGGGATCATAACAACTTAGAGTATGTTTTGACTTTATCTCATACTCACAAAGTGATTTAAGGCAAATTAATTTCTCGGCCATCATTTGAATGAACTATTTTTATAATTTAGACGACACTTTCTATACCAATGTTGCCTCAGAGACAAGGTAGACAGATATATATGTTTCTAAGACAATGCCTAACAAGTTAGTATTGAATACAGATTAGCTATGATTACTTTGACTATTGTTTAAAAAAAGACTACCTCCACCTTGGAAATAAGACCAAAATAGCTGTTACCCTGTGAAATAATATTAGGGCTTTCTTAAATAGCTATTAATGTGACACAACAATCTTCTACCAATATTTTCCATGTACAATTTATTTAATTGTGTGAGTTTCTTTGGTATTCATTTGAAGTTTTTGTTATCCTAATTTGTTAAGGAGCTAAATATATTTTTGATAGATACTGCATAGTTTTAAGTGAGTCATGGTTTTACTTTTTGAAAAACATGCTTTTCTAGAGTTCCTTCTGTATTGATGCCACTGCTATCCATTTCATAACCTTTGAAGTCTTGTTACTAGATTACAAAACTCTCAATACAAATGACCACTCGACTCTGACATAAGCTTCTAGACACAATTACTGGCTCTAAACTCAGACAACACTACTTAGTGACTCTCAAACATGCCCTATCTTTTCACCCTTTGGGTTTGTGATGTTTCTGCTATCTGAAACATTTATTCTTCTCTATCTCCAGTTTATCATTTCAGCCAAAGCTTAAAGTACACTGTCTTAATTCTACAAAAAAAGGAGTATCTCTTTCCTTTACGATCTCTTTCTCTTGGAGTATCACTGCTGATGCCTTTAATGGGACACTGACGTCAGTCAGCCTTATGTTAAGATAGTCTATGTGACTGCCTCCCTTTCATCTGAAGCTCCTTTTTCTCAGGGATGGTATGCTGGCCAATTTTACTTTTACAGCCTCCATAAGGCTTAATCCAATGGCTTGCTCAGAGAAGATAGTGAAGGTTTGATGGGTTCAATAGAAAGGCATACTGCTAGTGTGCTGTTTAGTATTTATCATCAACTTGTCAAGATTTGGATCCCCAAAGACACAAACTGGAGAGCACGTCTGTGAGGAATTACCTGGGTTAGGGTAGCTGTTGACTACACTGCTCTACGTGCTCTGATCCTCAACTCCACAAAAGAAAACACAATGAAAACTGTATGGCATTATTCCTTGCTCTCTGTTTCCTGAGCACAGATGTGATGTCATTAGCTGCATCTTCATCCTGAGGCTGTCCTTCCTTTCTTCAATTATTCTGTTAGATACTTTGTCATAGGAATGAGACAAGTGGCTATTTAAAAATCTAACATAGTTGCACTTACTTTAAATCCAAAATAACCAATTGTGCTTTCATAGGAAGATAATCCTTAGCCTGGATTAGATTAGTAGTCAGTCAGGAAACTATCTAAACTTTATATTGAGATCTATGTCTGTTCTGAATACAGGGATGGTGGACATCTCTAAAGACAGCATTAAATTTATTTGAAACTATCCTTAGAATTTTTGTGTTAAAACAAAAATGAGATTCCTGAAAAATAACTGTAAATTATGCATTGTAAGAAAATGCAACAGCATATTAGCAACGGTGAAAATCCGGCAAATGTCCAGCAAGATTGCTCAGTGGGTAAAGGAAGTATATTCACAGGCACAGGGATATAAGTTCAATCTCCAGAAACCATGCAAGGGGAAGAAGAGGACCAACTACATAAATGTGTCCCCTCACTTGCATAGTAGTGCCATGGAAGTAGGGGAAGCTACACACACATGCACACACACAACCACACATACGGCCAATATACAAAACAGCAGCAACAATAACAATAGACGGGAAAAGAAAATACCAGATCCAAAGGAAAATAATAATTATGAGAAAAATGATTATCAATAACCTAAATCATTGGTTTTGTTTTATGTATAATAAAGACTACATCTTTATTCTGTCATTTAAAAATGCAGGAATTGTAAACAAGGCAAGCAAAGACAAATTCGGTATAGTCCCCAGATATAGCTATGTACTTAGCAGATTCAACAAATAAATATGATGAATGGACATTTCAGCAACACACAGCATGTTTTGTCTGTGTGCACATCCAGGTTAAATTAACAAGTTCATAATTTGCAAGTAATCGCAATACATGAAGTTCAATGGGAAGGAAGCTATGATGTTTGGTGATTTAAATGTGGCTCCCTTGACCAATGACTCAACATGATGTAACCCATTCTGGGCACAGGAGGTTTTAATTGGTGGCATAAGATGTCTAGTTGGAGGACATTGTCTTCCCTATCATTTGGTGGATGAGTGGGGAGGTGGAGGAGTGAGCATGAGCAGTTGTGTGTACCATACCCCTCTCATAGAGGTCAGAGGAAAACTTATGGGAGCCAGTTGGACCTCTCCTTCCACAGATGGACCCAGGGGACTGAACTCGGCTTGTCAGGCTTAGCAGCAGGTACTTTACATGTTGAGCTATCTCTCTAGTCCAAGAAATATTGTTCTTGACCACACACTAAAACTGGTCTCATTAAATTTGACCCAAGTATTTACAATGGTTCAGAACAAAGAAAACGATAGCACCTAGATTTTTTCAAAGTTTGCTTGAAATTTGTATCAAGATGTCCCAAATTATACTTTTAAAATTTTAGGCCAAGTTCATTATCAATATAGTATAACTATCATCATCCCCAAAAGCATCTTGTAAAAATTGAACCATAATTTTTCATATTTTCCTGTGTTGCCCCAATTACTTTTATTGTACTTTTATCTCTATGAAGTCCCTCATCTATATACTTCACAGAAATGGAGTCAGTCATATAATACACACACACACACACACACACACACATCCTTCGCATCTAGTTGATTTTATGTAGCATGATTTCTTCTATTGATTCTTTTTTATTTTAGAAAGTTATATAATAGAATTTGTTTTTAGGCCAATTTTAAGCCCCTAAATTCAAAGGTGTTCAGTATATTCACAATGTTGTGCAACCATCAATAATGTTCATTTTCAGCTTTTTCCTATCATTCCCAAACAGAAACTTGGTACCCATTAGACAGTAGGTTCTCACTGTATTCCCTTAAGCTCCAGGTCACCAGTACTGAACTTCCCGTCTTCAATAATTTGCTTATCATGCATTTCTCACATAAGCAGAATGATACATAATGTTTATCCTTTTGGTTCATCTCACTTAACATTATGTTTTTAATGTTTATCCCTGTTGTAGCATGTACAGAATCTAAATGCATTTTAATCCTGAATAATGTGTGTAGTGTGTGTGTGTGTGTGTGTGTGTGTGTGTGTGTGTGTGTGTGTGATGTTCTGAAGGTTGGAGGCAGTTGCCAGAATTTACCATGACAGGGTGGGCTTGTATAGTTAGCTGTTTGGAACACAAAGGGGCTCAGGGATTTCTCAACTATCTGTTTTTTGAAAGCACAGGGCTCACAGAGAGTTCAAAACTGCCACATGATACACCATGATTTTTAGGGGTGGATAAGGAGACTAAATCTCCCAGTGCATTGTCAAAGAGACTCCATGACAAACTACGTAGAAAATGAGATGAGACTAAGTTTGTAGTGTACCATTTGTATTTCTTTTTCCAGGAAATTCCAAAATTACCTGTTAATCTGGAGTGAGTGTAAATTTAGTAACAAATGAAACTTGACAGTTATTTATTGCCCTTTGACCCCTCCTTTTCCTGGGAGTCCATGAGGAATTTTGCTCATATAAACTTCATCATTGCATTTCCTTCAGTTAAACTTAACTGTGCTCCAAACATGTAATACTTCATACATTCTAAAGGAACATGAATTGACCCGAAGCAAAGTGAAGTCACTTCACACTGTAGGAAAGTGTTCACCACACCTTTCAGCTCTGTTCATGGGTTCAAGCTATCTTCCTGCCATCAATTGTGCTATTTCAGTCTCTTATATTGTCCAAATATCTGTAGGCTAATTAAGTTTGTTGAAACAGAATATTAAAAACTTAAACATTTTCTCTGTCTGGAAGAATTCCCAGACCCCACTATATGACAGGAGAATGTTGACACACCAGAAATTAAACAGATGTAATAATTACTCTGGCTTTAAATTCCTTGCTCTCTAAAGAAAAAGAACACTTTTATTTTAGTTGCAGATTTGAAACATCACAAAAGCAGATCCTAAATGAATGGAAAACATTCACTTGTGTGACGGCATGTGGGGAAAGTTTTTGTGGTTTTTCAGTAAAGACCAAACTTTCGAAGGAAAGAGAAGGGTGCTTTCAAAAATGCCCTTCTACAAACCAAAACCATCTGTAGCCTTCAAAGCATATCAACCTCCAAGCTCATTCCATTTCTATCTTGAGAAGTGATTAGAACGATGTACATGCCATTAAGTCTTGTCATTTCTTCTCAGACAGGACGTTACTTTCTACCATGTTGACGTATTGTAAGTGAGATGACTTCACACATATTTCAGAAGGAAAGCAAAATCTAGACTCTCGAGCCCGGAAAGCCTAACCCACTTCGAATCCAGGGCCAATTAGTGCAGAGGCTGAGTGAGGAGATCAAGGTCAGGAGCGAGAGAGCAGCCAGGACAACATAGCACAACCCAGTTAAAAAAATCTTTATCCTAACCCATGGTTGGTTACTTACTAGATTTGAGCTAGGTGTAGAAGCAAACATCTTAGGCCTAGCAGGCAAATTATTCTATATATAGATTTTTTGAGAAAATGCATTGAGTGACAGAAGCTAAATTGCTGAAGAGGGATATGTTAGTCCACGGACATTATTATGCTTGGAATAATTGGTTTTCTTACACCATAAAGGTATGAATCAGTATGAATAATGCAATATTTCTCTCACTCCCAAAGAGAAAAGTATTTATTGTTACTTTGAAGAGAGTCATAACATTGCCAAATGATGGAAGAAGAGAGAATGTGAATCTAGTGAGAAAACAATATGCCAAAGTGAAAGGCCCAGAAGAAGCATAAGGAAAATTTCTTGCTGACTTCCCCTTCTCTTCTATTCTCTGGACACCTGTTTCACTCCACTGCCCCACAACAATTAGGATTTTTCTTTTCTAAGGCAGGTTATAGAAACTAGAACTCCCTTTTCCTAAAAGGGAACCATAAACCTCAAAATTGTTATTCTAATTCTCTCTTATTTTTTTGTCTTAGAGCTAACCATAAAGACATTCTCTAAGCTATTTTGAATAATGGTACTTAGACCGCTGTCCCAGAGGGTCCTGCCACATACCTTGGAGGAAGAAATGTTACATACAGATGTCGTTAAACATCTACAAAGTCTTTGCTATCTCAACCTGTTTCTAGAAAAATCTTACTTTGTAGAAGGAGTGGCGGGGCTGTGTCCCACCACCCGGCTAGCTTTACCCAAAATAATTACACAGAAACTGTATTCATTTAAATACTGCCTGGCCCCTGGCCCATTATCTGTAGCTTCTTATTGATTGATTCTCATATCTTGCTTTAACCCATATTTAGTAATTTATATAGCACCATGAGGTGTGGCTTACCAGGAGAGATCTTAACCTGCGTCCATCTCAGAAAGGAGAAGCATGATGACTGCTTATGGCGACTGCCTGAAGCGTCTCCCCACTGCCTGCTACCTAGCATTCTGTTCTGTCTACTCCACCTACCTAATTTTCTGTTCTCTTAAAGGGCCAAGGCAGTATCTTTATTAATAATGAAAGTAACACATAGACATTCCACCATCATTACTTTTATCTGTTCATATCTACAGGGCTGTCCATACTATATCAAACTCAAGCATTAAAATGTATAGTTCATATTACCTCTTAGGATTTTTAGCCTGAAGGATCACATTTGCATAAAACTGTGACCAAATGCACTTGTTAAGCTTTTCTCTCCAGGCCCCCCCTTTTTGAAAAAAATATTTTATTATTTATTTAATGTGCATTGGTATTTTGTCTGCATGTATGTCTGTGTGAGGGTGTCAGATCCTCTGGGACTACAGTTACAGATGCTAGGAATTGAACCCAGGTCCTCTGGGAAGAGCAACTAGTGCTCTTAACCACTGAGCCATCTCTCCAGACCTGTTATGCTTTTCTCTTGATTGCCACTTGTTCTAGGAAAGTCAGACATGACTGTTGTAGATGGTCAAGAAAGGGATCATCGCCGTTTTGCTTCTAAATTTCTGATTAGGGACGTGGATCACCAACCCAGTAAGGAAGAATAAATAGAGTATTCGTGTCACCAGTATCTCTCTCTGGCCTTGCTCCCCAAACCCCGAGTCTGGAGAGGGGGCTGGGAAAATGTTTTAGTTGGTAAAGTGTTTGCTGGGCAAGTGTAAGAACCTAAGTTTGATCCTCAGCACCAACATAAAAGCTGGGTGCGGTAGCATGCTTCTGGAATTCCAGCACTGGGGAGAAGGAGGCGAAGACGGGGGGGGGGGGGGGGGGGGGGGACTCTAGAGCTTTCTCACCAGCCAGTCTAGTCAATCCGTATGCTGTGGGCTCAGAGGAGATCCTGTTTCAAAAAATCATGTGGCGAGGGAAGGCATCCGATGTGCCTATAAACAGAGGGGGTTGAGGATTCCGACAAGGGACATAAAGTGTAATGGAGAAGACAGGCAGAATTTACTGCAGAGTGAACTGTGTTCTCTTAATGGGTGGGAGTGAATGAAGGCCAACAAGACCATTATGTTGATTTACATTTTAGGCAAGTTTTCTGCTATTTCTCAAATCTCTGGAACAGATGGCGTTCTTTCAGGCGGAGCATTTACTTTTTGCCCAGGTAATTGTCAGGCCCATTTGGATCAACTCTTACCCAAGGGATCAACACATGTGTTTGTTCTTTATCAGAATGTCTCCTGCTATCTTATAAGGTTCCGGACTCCCAGCATCAGCTTTAGTTTCAACTAATGATCTTCTGGGAAGTTCAGGACGTCACATCTCCTCCCAGGATGGGAACTGTGACTCAGGAGGCATTCTTCTAACCAGTAATTAAAGGCCCATAGTTCCATACTTGGTTTTACCTGATGTTGATTATGAGGGAGGGGTCCAGACCTACCTCTAATTGTGCTAATATCTAACTAGCTGCATAATAGCATGCCTTTAGTTCACTCCCATGTCTATTCCACCGCGATAGAAGAGATCCAAGAACACAAAGAGGAGTTTAAGCAGGGAAGGTATTCACCTTAGAAAGAGCAACAGAGCAGGCAAACAAAGATCAGTGCTGCTTACTGATTAACAGGAAAGCCAGCAACAGGATTCTGCAGAAGATACTGAAGGACACAAGTGCCTGTGGAAAACAACTGGTTGGAAAATATGATCAAAGAGGATTCAGAGCACTTTTAAAATGTGAGGACAATCTGCAAACTCTCGGAGCAACCCTAGCACAATCATTGAACAACATGAAATCCAGGGCAACGTAAAAGAGGCTTAAGGAGGATCTAAGAAAACAAAAAGTTTCAGGCTCAACCACACACTCACTGTTCTCTTAACTTCCCAAGCTTTGATTCCCATCAGATCTATAGTAAGGGAAAGCTGGAAAAGTGTTTCAAGGCTCCACCCAATATCTTTATAGTCCTTACCTCTTAATTAGAGCATGCAGACTTTAATTAGAAAACAAGGCATGCAACTGTCACTCAAGAGGATTTATTTATTAAAAATTTCCACCTCCTCCCATTTCCCTCCCTCTCCCTCCCTACCCCTCCCTCTCCAGTCCTAAGAGCAGTCAGGGTTCCCTGCCCTGTGGGAAATCCAAGGTCCTCCCCCCTCCATCCAGGTCTAGGAAGGTGAGCATCCAAACAGACTAGGCTCCCACAAAGCCAGTCCATGCAGAAGAATCAAAACCCAGTGCCATTGTCCTTGGCTTCTCAGTCAGCCCTCATTGTCAGCCACATTCAGAGAGTCTGGTCTGATCACATGCTCGTTCAGTCCCAGTCCAGCTGGCCTTGGTGAGCTCCCATTAGATCATTCCCACCCTCCCGGTGGGTGGACGCACCCCTCGCGGTCCTGACTTCCTTGCTCATGTTCTCCCTCCTTCTGCTCTTCATTTGGACCTTGGGAGCTCAGTCCAGTGCTTCAATGTGGGTCTCTGTCTCTATCTCCGTCTATCGCCAGATGAAGGTTCTATGGTGATATGCAAGATATTCATCAGTGTGGCTATGGGATAAGGCCAGTTCAGGCACCCTTCAAGAGGAATTTTAAGATGGCAGTAGAATTATTTTATCATTTACTTAAAGTCCTAAGTTTAAGAAGTCCTTCAGAAAAATAATGACATCTTGAAATTTGCAGGCAAATGGATGGAGCTAGAAAACATCATATTAAGTGAGGTAACCCAGACCCAGAAAGACAAATATCATATGTACTCACTCATAAGTGCTTTTTAAACATTAAAAAAGCCTACAAATCACAATCTCAGAGAACCTAGACAACAATGAGGACCCTAAGAGAGATATACATGGATCTAATCTTACATGGGAAGTAGAAAAAGACAAGATCTCCTGAGTAAATTGGGAGCATGGTGACCTCGGAAGAGGGTTGAAGGGGAGGGGAGAGGCAGGGAGGGAAGCAGAGAAAAATGTAGAGCTCAATAAAATCAATTAAAAGAAAAGTCCTTCAGAAATTTTTATATAGAGGCATCTGGGATATGTGCCTCCTGCATGATTGTATCAGGTTAAACCAGATGGTATCCAAACAGGACTAAAGCGAATAACCTCAACACTGTATCTTTCAGGATAGGCTAATTTTTTTTTTTATCAGATCAGTTGTATCCCGGGTTAGCCAGGTTCTTTTCTTTGTATTGTAAGTACTGAGTTTATAAATTTTCTTTGTATGCTGCAAAAAAAAAAAAACTTTTCCACTCAAAACCTATTTTGGGAAAGCAGTAGTAACTTGAAAATGTAGTACACTTACTTCAAGTACAGAGTGCTCTCTTTCTAGGCAGACACTTCCCACACAGACGAATGTGCACATATGCTGCTGCCTTGGTCGCCCACTAGCTTTCTTTCCTCTAGTCAGTTCAGGCCACCTCTGGCAATCATGTGGGTCACTTTTAGCCACCCAGCACAGTGATCGTCCCAAAATGTAAGCTTGATAGCTTATCTCTGTTTTCCTTCTCCGTTTCATATTTTTTTTAATATTTTATATTTTTTGAAATTAAGACATCATTTTCCACTCCCATCAGCTGCCAGAGGTCACAGAGGAGAGGGAGGAGGAAATGTGGGAGCCAGAGGGGTCAAGGACACCAGGAAAATACAGCCCATAGAATCAATAAAGCAGGGATGGTGGGGGCTCACAGAGCCTGAACAGACAATCATGGAGCCTGAATGGGTATGTGCTGAGTCCTCTGTATATACATTCTGGTTGATTGTTTGGTGTTTGTGGGGAATCCTGAATGTGTGAGTGGAGGTGTCCCTAAACCTTTTGCCTGCTGTTACAATCCTTTTTCTCCAACTGGGTTGCCTTGCCCTGACGTGATGTGAAGGTTTGCGCCTGCTCTTATTGTATCCTGTTATGCCATGTTTGGTTGACGTACCTGGAAGGCCTGCTCTTTTCTGGGGAGATAGGGTTGGGGGAGGGGGGAAGGGAAGTGTCAGGGGGGAGGACCAAGAGGAGTGTGGGAAGAAGTTGCAGTATGGATGGATATTGTATGAGAGAAGAATTAATTTTTTTCCTCTTTCCTTTTGCTCGCTCTAATTCAGTGGTTCTCAACCTGTGGGTCACAACCCTTTGGGGCCAAACAACCCTTTTATCGTGGTAGCATATCAGATAGCTTGTGTGTCAGATATTTACATTATGATTCATAGCAGTAGCAAAATTATGAAGTAGGAACAAAAATAATTGTGTGGTTGGGGGTCACCATGACATGAGGAGCTGTATTAAAGGGGCACAGCATTAGGAAGGTTGAGAACCCCTGCTCTAGTCCCTCCCCTGTACTTCCTTGCTTTCCCTCTCAAAGTCAGGGCCTCCTTTTCTTTGCTGTTGACAGATAAATTCATAGACAGACAGACAGACAGACAGGTAGATAGATACATAAATACATAGATAGATAGATGGATACATACATACATACATACATGAGAGATTCTTAGATATATAAATATATAAATATAATCTGCTTAGTATACCATTACTTGTATGTATATGATTTCAGGGATGACCAGTTGGTTCTTGATAACCAATAAAGAGAGTCTTCCCTCAGAAATTGTATTTTCTCTGGCCTTCAGCATTCTGTAGTGACCTTTGTCTAGGGTTGAGGCCATGAAATTCCCCATCCATGTCAGCATGTCTGTTGGTGTCTGAAAATTCCATACATTGCATTTTAAACATAATCATCTTCCTTCCCTTAACACTCCTAGCATCCAACCCCTGTCTTCCCTTCCCATCCAATTTTGTGTTCTTTTAATTCTCTTGCCCATCAAAGCCAATTGGTGCTGTCCAGATATTCTTGCATGGTCTTCTACTGGAGCTTGATCAACGGGCTACACTCTTAGAGCCATCTGACTTCTTCCGCCAGCAGCTAACAATTACCAATAGCCCCTCAACTATGGGTGGAACTTCATGCCCAACTCTCCTTTTTTATTCTGGGATTCAGTCTGGCTTGGACATGCACAGGGATTGTCTATTGTGCCACCGCCTCTGAGAATTCACATATGCAGCTGTCCTGCTGTGTCCAACAGTTTCCTTGTAGCCATTCATCATTTCTGGAGCTTTCAGTCCCTCTTCCGCAAATATTCCTGAGCCTTGGGAGGAGCAGGTAGAGTATATATGTCCTCTTAGGGCTGACCATTCTACAGAGTCTTGCTCTCTGCGTTTTGGCCAGTTGCAGGTCTCAGAAGCTTCTCTGGTTAAGGTTGAGGGGATGCCTTAATTTACAAGGATAAGGATAAGTAATCAGGAGTCAGTTTAATACTGTGTCTACTTAGCAGTGTAACTGTAGTAGATTCTCCCTGACGTCCAGGAGTTGTCTATTCACAGATTCCTGATCCAATAGCAGTGGCAGGAATGGGGTGGGCCTTAAACACTGTCCAAAAACTTGCTAGTTACTGCCACAACACTCCCTGCTGGTAGGAGTGAGAGCTAGTGCAGCCAGAATGGGAATTGGTGTGGAAGTTGTTCCAAAAACTGAAAAGAGATCTACCTCATGTACTAGCTACTTTTCTATTGCTGTACAGCTCCATGACAAAGCCTGCCCCTACAAACTTACTTCTGCAAGGCCACACCTCCTAAGCTTTCTCAGGTGTGAAAGTTTAAAATGGTTGATCACATCCTCTCAATCACTTCATCTCAACCCTGGGATATGACCTAAGGATAGAAGGTGTGAGGCATAGGCAGAAGCAGGCAAGTGAGAAAAAGGTCTCTAGGTGATTTTAGTGTGCAAGCCCTGCCACAATCACTGTTGCTAACAATCAGTTCTTGTTCCAAAATGGCACTGCTTTCAGAGCACAGCCGCTCTGTCTAAAGCAGTTCTGTGCACAGCTCTATCAACTTAGTATCTCAGGGGATGAGGTAGATAGGTGTGCCTACCGCTACCACTTATTTAGCACTACCTAGCACTAGACAACTTGGGGCCCCAGTCCCAGAGTTAAGCCTCTGAATCATTCTCCCCTGTTTGTTTGAGGTCCCTCTATTCCTGATACCACCTCAGACCAGAAATTACAAAAACGCACTGTTCTTGCAAGAGGCGGGAGGCGCTAAACCTTAGGTCAGAATTAAAAAATGTAGTCGAAAGCTCTTTGAGTGCTTCAAGGACTAAGTATGCAATTTCTGGAATGGCACTGACCAAATGGCCTTGAGGAAGTAGCAATGGGTTTGGACTGGAAGATTATGCACTTAACATTTATCTGTCTTAAATAACTGACAAAGGTAAAATAAGTTAAAAGTTCACAAAAAAATCCTATTTTTCTCAAAGGCATATAGATTCACAACAGTCAAAGTCTTTGAGCAACCGCTGTGCTCTCTGAATATAAAGATTAGCAGAAACACTACTACCTGACCCTCTAAGGAAGCATGAAGCATTTCAGTTTTCCATACAAAATGTAGATGTCTTGGACCCAGAGAAACAGCCTTCATTTTGATATATACACCAACATTCAGATAAAATTCCACATGTAGATCATATTTTTTCAGAGAAATAGGATCATAAGTCAACTCTGAAGACTCCATCATATGGTGACCCCTTTACAGGAGCTGTGGCCTATGAAAACACTGTTTTATTGGTGTTTCACCTAAACAGTGCCCTCCTCAGAATCCTATTGTAGTTCCGATGCTTTTCCTTTGATAAAACACTCTGTGATTCTTCCAGTGTCTGAATCCTTCTCATTTTAGTGGAATAGTAAACCTAGTTTTCTGAGACTACAGCCTTATTATAGATAGTTTGGAGCTAAAACATCATTAATCACTTTTTTTCATTGAAACAACCAAATGAATGTTCTTCAACCTCTAAGGACACAAAGTGCACGGTTTCCTAGTTACAAAGTAGCACTAGTTTTCTATCATAGTCCAAATTACTGAAGGTCAAATTTAGCTCAGTCATACCGTGGAAATGCTGTTCACAATAATTAAATAAGAGATGCCGGTCTTCTGCATTCTAAACAGTTTCATCAATGTTAAATGGTTGTGTGTTGACAAAGAAAGCCAACACCTCAGTTACAAAAATTTGGGAACAGATATGAAGAAGAGTCCCAAGGAAAAACTTACTTGTGTTCTTTAACACTTTAGTGTGGAGCCACAAGTATTATAAGATTGTCTAAGCCTGGATTCTGATTCTCAAACCCTCACGCTTCTGCCAATACTCAAAACTTCTCTCAAACCCTTCGTCTGTGACCCCTAATGTATTTAGAATGCACCAAAGCACTTAAATCACAAATGTAATGTTCAGAACTTCTCCTTAAGTGTATAAGAACTTAAAATCTTGCTTCAAAGGTCAGGGTAATACACATGGATCAAACAAGGTCCACTTCAAGCCCCCTCTTCCCATCTCTCACCAAACCCTGCTGCATCTCAGAAAGCCCACCAAATGATGACCCCTTCCCAAGAGATGCTCAAGACCACTCCCAAAGGGTATTTAAACTGCCTCCCCCCAGAAAACAGAATCTGGTTTTCCGGTCTTCCTTTCTCTTTTTCTCTCTGGGACACTGGAAAATCATCCAGGAGTGTTGTATCCATTAAAACTGGGCTTTTTCTAATTCGATTTAATGTAGTCTGATTTGGGTTGTTGTGTCAGTGGAGAGGCTTATTAGGGTACAGAATCTTTTCCCTATGTTACTGAAGTTGTGCTGGTCAGAGCCTGATCCCTGGCAACCCTAACAAGCTATTATTGAAACAATAGATTCTAAGGGATTGGAACTTTCCCAGAAGTCTCCTGGTGGAAGAAGAAAAGGGCTGGACCCCGGTGCCAAACAAAGGGAAAGAGATTTCACACAGTTCTGATGGTTGGTCTGATCACCTTGCCTGAGAGACTGGAACCTAGTTAGACAATGAGACCACACCTTGGCCTGAACTGCGTAATTATGTATACCTTTTGCCTTCTATTTAAATCTAAATGTCCTAACAGGATCCCAAAGACACACAGTGGAGGGAGAGGTCACTGGAAAAGTCACTTATTGAGGCCCCACTACCCTTCCTCAATAAGTCAATTAAAGAAACAAGTCAAACAGAAAATCAGAGCAAGAAGATGTATTCAATGTGGCCACATTAGGTAATAAATATACAGATGAAAGATAGATAGATAGATAGATAGATAGATAGATAGATAGATAGATAGATAGATAGACAGACAAATAAGTAAACATTTCCAGTGACCTCTCCCTCCACGTGTGTCTTTGGGATCCTGTTAGGACATTTAGATTTAAATAGAAGGCAAAAGGTATACATAATTACGCAGTTCAGGCCAAGGTGTGGTCTCATTGTCTAACTAGGTTCCAGTCTCTCAGGCAAGGTGATCAGACCAACCATCAGAACTGTGTGAAATCTCTTTCCCTTTGTTTGGCACCGGGGTCCAGCCCTTTTCTTCTTCCACCAGGAGACTTCTGGGAAAGTTCCAATCCCTTAGAATCTATTGTTTCAATAATCTGATAGTCAAAAGGATGGACACAAGTTTCTCTTTAGACTATCTTCATTCCTGTCAGATCAGTTAGTTACTTGACGCATCCAAAGATAATCTCTTAAGCAGAAATGCCTTTGTATTTGCTCTTACCCTTTCTGTAACTCTGCTGCTTCTTCAGTGAAATGCTTGTTAACACCCTCCATTTCCCTCTAGCACAAACTACCTAGCTTTTGTCATCTTCAGTAAGTGTGCGTGCCTTGAGAACTGTTTACATCATTTTTTATAACAGCATCTGAACATCTAAACACTGAACAAATGCTTGGAAGCATATGAAACAAAGTGAACCAGCTACCAGAACTTTATTTGAAATAATACTATTATGTTCGAGGCCAGCCTGGTCTACAAGAGCTAGTTCCAGGACAGGCTCTAAAAAAGCTGCAGAGAAACCCTGTCTCGAAAAACCAAAAAAAGAAAAAAAGAAATAATACTATTACAACCAATACTGAGAAAAATAAACATGCTTGTGTGGGCATTTCAAATCCTTCTAGCCAACTACTAATTCGAATTCCAACTTATGCATGTATTACCATGGTATATATGAATCTTGGTACACTGATGCTTTATTGTATTATGGAGAGTTAATTTATTTTTAAATGCTAAAAATATTATAGATAACAGATTTTAATCTTATCAAGATGTTATCAATAGTGGGTAAACAGGAAAAGCTCAGCAACTGCTCTTCTTAAGGACTGTGGTGCTAACTAGATATCTTTTGCCACTAAATGAAATTTCTATTGCCAGGAAAGGGCTTCATGTAATTGAGCTGTAGGTCAATGGAAGCCCGTGGAGACCCCCAAACATCCTGTGCTGTTGCCAAAGCAATTGGTTGCTTTCCCCAACTTATGGGAAGGCTCTATTGCTTAAGACAACACTTATATAACTCGTGGAACATAAGGAAGTCAAGCTGGTCCCTACCTGGTGCCTTCACCTCTACTGACAAGTGTTCATGGTACTTTACTGGAAGGTACTTTTCATGCTACCAGAGGAAAAGGGTAAACACCAACTCAGTTAAACCCTTTGATTTATAATGGTGACCTGAATAGTGGCTCATAAGAGTAACCAGCCACTATCTGATTGACTTTAAGCTCCATTCCATGAGACAGAACATTATCATCATGGTGGGAAGCATGGTGACATGCAGACAGACTTGATGCTGGAGACATAGCTGAGAGTCCTACATTCAGATCAGCAGGCAGCAGGCAGAGAGAAAGAGCCAACTGGGACTACCTTGAGCTTCTAAGTCCACCCCCAGTGACACACTTCCTCCAAATAACCCCTACTCTTGTCCTAGTCCTTTCAAACAATTTCACTCCCTATGAGCCTGTGGGGACCATTTGCATTCAAACCACTACAGAACCCATATCTGGCATTGCTTGGGTAAGAACCTGAGATTAAAGTAGGCCATGGACCTAGGGGAAAACCAAATCCTATTGTTCTGTTAAAGGAACAGAGCAATAAAATGACCCCAATGACATTTGGGTATACTCAAATCTTGCTCAGCTATCATTATAGGAACTTCCTTCCACAGGATATGTGAGCCAATACAGAAACACACAGCTAGACAATGTGCAGAAAGTAAGAGGGCTTTGGAACATTCAGTCCTAAATGAGATGTCACCATCAAGTCCCTCCCCTCAGGGCTCAGGGAAATCAGAGGAAGATGACCCATAAGTGTGGAAGACAGCAAGGAAAGTGCCTTTCTGACAAAGGAGGACATATGCACATATGAACTCACAGGGACTGTGTCAGCATACACAGGGCCTGCACAGGTTCAAGCCAGAAGGGTTCCCACATTGAGTGGGTGAAGTGGACACAAGTGATGGATGGGTCCCTAACTAAGAAGCTATCTGCAATTGATACCCACATTCGCTAGGTATACAAACCACATTTAATTGCAGGTCCCAGGCCTACCAGAAGATGGCCAACCCAAAACTAAGTCGATGGTATTTTAGGAATTTTTTGGTCTCATATTGTTTTGTCTATACATCTTTTATATTATTGGTCTTTTGTGTATATATTATGGCTTTTGGTTTTGTGTTCTTAGTGGGGTTTGCTTTTGTGTCTGCATGTATATGGTTTTTTGTTGTTTTTTATTTTCATTTTTGTTTGTTTCTTTTCTAAAGTGAGAGAAACTAGATGTGGAGTCAGACTGATGGAGAGGTTGGGAGAATTTAGGAGGAGATGGGGTAAGGGAATCATGATCAGAATATGTTGTATAAATTTTCAATTTAAAAAAACGAAAGAATTCTGGAGCTACACTTCAGCTTTTACTTTCATTTATTTCTTCTAATTATTAAATGGAAAGGGGCTATTAGCACCACTTAAGTATGATGTTTTTCAGATCTCAAAATTAAACTAATGAATCTTCTAATAATGAACATGGTTTTGTATGAAAAGAAATTGAGAATTTTGAAAGGAAGAAAAATGGTAGATGGGGCACCTGGCTCTATTCTGCTTTTCAATGTGTTTCTACTGCTGCCATCTAGTGTTTACTCTCTCTTGTTTATTTTTAGGATTAACTCGCATTACTCTGTATGCCACTCTAGAAGAAATTTGGATATTCTAATTTTTCCTGTTCAATGATCTTCCTATTTCAACTTATTTAGGACCCAATTGAACATAACCATAATGGCACCTTCCATTTGTGCGGGTCTTTGCTGTTTGTTAACTTCTTCTACACATTTGCCACTCCCAAAAATCATTACTGACAGCAATGATCGTGTGACCACAATTCTCTAAGTCAAATAATCACAGAACATGAGCACCAGAAAGACTTATTAAAGCACGTACAACAAACTACCACAGGTAAATGGAGGGAAATGGAAATAGTTATTATGATGAGGTAATCAGGCCCAGAAAGACAAATGTCTCATATTTTCTCTGGTTTATTTATGAATGTTAACTTTGAACCTTCAGGTATATGTGTTTCATTTGGACTAACCATAGAGGTCAGGAGACTAATAAGGAGTAATGGAGGTGGCCTTCAAGGGAGGGGAAATAGACTGCAGTGGCATAAAGCTTGAAAGGGGAGTAATGGAATAGGAAGGGTTGAATCAGCTTGGGAATGGGAAAATTGGGTAGAGGAGGGAATATGGGAAAGGAGAACTGCCACTAAAGACCTTTAAAAAATCTTATGTGGAGATCTACTATCATAGAAGCTTTCTGGAATACACACATACATACTGAATTAACCTATAATTGGACAACAATGCCTCTATTAGATACCACAGGCTAATAAACAAAGGGCCCAGAGTTAAAAACTGGGTTACCTCTTTTAGATCTCCCCAAATATTACAAGCTATTGCCAATATTTTTGGTTACCCTACCAAACTTGATGGCAAGAGCACTTTTACCAAAAACATCACATTCTTTTTTTTTAAGACATCACATTCTTAAGACAAAGAACATGAAGAAATAAAGCTGGTACTCATCTGGAAACTTCTCTCTTAATGACTGTGGTGGTTTGAATAGGTATGGCTCCCATGGACTCATGTGTTCAATGCTTGGCCTATAAGGAGTGCCACTATTAGGAGGTGTGACCATGTTGGAGAAAGTGTGTCACTGTGAAGATGGGCTTTGAAGTCTTATATGCTCAAGCTATCTATACCCAGTGTGGTAGACTGTTCACTTCCTGTTGGCTAAAGTTAAGGAGGTAGAACTCTCGGCTCCCTGCCTAGCACCATGTCTGCCTGTATGCTGTCAAGCCTCCCACCATGATGATAATGGACTAAACTGCTGAAACTATAAGCCAGCATCAATGAAATGTTTTCCTTTATAAAAGTCCCCATGGCCAGGGTATCTTTTCACAACAACAGAAACCCTGACTAAGACAATGACTATCTTTCATACTACTGGGAATTGTTAATGCATGCTATCAGAAGAGAAAAGTCTTACCAGGCTGTGAACTCCACAAACCATGATAAAGTACAGCTTGGCAAGATACAGCCACTGGTGCAAAAATGACACTAATGTTATAGTAGTAACTAATCATTTTCTAATTTTTCTAATTGAATTTAAAGCCTGTTACATAAGCTAGAACTCAAGCCTGACACCATTAATGGGGTCAAGAACACGAGGCTTGGTAGGAAATCGGCCCCAAGAAAGAACCTACTCCTATTATTCTGTTAAATGGACATAGTTTTAATCCAACTCTTAAAAACTTAACTTTATACCCATAGAGAAATGCATTATCTCTGCACTAATAAGAGAAACTTTTGTGCTGTATGTGATGATTAAAAAAGAGAGCCTTAACCAGTCAATGTGTAGAGAATAAGAGACTGCAGAGTGCTCATCTCTAATGGAACATCTATATTACATACCCTCTTCCCAAGGCTTGGGGTCATTATGGAAGAGGGGGCAGAAAGAGTCTAAGAGCCAGACGTGTTGGATGATTACAAAACACTGTGTTTTTTGGATGAAATAAGGCAGTTGCACATATAAACTCACAGCAATTATGACAGTATGCATAAGACCTGTGCAAACTCAAGCCCACCATTATCCCAGCATGAAAAGAGGGAGTGTACACGAGATACATGAGGTCCCTCCCCTAGTGGAGGAACTATGGGAAATTCATCGCTACTGGGAGAGAGAATGTGTTTTCTATAGGAATATGGCCCTGGTAAGCTGACCACACTCCAGTGGAAGGCCGCACATCCAAGGGTATATTGGTAGTACAAGTTGGACTTGATTTTTTTAAGAGGACACAAATATTGGGTGCTGGAATCCCAAAGAGCTTTAGCTGTTCTTCTTTTTTTTTTTTCAGAACCCATGTGACTACTCCTGGAATGGCAGGATGAAAGCCCTCCCCACACACATGCGCCTTCCTCTACTTCCCTGTGTCCCTGTTCTGAGTGCGAAGCTCTCTGTGGGCCTTGCAAAAAGAAACTGGATTCTGCAGCTACTCAAGCTCACGAGGGAGCAAGGAGGAAAATGAGAAAAATGCTGACTGCGGAGGTGCACGGCAGTAGAGGGGTTGTCCAAACACACAAGGTCCTGGGTTCTACCCCCAAAGCTGTAACAGCAGCCATTGAGGAACAAATGAAGAGACACTCTGCCTCTGCATCATCATTTCAAAGATGATAGACAAGCTGCTTCCACTAACAGGCAGAAGAAAGGACCCATCAGTCTGCATATGTGGGAGGAGAAGCCTGACAGCTATTCTGAGTCTTATCGCCAGGTAATAATGCCTCCCGTTTATGCCTGGTATCTCTCTCCTTTGCCCTGCTTTCAGAACCGCTTTTGTTTCTGCCCCCATCAGGCCCTGGGAACGCCTGCTTTTGTTTTCTCTTTCCAGTTAGTGTGACAAAAGGGGATTAAGGGAAAAGAGCATTCCATGTTCTCTAGACTATGGGTGCAAGCACTCTGAGTGCTTTTTGTGCTTGCTTACAGATTACACATTTGAGAATGAAGGGTCAAAGTTGCTTACTCCAGAGGTTTCTTTGAATGGTTGATCTTGCACTGGCAAGGTAAGACTAGGAATTCATTAAGGTCACATGGTATTCAAAAGTCACATGGGTAAGAGTAGATACTCCAAACAGGTTATCCCTTCTTAAAGGTCCCTATTAGGAAGGAGAGGATACAGGAACCCATACTTATGATGGTAAAGAAGAGACTAAATCTTCAGAGGAAGCTCTGGAGAGACAAAGAGATCCAGAATATGCTCCAATATATCTGCTCTTGTCTTAATATGGGTAGTATACCGCAAAGGCTCCCTTAAGCTGTCCTTTCCCACTGGTATTCCTTTGATTCATGGGCCTTAAGAAGGAAGGCCTGCTATTTGTTTGCACATGTACCTTGCCAAAATATAAACTGGAGAATAAAAAAAGGGCCATTAGTAGGAAATACATAAAATAATCTGACAGAGTAGAAAGTCTCCACAGCTGTGAGCAGACTCCGGCACAGCTTGAGAGAGCTAGGACTGCTTTCTTGCTGGGAAAAGCTTACGAGGCTTTTCCTAAGCACTTCACAGTTTTTACTAAGTGTGTCAATCAAGAAAAGACTTTTAGAGTTGGAGAGATGATCCAGCGATTAAAGACTAGAGTCACAACCAAAACATCAAGAAAAACACTTTCAGAGAAGTCCCCGAAGCAACAGAGGGCATATTAGCTGGAGAAGATTGACATGTTCTGAGGATTTGGGGCACTTCCCCTTCTTATATTCTCATTTCCCATTAACAGAGGAGGTGTAGCATATAGTTTCACTGCTCCCTGTTCATGACACTGTTTTTATTGCCTCACACACCACCCCATTAGCCTGCCATTTGCCTAGTCACTATGGCCAGAAGATCCCTGACGTTCAGAATACACTGTTATCCAAGGGGCCGAGAGTGACCTTGCAGAAACCCACCAATTGCATGATGGATCTTGAGATGGTGACCACATTACTGGCTATTGCCGTTGCTCTTGGTTGCCATCCAGAACTTGATGGTAAGACACTATTGCCAGAGACACAAAATATTTGCACCATAGAACACAAAGAAAGCTTCATTGCCACTGGCTAGCTTCTGTAATACTGGAAGTTGTTATGCATGCCACGAGGAAAGAAAAGTTATCATCAGTCTTACCCCACAGTGAATATTGCAAGCTATGTTCACTGGTGCAGTAGTGACATCACACCAATATTATGTTACTAACCATTGACTTTTTAATTAAATTTAAAGCCTGTTTTGTTGGGAGCTGTGAACCCACAGATCCTGAATTTCTTGTAAACAACTTGTTTTCCCCTGATCTGAGTGCCTACAGCTGCTCTGAGCATGAGACCCTCAGGAGTTCCTGATGGCAGGGGAATGGTTTCTGGTGCGTTTGGCTGGGGCATGGCTATTTCTATATAAACTGCCCTGAACACAATAAAGGGGGCTTTCTTGGGGCATTCCTCTTTCAAGGATGACCCGTGTCTCTGTCTGTGTCTTTAAATCTCCAGCCCCTTGCCTGGTTCACGAACTGTATGGTGGCACATAGAGCACAGACGGGCGTGATGCACTGCACTGTTTCATGAGGTGGAACTCGTGTCTGATACCATTAGTGGGGAAAAAAACTGAAGGCTATGTGGGTAATAGGCCCTAAGAGAGAACCCATTACTATTATTCTGAAAACGGACATAGTATTCACCTAAGGACTTGTGTTTATATCCATAGATGAATTCATCTCTCAACCCCAATCAGAAAAAATCTTATTTTTGCAGTAGATGGCAATTAACAAAGAGACCCACAATTGGTCAATGTACGGAGAGCAAGAGATCACAGAATGCTGATTACTAAATGGGACACACTCTCTTCTGAAAGCTCAGAGATCATCTTAGAAGAGGGAACAGAAAATAATTGTTTTTTTTTTCCAAGACAGTGTTTCTCTATGTATAGCCTTAGCTGTCTTGGAACTTGCTCCATACACCTGGGTGGCCTGAAACTCAGGTTTACCTACTTCTGCCTCCTAAGTGCTGGGATTAAAGGCACATACTACCATCACCTGACTTTGGAACAGAAATTTAAGAGCCAGTGGCAGTGGATGAACACAGAGAAACACTGGGTTTTTTGATACAAAAAAGGCAGCTGCACACATGCACAAGACCTGCACAAAAACAAGGCAGATGAAATCCTGATATGGAAGGGGTTCTAGTTAGGGAGTCCCAACCCCTGCTACAGAGCTGTTATCACTGATGGCCAGTGGAAGAGGAGCACCAGTCTTCTACAGAGATGCAGCTCTTGAGAAACTACTCATGCATACTTCAGCAAGTATTTGGCTATATATTCATGCACCTCTTGGCAGTAATAGGTAGACTTCATGGGCTTGAGAAAAATACATAAAAATTGGAGAGAATAATTGTGATGAGAATAGAGGAGGATCTGGAGGGGAGGGATTTGGGGGATGAACTTGATGGAAATGTGTTATATGTATGTATAGGATTCTCAATTATTAGATTTTTTAGAAGAGCAATATTGGATATAGTGGTTTATATTGGGGGACACTACCCCATCTAGTCCTCCATAATCTATGATCCACTTTCCATAAGCAATCCCAGTTTCTCACCCTGGACTTCTATGCCCTTGAGACCATAATTCATTGTGGCATCCCTAATGATTTGCTGGGGCTAGCTAGCATTGCTCAGCCATTCTCAGTTCTAAAATGTAGTAGGACTATATGGCAGACTGCTGTGCTTAATTCTGAAGCCAGAACCCTGATTCCCACACATTCCCATCCATCTTTGTGGTTAATGCCTGTTGCCTGAGATTTCTGTCTTGACCTATCCCACAGCCTTTCATCCCCAAAGAGGTCTACATTAATTATAAACTGGTTGGCCTACTAGCTCAGACTTTCTTAATAACTAATTCTTACATCTTAAATTAGCCCATAATTCTTGTCTGTGCTAGCCACGTGGCTTGGTACCCTAGGTATTCTCATCTTGCTTCCACTGTGTCTGAGCGACGCCTGCAGACTGACCCTTTCTTCTTCCCAGAATTCTCTTTTTCTGGTTATCCCACCTATATTTCCTGCCTGGTTGCCCTGCCTTTACTTCCTGCCTGGCTACTGGCCAATCAGCATTTTATTAAAATATACAAGTGACAGGTGACAAGACCATTGACCCACAGCAATTGCCTCTCCATCTGCCATACCTGCCACTGAAAGGAGCCCCAGCAAAGTAGATAATTTGTTCCCAGTATACTTTCTTTCAAGGTAAAAATGTAAAAAAAAAATACTCTGGGGATATTGGCCACCCATACAGCAGGCTTTTAAAATGTTTTCATCTGCTCTGTCTTATCATTTATGTCCTCTTTGAACTTTTGGTCAGGCTTCAAATTTCCAGACTCTTGTTAGTACAGCATTTGCCTTTCTACTCATTTTTCCCCTTGGAACAGCAGATTGGCATGAATCTTGCTACATTTGCCTTTGGGTGGCCAAGACGCTCTTCCCTTCTTGATCAGTATTACACTTTATAAGCAAAATTTACATGCTGATCTATACCATTTAGATGCACAAAAGCAACTCCTAAATCATACCCCAGGGTTCAGCAAAGTGACTAACACCAATCCTGAGATTCATACCTGGTTTGTGAATAGAACCCCCTTATGTGACCCAGTAAATTGAGCATCAAAGCCTGTTTATGATCCTAGCCCTCACATGCACCAGGATAAGTTATTTCGTCCATCAGCCATTTGGGAAATATCTACATACTTGCATGGCAGCCCCTGTTTACCAGTGAGGCATTTTGACCCATACCACAAGGAATATGGCCACCCTGAGATTCCCTTGAATGACATTGCAGTTTTAATAACATGACATTGCATTTTAAGATGGCATGATCTTTGTTGCATGTTTAATCATTCATTACAGGAAACATTAACAACATCCTTAGGAAGGTTGGTTGCATCCACACTAACTGTTGTTGAGGAGACAAGACTCTCCAGTCAGCTGAGCTTCCTGAAAATTGTGCAAGGAGGAATGGTTTTATGGTCCCTGTCATTGATGATGAGACAGAAACTAATTTTGATCTGTGAGATGTTGGAGAGTCTCTAGAACAATTCTGATATGTTTCACTTCCCCCCCCCCCGAGGGGGGGATGGTATTCTTCCTTGTTGTAGTGACACAGTTGTTCTCCTTGTGATGAATGATAAACATGGGATCACCCCTCCTCACCCCTCCCCGCTATTGACCTTTGGCTTTCTTGGTCCCTGTTCATGTGCTAAAACTTCTGTGTGACTTTTCTCAGAGAGATGTGAACAAATGTGTATTCACCCCAGATAGCACCCCAACAGACTAAGGGAGCAATTTCACCCAGGTCTAGATTAGTCACCAGTGTTTTACTGAGGTTGCTTACCAGAGCCTGAGTGACTCAAATGCATATGCATCACTGGCTAGCCCACCCCAAGGTGGATGTGGACTCATGAGAGCTGCATTCCCGGAGCTTCTTGCACAAGTTGCAGGCAGCCCAGCTAATCGGTGAGTCTTGTCTCCTCACTATGTTGAAGGCTATGTTGGTGCTGACATAGCCTTCTGGATGTCTGCTGTTAATCAGAAGGGTCAGAAGCATCCTGAGCCTTATTTCATTTACTTCCTGAGTCTAATAAACCTCCTTCCTCCCTCCAGGAAGGAAGGTTTTAATTAAGAGGAAAGAGCTACACAAGAAAGAGCACAACAGTTATGTAGACAGATGCTTTTTTCTTTCCACATTGATACATTTTTCTTTTGTAAAACTAATTTTCCATGTTAAAACCTCTGGGACAATGTTTAATGGAGATATTGAGAGTTGAAATCCTACTTTAGGGGTTGCCTTCTTGTAAGAGCAAAGCACTCACCATTTCACAGCTGTATGGTGTTAGCTATGAGGTTTTCAAGTGCCAACTATCAGCTTGCAGAGCTTTCCTTCTAACCACCATTTGTTGCAAGCTTTTAGCGTCTATGGCATTGCATTTTGTCAAAAGCTTTTTTGATGACTCTAATGACATGAGCATGTCGTTTTCATTTTACTTTATTAATATATTATATTGAGTTTTAGACTTACATAAACCTTTTGATGAAAATAGAGGAAATTTGTCAGGCAGTTAGACCTCTGTAAGCAGCAGCTCTGCTTCTTGTCTTTGACAAGAGGTTCTAATCTGGCCAGAAGGGTCACTGGTCCTGTGTGCAGTTCTGTCCTGGCGAGAAGCCAGAAGTGCATCTGCTAGATGCACTTATTTTCTTCCTTAGCATAGTAACCTAATGAGCACTGCCGCCTGGAAGCTGTGCATGATCAGATAGTCCACCAGGCCTCAGAGGTGTGCATCAGAGCCCTACTCCAGTCACTGGGATGGAGGGGTTGGTGGATGCTTCGTGGAGATTGGTGGTTGCATCACCTGAACTAAGCAGCCCACCTCTCGTTATTTCAGCTTAGTCATTTGAAATATCAATTTGCTTTCCTAGTAAAAAGCCTTCTAATCCCCCCCCCCCAGACAAAGCCCCTCAGAGGCAAGCTCTCCTGGGATGCCTCTCCTACAGTAGCTTGCTTTCTTTCCTTCTGCAATTAATCCTTTGTTTAAAAGGCTTTATTCCTTTTAAAACTGCTGTCAAGAATTCATTTCTCACGTTCACAAGACAAAGGACTCAGAGACACTCAGTGGCATTTTGATGAGCACGGACATCTGGCACTTTAGCCTGAGTTTCGGACACCCGAGATGAGAAAGTCTCCATTGTTCTCAAAGACAACAGCTTCACCCTCATCACTCTGAGGACAAGTCTTACTTGTATATGGCTTTTTACATTATTAGATTTGGTTTGTTGGCACTTTGAAGGATTTTTGTATCTATATTTAAGAAGAATTTTATTTTGTAGCTTTCTCGTGATGTTTTATCAGACCCAGTTATCAGTGTAATATAGGCTTCACAGAATTAGTTGGACATTTAAAATCTTCTGCAACATTTTGCCGAAGATTAGTATTCATTTTCCTTTAAATATTCAATAAAATGTACCAGTGAGGATGACATACTGGACTGGGATTTTTGCTTCTGGAAACCAGTGAAAGTGTGGATTCAGTCTTTTTTATTTGTATAGATCTATACACTTTGTCTACTTCTAGTTTTGTTAGTCTGAGCCTTCTATGAACATGTTGTTCGTGAATGTTATCTAAACTAATGGCATGCTGATTGCTTTAGCCCCAATCTTGTCCTCCTCTAAATTTAAAGTCAATGTCTAGCTTCTAGTCTCCTATCTGTATCAGATGCTATATAGTCTTTAGGAAGCAAATTTTAAGTGATATCAAAAGGGTAGGCGATTAGTGTTGATGTCTCTACAAGAGACATCTGATCTCTGTCTCTGTGTCTCTCTCCAACTATACATACACGTGCCCAACAGAAGATTTCAGAGAAAGCCATCTAGTCAGTATTTTGATCTTTGACATTCAGTCTGTGGACAGTGAGTGAACTTATTTCAGTTGTTCGGGCTACTCAGTCTGTTCCTAGTATCCCCTTTTGATTTCAGTGAGGTAGGTAATGATATTTTATTTTACATTCTTGATTTGTTTTTTTCTCTTATTTTTCTCACTGATGTAGTGAATGTTGGCTGAATTTTGTTGATATTTGTGGACTTTCTTATTTCAATGTATCCTTAGCAGTTTTCTAGTCTTCATTTTATTTTAGCTTGTCTCTTTAACTATCCTTTTCCTTTTAAGCTTTATCTCTTAAATTTTAGAACCTTTTTCTTCTTATATATTTACAGTTTTAAAGATCTCTAAAAATAGTTTTTATCTTAAAGCCTATGTTTGCTTATTTTCCTGTACCCTGTTCACCTTTGGTTGCTATTTTCATTCTCTTGGCATCTTTTTTTTTCTTAATTGATTTTTTATTGATTTTTGTTGAGCTCTACATTTTTCTCTGCTCCCCTCTCTTGACATCTTTTTACTTATATATTCGCATCTTTGAATTAAAAATTATATTGTGTACATGGCACATAATTGAATTTTAAGTCTTTTTAGATTTATGTATATGAGTGTTTTGCCTGCATGTATGTATTATGTTACGTGTGTCCTTGGTGCCCTTGGAAGTCAGAAGAGGGGATCGGATCCCAGAACTGGAGTTACAGATGGTTGTGATCCCACCACAAGGCTGCTGGGAACCAAACCTCTGTCATCTGAAAGAGCAACAAGTGCTCTTAACTGCTGAACCATCTCTCTCGTCCTTGTTTGTTTTTGAAGAATTTGTTTATTGACTGGATTATTCAGTCCATTTACATTTGATGCAATTATTTATATGTATTAATATTCCTCTGCCATATTTGTTTTCATTTTCATGACTTGTATATAGTTTTTTGGAAGGTAACTGGCCTTTTAGAGAATATAGTAGAGCAACTCTAGGCAGTGACACCTCCTTTCTAGCCCTGAGGCTAGACATTCGATATTGTTATTTACTTGGTTATGTACTTAGTAACTAATTGGATTATTTTACTGAATTTTTTTTCTCTCCTGGTTGTTAAAAGAGACTCACTTTCCTCCTGAAGGCAGTTCAGCCTGTGGTATGCCCACAATCACTCCAGTAAATCGGTAGTTTGGGAGAGGGCTCTTCTACACCTCTGGCTACACTTTAAAATCCATTCATTGCAGGAAGAAATTACACTGAAAATGAATCCAGTAAAAATTGTTTTCTCTCCCGCCCCCTTTCCCCACCTAGCAATCCATTCCCATTTCTCCACAATCTCTGAGAAACCACATATGGGTCAGCCCTTGACTACAGTGCCTAGCTCCAGACATAGGCCCGAGTTTCTGCTGTCCTTTAGACCACTTTTAGAATTCATGAAAGTCCCTACTGTATCCAGGACGAGATTAGAGTCTTTTACAGTTTCTCTCTGGTTTCCCCCCAACTCCAGGCAAAAAAAAAAAATCTGTGAGTCAAGACTCTGGAATGTCAAACTTCTGAGTGAAAGACCCCCCACACACTTTCTGGGAGCTGAGCATTTAGCAGGAGCAGGGCAGTAGCTGAGGTTTTCTCATGGTATTTAAATATTTCATGAGCTAGGGCAAGGGTTATCAGGGTCTGGCATCTGAGGCTGCAACAGGAAGACGGAATTTCAGCTGCTGAGCAGAGCACAAGGCCCAGGGGTATGGACACATCCCCCAACCAGGAAGAAAGTGTGTGTCGGAGTTTAACTACTGGGTTTTCCCTTAATGAATTGTCATAGGTTTTCTTGAAGAGTTTTGTCTATTTTCTCTTGTCCTTTGGACCTTTTCCAACGTTTCTTAGTGATTTCAAAAGCATTTCCCACACGTTTCACTGAGAACGACGTCATCGGAGCCCATGTCGCTATGCCATTAGTCAATTGCCAATTACCATACATGTCCTAAACTGCATTTGATAAACTTTCCGTTAAGAAATATGAAGTCTCCCAAACACTTCAGGGTGGAGATTTGCCTTCAAACAAGCTACTCTAGCCAGGATATGGGGCTTACCAAGCTCCTGAGAATGAGGAACCTTCAACAGCAGTTCACTTTAGAGATTAAGAAGATACAAAAAGAACAAGCAAGAAAGTTCAAAGAACAGAACAACGAGCCCCTTAGAGGTTAATGTTCAATTTCAACCTTGCACAGAGAGCAACTGGAACCAAGGAAAACAAGAGACTTGGCTAAAGTCACTCAGCAAATTTCTGACTAAACAAGTCCACAGCCTTGGTAAGATCCAAGCAGAAATCTTGCCATTTAACCAGTGAGAACTTCAGGAACTTGGCTTTCCTATGCAAATTCTTCATCTCTACATTGGGCTAAAGATAATGACTTCTTAACAAGGTCTGACCCTTTGGGATGCCTATTATAATACAATGATACTGACATTAAAATATTACAAATTGCTAGTAATAAATTTAAATACCCCCATTCCAACCTATTCCACAGCAAAAGTACAAAGAAAACCCAGGCGCGTGTGTCCCTGTTCTTTCCAGTGATTTGAATCTAAGGCTGCTGTTTGGGAACAAATGACATCCATGCAACACCGATGATTTCCACTCTTTATTATCCCTCCCCCAAACCTGCCAGCCTCTTTTCTGAGATGAAGCTTCAAGAAACCTTAGGGTGTCTCCTTACTTTCCCTACTCTCCTTACCTCTCCTAAGGTCATGGGCACTAAGGGTTAGAATTTCTCCAAGAAATTCCATATCAGGGCTGAGGGATAGGCCACCCAAGGGAGAGGAACTTGTCACTCAGCCAAATCTACATATTCCTATACCCTAGCTTCATATTGTCAATATCACTAAGGGTAGGGCAGAGGGAAATGAGAATTTCTTTTTGCTCAGTTCTGGTAAAAAATTGTAAAATAAATATCTGTCTCCACCAATTTTTATCTCCTAATTATTGAGAGAAAATCAGGCAAGAACCTTAGAATTTGGTAACATGGGCACTTCCATCTAAGGACATACAGGGCAGAGCACAGCATGGTATCTAATTACTGCCCAGAGAGAAGATTTCTAAACTCTATTCTATTAATGCTAGCAAATATAAGTATTAGTATAAGTAGGCATAATAGAAATTGCTGTGTTCTATTTTGAGGGTGACAGCAGACTGGAAATTACTTTTTGTAAAGGAGGCAGAGAGTCCTGAAAATTAATGTTATTTTCTATTCCCTTTCTGGTTTGTTTTTGTTTTCTATTAGGATTTCATAAGCTATCTGTTGGAACTACCATGTATCCTCCTTGGATGGGCATAAGGACAGTAGGTATGTAGAAGGGAAACTATGGCACCATAAAATACAGTATATTATAACCAAATGCAACTTAAGCTGTCTTGGAGGATTTTAAAACTCCATTGCCTTTAATCCCAGTATGGGGAAGGCAGGGGGAGGATTTCTGTTAGTTCAGCCAGCCTGTCTACACAGCAAGTTCCAGGATAGCCAGGGCTATGTAGAGAAATTCTATCACAAAAAAAACAAAAAATAAAAATACATTGCAAAACCTCATTACTTGAGAACAAAGTCAGCAAGTATGAGTCCTTAGACTAATTATTTGAAAATTTCCCATTTAGTTATGGATTTGTTATGTAATTTGGTGGTTTGATTTATCTATCTACAGACCTAATCAAACCCTTACCAGTTACCATCACTGCCCAATATTAAGTAGAAAAAGAAAACCAAATTATAAGTATTTCAAAGTTAAGTATATAAAAAAGGAATGGTAGTTTTCTTAATGAAATAATCTTATTGTCTTGGACAGTTTGGATTTCATAACACAATTTAAAATATGAGGCTATAAAGAGAGAGGGGGCATTAAATAATAAGAAAAAATCTGAGGTGGGCCAAGGGGGGAAAATCCTAATTAAGTCCAAGGAGAGGTAAGTTGCAAACCCTTTTTTTTTTGGTATTTTCTAAGAATTTTTATATGAAATTCACATGACCTATTAGAAGAAAAATAAAAATTTTAAGAGTGTACTGGCATGTGTAGTTTGGAAGGTAACAAGAACTGGTATTTAGTCTAACATAGTGGAGAAGCATACTTGTACACACAATCTTCATAATTCGATTAATTTCTCTATAAATTCTTACACTTTATTTATTTTTGTATGAATGCTTTGTCTGCATATATACCTGCATGCCAAGAGACATCAGATCCCATTACAATTGAGATACCATGTGGTTGCTGGGAATTGAACTCAGGACCACTGGAAGAGCAGCCAGTGCTCTTAACCGCTGAGCCATCTCTCCAGGCTCCAAGCATTTATTTTTGTACACATTTGTATTAATACAGACATTAAAAGTTCACTGATTTTTATACTTTAAATTTGTTATCCCATGGACTAGTAAAAACTGTAAACTTTTTCATGATCATTACTTGCTTAGAAGTAAAAATCTCATAGTGGAGAATTTTTAAAAATATTTTTGCCTTTAATGTGGTCAGCGAGATAAGATTGTGATAACAAAAATATGTAACAGTCCCACTGACAAATATCCAAACAAGAAGGCTAGCTACAGTAAACTAGAGTCCACTGCTGTGCATGCAGCCAGTCTTGGGCTAGGGATACAGTACAGTGTTAGGATACAATTCCCACATTAATTCTTCAGTGTCAAACACAAAGGCCTTGGTTCCTAACCTGTGGGTTGCGACCTCTTTGGAGTTGTATAGCAGATATCCTGCATGTCAGACTTTACATTATGATTCATTAACAGGAGGAAAATTACAGTTATGGAATAGCAACAGAATAATTGTATGGCTGGGGGTCACCACTACATGAAGAACTATATTAAAGGGTCACAGCATTAGAAAGGTTGAGAACCACTGCTCTAAAAAAAAAAAATTAAGATCTTTTACAGTTGATTAATTCAGCTGTCATTTGGGCTATCTGACATCGTTTGTCAACTCATTCACCAGTTTTTTTTTTTTTTTTTTTTTTTGGCTTTTTTCGAGACAGGGTTTCCCTGTAGTTTCTAGAGCCTGTCCTGGAACTAGCTCTCGTAGACCAGGCTGGCCTCGAACTCAGAGATCCGCCTGCCTCTGCCTCCCGAGTGCTGGGATTAAAGGCGTGCGCCACCACCACCCGGCTCACCAGTTCTTTTTAAGTTATCCCAATTTCTCCTGATTTCTTGTTCTCTTCCAAAACCCATCTTTTACTAAAATATGAATATGCACTACTGCTGCTTTCAACCTGTCATTTAGAGTCCCATGGCCTTTGTCACTTTCCTCAACTGCTGTTCCTCTCAATGAGCACTCTATTGCCCACAACTTCTTTGAATAAGTATCCAGACTGACCATATGTCCAAATAGGTCAGCCTTACCTATTCAGTTTTTCCCATTTTACAGGGACTAAAAGCTTCTTCCTGAACCAGGGTGGATTCTCTTTTGTTAGCATTGTCAGATCATCTTACAGCAGAAGGAAACGACACTGGGCAAGGTACACTTCGTCTAGTTCCCGAGGAATGGAAGAGGAAGAGACCACCACACAGTAGGCTGACGTGTCTGAAGAGATCTCTCTGGTCACAGTAGTCCTCATCAGCTGGATGAGCAGTGTGGACACAGCAGCATCAGAAACAGCAGTAACCATCCCGTGAATCAAATTACACGTGGCATCAGACCCTGTAGCTACCGTGTCACCAAAGGAGGTAGAAGCTTTGAAGATACAACTCAGTGAACATCTTCATGAAAAATCGAAACCATATGCTTACTTTTACTTTGGTAGCACATACAGTAAAACTGGAAAGAAGAGCAACAGAAAGTTCTCTTTAGGTTACACTTACATACAAGACATGGGATCTCTATTTCATAGCAGTTAGGAATGAAGCCAGTGGAATTAAAGAAAAACTAGAACTAGGTACCCTGGATGAATCAAGGGTTCTCTCCATCCCTCCATCCCTCCGTCCCTCCCTCTCTCTCTCTCCTCTCTCTCTCTCTCTCTCTCTCTCTCTCTCTCTCTCTCTCTCTCTCTCTCTCTCTCTCTCTCTCTCTCTCTCTCTCTCTCTCTCGGGGGGGGGACACAACAGGGTTCCTGGAACTTGCTCTGTAGACCAGGCTGATCTCAAACTCAGTGATTCCCATCTCTGCATCCAGAGTGTTGGGATTAAAGGTGTATGCCTCCACCATCCACCAGGATGAATCAGGATTTTTGATTTACTTTTTGATTAGTAGCTACATGGACCTAGGCAAATTACTTGGTTTTACCAAAACTCATTTTTCTCCTTGGAAAAATAATGGGAATCAACAGATAATCTTTCTGGTGATTGAGACTATATTTGAGGGATAAATTTTCTAAGCTCTAAAACTTTTTTTTTTAAAAAAGTACAGTGCTAAAAGCACAGAAGGCACAGATGAACAACCCTAGGAAAGAACAGCACAGTCTTTCTGCCACCATTTCTTGTCACCAATACAAAGACTAAAGGCTTCAAACTCCTGCTGGTAAATATTATATAGGAAGAAAACCACTATACAACTCCAGAGAAAGAATGTGACTCGGTCCCTGACAATTTTCAGTTGAAGAATTAGAAGTATGTGATAAAAGGGCAAGATATGTTATGAGGTCAGACTAGATCCAGTAACAGTTATGCTTTGTATACAAGGGACCCTCCAGCTTATAGATTCAGCTTAACACATGGAAACAACCCAGAACAATCAGCACTTCATTCCTGGCATTTTAAGTGAACAATACCCAAGGGTAACAAAATGTCCTGTTAAAGATGTCTATCATACAATTTGGGAGGCATATTTCATTCAAAATGACAAACTAGAAACTCCTATGACAAGCTTCTATCCATGAAATATTTGACAGAGTACACAAAATTCCTAGTACAAATGAACAAACGACTATACAAATTCTACTTAGATTTTCGACAGAACAAAAAAGGAACCACATAACACCTCTAAGAACGAACAAAATTCCTTGTCAATTAATATTAGTAACTGTATTAAATGATTTGAAATGTATTTATTTCTTAAAATGTTTGCAAGAAAATTTATAAAATTGGAGACTTGGAGGGCACTGAGAAGGCAAGTTATTAAGTAGAACTTTACAAATTAATGCAATCATATAAGCATCACAGAGATTTGAAAGTCCTTAGGATATGTGAAAGATTAGTTTGCTAACAATTTTCCTAAAAGTAGCTACTAGATCCTTATGCTCTGCAAGTGACAAGTAACTTTATTAAGTCAGTTACTACAGATGGCCAAGGAAAGGTCACTAAAAATCTCAAATGAGAAAAAAACTGTTACGCCATTTTTTGGGGGGGGAATAACACCATAAACATTTTATTTAATATTATATTTGGTCTACCAGCATTGTGCATCATAAAATGCCTTAAGTACTTATATAAAAAAACTTGAAACAGTAAAGTACATGAGCTTACATATAGCACCAAATTCCTATTTAATATTAACTTACAAGCTCAGTGTATGAGTTTCAATTTATTTTGTGCATTTTTTTGGAACGTAGCTTTAGGTAGGTGGTAAATATATAGAAAGGGCAAGGAACACTTCTCTTCTTGATCTTCCCAACAAAGCAAACAATCTTCTGACTACCTCAGCAAAGTTTTGCCATAAAAATTCTTTAAATTTTCTATTTAAGAAATCTAGCGAGTGAAGTAAGAAAATACCAGTTTGCTAATAAAAAAATTTTAATGTAACATACTTACATTGTAAAAAAGGGCTATTTTGAAGCAATGACACAGCTAAACATAAATAACAGGTATCCCCAGACCTCAATCAGGGTATTATGAAAACTAGGCTGTCAGTAAATGGATCCTATGCCAGAAAAGAGATGACCTATATTGAGTCATCTCCCTTAATTCTAAAAACACAAAACAGCCTACATATGAATGATGCAGAGCAGTCTTTATCCTGACCTCAGTAGAATTCTTGATATTGGGAGAAAACTTGTGGAGATATATTAAAGGCCAGAGATGAGTATTCCTGGTAAAAGATTCAGATCCTGGCTCACGTCATAGCTCTCCCTCCTAGATTTACATCAAATTAAAGCACCATTTATAATAAATCCAAAGTTGATGGGCAAGTTAACCCCAAATAAGGAGTACTAGGTATCCATAGCTCAGCTGTTAAAATTCAACAATAAATATATTAGACATCTATCCATCTCCAAAAGCTCTGCAGAAAAATCAGCTGACTAGTGCTTTGGAGGCTGCTATTTAAGGCACTGAGCAGCCCATATTTTAAAGTGTTAACAGCATACTGATTACCTAATGGTGATCCAAAGAATATCAGCAGGAATTAGGATACATCTTTTCTTTCATAGGAAGCAACTCAGTTTCTAAGATTAAAAAATGCTAGTAATAAAATATGACAAAGGAGACCCGAGGATTACATGATACAGTCTTGAAAGCTGGGTAGTAGAAAGGTTAACTTCATATTTCTTATATTTCTCTGTCTTGTTAATTTATCTCTAGGATGAGTTAAGGCATAAAGCAGCGAGAGTGCAACTGATTCCAAACAACTTGGAATTTTATTGTAAACATCCCATAAAGAATGGCAACAAATTAGTCCAGTATTTTTTTTTGTCTTTGAAGGTAATTGCTTATAATGACCAACAACTGCCAAACAAAACATCTTTTATAAACCAAGCCAGTTTTGTTTACCTTTTCCCCACTGAATTTTAGTTTAATGGACATTCTGCCCATATACAGCATCACATCAACTATTAAATGAATGTTTTTTCCATCTTAAAATTTATGGACACTAAGAACAAACACAAAGTACAGCTTTGTTAATACTGTGTAAAGGATTACAAAAGACAAGGATGATAAGTTACAGAACAAAGAAATAAATTACTGATTGCCATCACCACAGCATTGTTTAAAGAATTAACATTTGTAGTACTGCCTAATGTATATTTGGTGGCATATGCAAAAAACACATTTTCCAACTGGGTTTCTAGGTATTTCGATATGGGATTTTTAAAAGTAAAATTACTAATGGCGATCTCAATATGTGTCATTAATTTTATTTTTTAGAAAATAATTACCATGCTTTTATATGTCTAAGTCCCATATTCTAGATTTAATTAAGATAGGTATAAGAATAAGAAATGGGCATACATATAAATAAACACAACTTAACTCTAAACTGCAGGGCCATTCTATTGTACTTCCCTCAGAAATCAATCCAAAATTTCCAGTCTGGTTGAAGTATGCTACATTAAGTGCAGTCTTCGTTATAGAAAGAGAAGTGGAGATAAGAGTGAGTCCAAGAGGAAAGGTGAGACAAGGAGTACTCAAGGTGATAAGACTATATCAGGGAATAAATAGTAAGAAACCTGAGTGCTATCCATGTTCCACAAAATACAGCACCATGAAATCATTTAACTTTATATTGGATTTTAATCCAAACTTTGTAAATGTGATAAATTAACACTTGGTAAAAAAAAAAAATCTTTGTTAAGAGAGGCAAAATAAAAACAGGATGCAACTATTTTACTAATAATTTTTTAAATGAGCTTTAAAATGATCTAATAATATTTTAATAAAACACTCATAAAGCCTTTCGTACCACAAAGAGGTTGTGGAATGTGGTTAGCATTTAAATAAAAGGCTTTTAAATATCAAGTCTTATTCCTTCCCACTGGAACTATTAATTTCAGATTTTCAAATGTTATTGTAATTGCTGAAAAGGCTGGGCATCAAATAGTAGTGAAAAATCACATGTTTTAGGACCCCCTTTTAAGGGCATGAAAATTCATGAAACTTCAACTTTAAAGATAAGTACCCGTTGGCAAATGTGCATAAAATGGTTCCATATATATACATATGGTGTATATCACTGCCACAAACTTAGAAAATTTAAAAAATGCTCAAAAAAGCTTTATTAAAAAGTTAGGAGCGGTATTCACCTCTTTCCCTTTACATCACTGTATTGTCCGATGACAATCTACTTTAAAATATCTGAAACATAATTTCGATGTACGAGGACTCAATTGTGTAGACTGAAACTTGGGAATTTTATTCAGTTGCTCTGCCTCTGGGTGAAACAAAACACTGTAAGAATGAATTATAGAATAAGCCTGATTTCTGGTGAGGGAAAGAGAAAAAGAAACAAGGAAAATGGCAAATTAAAGGAACAGAGGGGCATAGTTATATGACAGAAGCAGAACTGGTTATCGAAGAGACATGGATGACTAAGCATTAATAAATGCACAAGCTGCGCTCTAAAGAGTCAAATAACTTGTAGACAGTGTCCTCCATATAAAATATTCTCTTTTTTAATGTCTGGGATAAGGTATGGCAAACTGGAAAAAGCTCCATACATACAAGTACACAAACACTTATGCAGAAACAAATTTAGTTATTAGGCTAGTAGGTTTGCCAATGTTTCGGAGAGCATCCTATTGCTAGATGAGGTACATACAGCAAGCCAGAGAAGAACACATGATTGAGTTTTATAAACATATACACATGCTAAGATCATAAAGCTTAGAATCTGAACATTAGCATTTATGAGCGATATTATAGCTTACTTGCTATTCAGATATAGCATAGGATTAAGCTTATACATGTGTATGCTCTCATGGGCCTAAACAGAACAGTGGTCTTCATTTGCAGAATTCTTAACTCATTCCCTAATTTCTTTGCTATGGCTGAACCTGGATCTTACTTAGGTTTAAAAGATCTCTAGAAAACTGAAATGATAAAGTATTCAAAATGATACAAATTATGACACATTTGTAGGAAGTGGTGTTAAAAAACCCAAAATATAAATTGAGGAAAGGGGGAAGTCCAGATTAGAAAACTAAAAATATCATTTCCCAGACTTTTATTCACACTTATGAAAATAATTTGCATGCAAACAGAAAATTATCTGTTTGTTTTATAATAAATGATAACTATGTTCACCTAACATACCCTGGTGACTAACTCTTTAAATTCTAATAACTGAAATCAACATCACAGCAAAATGCTGCCCACTAGTATTTCACAGTATTTCACTACATAGAAAATATGCTTAAAAATGTCTTTAGCCTTATTCTTCTAATTCTGTAAGCCTAGAAAATCTTGACATTTGGGGAATAAATGTGGCATTTTCATTTTTCAAAATAAATTATAAATAAAGCTCCCGACAGCTAGCATCATACAAATGGCGATTCTTCTACGCTTCAAGAGCTCAGCTCTTCATAGAAGAATGCCAACAAAAATCTCATACTAAAATGGTACACATGATACATATTTGGGTATATCCAGGAATTTAAGCAACTACATTATGTCGGTTGTTGTAGGACAAAACGTTAATGACTCCAGGAAAACATAGGCACAATTTAGTCTAAACGCCCAAGAGATGAATAACTGAAATAGTATGTTTTAGTAAAAATCAAATGTAGACTCTCAAAATAGGAACATGTTGAATCTATGCTATGGTTAAAATGGCAGCTGAGTTGTAACCAGAAATTGTTTTGGTATGGTGAAGAAAAACAACAACAACAAAAATATCAGCTTGGTCTGCTCCCTAGCAACAGACATTAGTGCCATTAACAGTTCATTATACTTTCTTAAAGCCTGAACATCATTTCTACTGCAAGTGAAAATTGCTTAAGGGTATTAGTTCAAGAATAACCCCCCCCAACCCCACCGAAAAGCAAAGTTATGTGTGCACTCCTTCCTCTGCACTTAACAGATTTTTCAGATGCGTGAAATGATTGAAAGCATGAGACAAACATGTCAGCTTAAGATATCTCCTGGACTACCAGGTGTACATTAAGAAAATGTTTCATCACACAAGTCTGATTTAAGTGCAACAAAATTGCTGTTACAAGAGCAGAGATCAATTATTATCCCTCCCACTTCAAGAATGGAAGTATCTGACGAAGTAGCGCAACTGTGATGTCAAATTTGAGGACCACAATTGATCTTGGAACTGAAGCTTACTTATGGAACTCTATGTGCACTCTATTGCTGTAAACAAGACCATCAATGATTTTAAAGATTTTTTTTCTCAACTATAAAATAATGATTCAATATATCTGTTTGCAGTGCAATGAGGCTCTTTTCTGGAAGTCGAGAACAGAAGAACCCTTTGGAATGAGAACAGAAGAACCCATTAAAGTTGATTCCAAATATTAGCTAGCCAAAATAGGCCAGCTCAAGTTAGGTGCTTTGTTACCTTTCCAGATTCAAATGAAAAGCAGTAACTCACAGCTGTTAAAGAGGAAGTGGTGGCAGAGATAGCCAAGAAGCAGAGCAAGTCTGCTTACATAAATATGTTCTACAGAAGCCTAGAGCATAGAATACTTAGGAAAATTTGTCACACCTATGAATTTGAGAGCCAATATGATTACTGAAAATTCTCAGCTTATAACTTAGGAGTATTCATCCCTACCAAGCTTGTTCTATTTCTCCTTAGTAATGAGTAACAGCATCTACTTTCCTTAGCATTTCCAGTAGTTGTAGTTAATAGAGGTAGCTGAGCTACTGTTCAAAGAAGTATTCTTTGTGGATGAGGATTTTTCAAATGTTTAAGTTACTATTAAGCTACACAAGTTTCTATTAATGCAATAAAATATAACAGGAAAAGAAAAATGGATGCAAGAAACTTTTGCATTTGGCACCTTGTCTAGATTGATACCTCAAGTATTCTCTTTTAATAAAGTTAATGCACACATCAGGACACACCACAAAGATTTGCTACATATTTACAAGGCACCAACCCTTTCTCACCTTAAACGTGAATTAAGCAAATCAATGAAAAGCATATCAAGATACCCCCCACCCACCCCAAAACTGCAGTATAAATATATACTTCAGTTCAGTACAGTTCATGAAAGTTTGGCCTGGGAAGAGTAAAATAATCCAGATCGTTCTTACAATATAGAAACTGTAAACATTTAATAGCTGCCTTTAGGATTGGTGTATTGTGCAAAAGTTATTATTACTGGGTATAGGAATCAAAATGGCAAAAACAAACTATATAAAACTCTGTAAGAAGGTGCTATACTTCTGTGATACAAAAGCAAAGAGGGATATCTTATTGAGATAAAAATGTCATGCTACTCTTAAGAAGCAGAATGCTCCTTTAATGTAGTAAATCTGTAGTGTGTCTGTGGTGTGTGTGTGTGCGTGTGTATGTGTGTGTATGTATGTGTGTGCGTGCCTTGTGTGCGCATGTCCATGCATGTGTATGTGCACACATGTATATGTGTGGGCAGAATTTGTTTTAATTTAAGGCCTAATGAGTAAGGCTTGTTTGAACAAATGAAGTGTGGAGATTAAAAGTCTTGAAACAAATGTATACTGGCATAATGGAAAAGCACCAATGTGAAAGGAAGCAGAAGTCCCCACACAACTTGCTTTGTAGATTTTCTGGTAAATTCCCTGCAGTAGAAGGCCATTGATTTTATTCTTAAAAATTACTCTAAATTCATTAACTGTTAATAATTCCATCCCATGAGATGGCTAACCCTGGCTTTTTCTGTCATTTTACGGACTCTGCCTGATCTGGATGTACCAAGATTCAGAGGATCCTCAGTGGACACAAAATTGTCATTATCCGAATCATCATTATACAAAACAGTCCTCCTGCCTTGGTTTCTTGTTTTGATTCGAGGAAGTCTACTGAAACGTCCTGAAAACATCGTATCAAATTCATCATCGGCAACACGTGCTCGCTTGGCTCTGGTGGCTCCTCTAGATGCACCCCTTCCTCCTCTCCCTCGCCCTCGCCCTCTTCCCCCACCTCCACCTCTCCCTCGCCCCCCTCGCCCCCTGCCACCTCTGCCTCTGCCTCCTCTACTCCATCTACCCCATCTTCCCCATCTGCCTCTTCCTCCTGTGCCTCTCATCTTCCAGTTTCTCTTTCCATTGGCATGTTGTTTTCTGAGTTTTCTTTTAGGTCTGGTTTGTATGAATTTGCTATAGTCATGATCGCCATCTACATAATCTTGGTCTGTTCTGGAAGTAGATTCCGAGTCAGAATCGGAGCCGCAGGTGCTTTCTGAACTTAAACTGGAGCCTAACTCTCCACTCTCGGAGGAGGACAAATGCGCTTTCTCTTTTGTTTCTTTCATCGCCTTTTCTTCTCCTGCCATGCTTTCGTCCTCTTCTGATGCACTGAGCAGTTTCCTTTTGGCTGCTGTTCGGGGCTCTCTGCCATCGCCATTTGTAAGAGGCCCATCAGCGGAGTGATCTAAAGTAAAAATGAATGAATTTTTGAGAAATCAAGCCTTGACATTGTAAGATAGCCATTCAGACTCAAAATCAAATAATCTACTAAAAATATCTAGTGCCCCAAACTGATTGGACAGAATCAAAGATATTGGAATAGATACTTAGATCTATTTGAAACAGATTTGAAGGACAGTTTGGATCCTTATTCCACACTTCTTCTGAAGTAAAAAAAATAGGCTGAGGGATTTTGAGTTTATCTGGGTAGAAATTTTAGCATAAACTTAAGAAGAATTATAAGAAAGCATAAAAGTCTCATTTATTCAACTAATAAATCCTTAGCAATTAACTAGTACAAAACAGGTATTAGTAGGAGGCTGGAACTTGCTATCATACATCATGATCCATGTACAGTTTGGATGACAACAAAGTGAATAAAAAAACTAATGCAATTTTAAATAGAGAAGAATGCTAAAGAATGAAAATAAGAGCACAAAAATACTTAACTGTGTTTTGGGGGCTATTTAGATCAATGATCTTAGAATGCAATATTTAAAGAAAGAATTAATGAAGTGAAATGTGGGAGAAAGTTTGAGCAGTAGAAAAATAATGAAGAAAATTCAGTCTAGCCAGGATGGAGTAGAAAAACGAAATGGTAGGAGATGGTCAGAGAAAGACAACATCTGATTTACATTTAAAAATATTACTGGTGTTATACAGAGAGCAGACCTTAGACGGTGGTTAAATAGATATAATTGAAGAAAAGACCCCTAAATCAGTAGTCTAGGTACGGAGTAATGAGGGGTCAAGAACTGACATCTAATCTGGTAGAACATTTCCGCCTAGAAGGCCCACCAGAATAATTTTTTCCAAAGGTGGAAACAATGGGACCTGCTGAAGGGTTTTGATGCCAAATATTGAGAATAAAACAGTGTATCCCCTAGGCTTTATAGTCTAAGAAATGGGTAATGGGCAGAAATATTGGCTAAGTTGGGAAACACTGAAGACTGAACAAGCTGGGCAGCATGCTGAGAAAAAGTCAAGTTTTCTCGTTTTAGATGCCAGTAGAAATCTAAAAAAGACATGAAAAAACAAACAGGGATTAAGAGGATAGCTCAGTGCTCAGTGGTAATATGCTTAGCATGCATGAAACCCTGGGTTCAACTCCTGATATATATTCGCATATGTACATACATAAGCACAGCCAAAAAGAAATGAGATATCATGCATGTATACAAGCTGGATCTCATAAGATTATGGAGCTAGGGAGAGAGTTCCAGACATTTCCAGTCTATGAAGAGAAATAAAGGGAAAGAAAATGGATGAGGAAAGCAATCTATGTTATCTTAACATTTAAGGGTAGAATTCCTAGGCTGAGGCCCTAACTCCCTAAGTAACTTAATTTGGAGACTGGAGTCTTTTACATAGTAAAGAAAGTTAATCAAGGTCTCAAGTATTATGGAAAAAACAAAGGGATTAGGAAGTTTCTAAGTTTCTCTCATCTCTCTACTCCCCCCTATACACACACATGGTTGGGAGTGAGGCCAGAGACAGAGGAACACACAAAGGAACAGAAATATAGAGACAATGGCCACAAGGGATACAGCTTAAATGTGGTCTTCTATAAGCCTGAGGAAAAAAGGAAGTTCTTGTCAGATAATAATCTCCATGCACCTTGATTCCTCAGACTTAGAGGCTCCAGAACTGTGGGAAAAGGAAAGTCTGTTGTTGAAGCTCCTCGCTCTGGTGTCTTATGGTTGTCTAAAGTGACTAAGACACTCAGCTAGAGACTAAGTTGGTGTCACAAAAAAAAAACCAGGAGATAAGCTATTTCAGTAGTGTGTTTATGAGTTATCAAGGGGCTGGAGAGATGGTGAAGAGGACTTGCTGTTCTTGCAGAGTTTGGTTTCCATACACCCACATGGGCAGCTCAAAACTGCCTCTATAAACTGCCTCTATCTCCAGCTCCAGGGAAATCTGATACTGCCTTCTGGCCTCTGTGCACTAACGTGCACAAACCCACAACCAGACACAAACATATACACAAAATCACAAATGCAAATTTAAAAAGATAGAAATAACAAGGCTTTACAACTATGTGGATGCAAGAGGAAAACGAAGAGTTGAAAATTACTGAGTAGCCCATGGTGATACTAGCTTCAAACTTCCCTGCTCTGGAGTCTAAGTTAGAAAGATAAAGAATTTGAGGTGAAGCCGGGCGGTGGTGGCGCACGCCTTTAATCCCAGCACTCGGGAGGCAGAGGCAGGCGGATCTCTGAGTTCGAGGCCAGCCTGGTCTACAAGAGCTAGTTCCAGGACAGGCTCTAGTAACTACAGGGAAACCCTGTCTCGAAAAACCAAAAAAAAAAAAAAAAAAAGAATTTGAGGTGAGTTTAGACTATCTAGTGAGAGCACACTTTTAAAAATGAGATTTAAGTTGAATGAAAAGGATGATCGTGAGACACAAACGTGATGAAAAGGAATGAGACTTATTTTTAGAAAGCTCCTAGAAATGAGACTGGTAGAATGAAGAGATGTTTGGGTTGGTACATTTCCAGAGGCCCTAGCATCAGGAAGATTAGTTTAAAATGGAAAAGGTGGCACATGACATTAATTCCAGTACTCAGGAAGCAGAGGCAGGCAAAACTCTTGAGTCTGTGGCCAACCTGGTATACATCGTGAGTTCCCAGCCATCTAAGAACTACATAGAACCACCCTGGCCAATAAAAAAATATGATGACTGGTTTAGTCAATAGATTTATTAGAGTTCTTTATTTGCAGAAGCCAAAGATCAAGAGAGCTAAAAATAGCAGAACTCTGCCAATAAAGCCCAGCACAAGCAAAGCAAAGACAAAGAACTGTATAGGAATATCAGCAGAGTCTAGAAAGCAGGAAAAACAAGCTTAGAGAAGAGTCGAGAAGCAGTGTCCAGGGACACAGAGAACAGGAAGTTATATACTTAGAAAGGAACGCTGCTTGGGCAGTCTGCATTACTGGTGATTTGGGGAGAAGTGCTTTTTGGAGAGTGCCTGGCACACAAACTAGGCTATGAAGTATAAAGGGTCCTGGATGTAAGAAGAGGCAGGAAATGTAGGCTACTCTGTCTATAAGCTTTCCCATGAAGAATAAGTATGAATAATGCAACAGAATCAGAGAAAAAAAGATTTCAAAATGGGAACTATAAAAATAAGTTTCAGCCGGGCGGTGGTGGCGCATGCATTTAATCCCAGCACTCAGGAGGCAGAGGCAGGCAGATCTCTGTGAGTTCGAGGCCAGCCTGGTCTACAAGAGCTAGGTCCAGGACAGGCTCTAAAAAAGCTGCAGAGAAACCCTGTCTTGAAAAACCAAAAAAAAAAAAAAAAAATAAGTTTCAATTGCTTGTCAGTCCTTTAGCGCAGATCAACAACAATGTGTTTCAATATTTTTCATATAACCAAGAATGTATTTATAGTCTATTTTAGGTCATCTGGTGATTATAAAACAATGCATAAGAAAAACTAATATCCATTAAAATGTATATAAAGTTAAAATGATATTCCAAGTAAACTATTTGTAAAACCAAATTAAATATTTTTACAAACTTCAAATAGTTGAACATAGAAGTATCTTTGAGCATGTTCAAGGTGTATACAGAACCCTTTATAAGAGCTTCTGAATAATAGTAAACTTCAAATACTTATAAAACCAATTCACTTGGCATACAAGATAGATAAACATACTCATGAATTAAGTCAATGATTTTTGTAAGTACTAAATTTTTCTTCAAATATAAAGTTATTGAAACAGCCTGGAAGAATGAGTGCTTTTGAAATATTTGAGACCTGTTCACTTCTTATTGACATGGTTTAATATATGAAATATTCTGAATGCTTCCTGACAGTCTGGTTCTTATGCACTTGGGGAAAGAATTCTTCATTTAGTTTTTTTCTCTTATTCATTTCATTTTACATTCTGTTCAAAAGTAGTTACCAGACATCTGTTCCTAACCGTGCTTATAAAATCCTTTTGACTTAAATTTGGCTATTATAATTCTTATTAGGTACCAAGCCAGACTAGTTGTACTACCCTAACACATCGGCATTTTAAATGACTCATCATCCATCACACAAAAATAGAAAACAAGTTACCTCTCCAATATTCAATTTCCTACCTTGTTTAGCTGGTAAAACTTTATTACGAAATGATTTGGCTTTTCCTGGGTCATGGCTGTTTCCACTGAAACTCGATGGAGAAAATGGCCCATCTCCCTCATCATCAAGTAGATATAGTGAAACACCTTCAGCAGCATCTGAAACTTATGTTTAAAGAGATTATAATGTTAACATAATTTCGTTTTTCAGGAAATTTTAATACAGGCTGCTTTTAAAACTACCTTCACAACTTTACTTCATGATAAAATTAAACATTGCTTTACAACTGGTATCCCACATATATTCCCAGCTTTTTGGAAACTCAGCTAGGAGGACAGTGAGTTTGAAATCTATCTTGGCTACTTAGCAAGACCCTAGCGCCCACCCCCAAAGTAAATATGAGTATGTGACAACAGGAAAACAAATGATTTATCATCACTAAAAACTTTCAAATAGAAAATGTCAAAAAAAACCCCCAAGGAAAAATCTCCATCACATATTAATCTCCAAGTCTTACAAGGACGAATATATTGTACACATTCTTTGAGATATTATAGATAATAAAAATCATACAGCTATAGAACTTTCAAAGGGACATTTAATTTATATTCATACAGTTAGGTGTTAGAGAGAGATGGATCAGCATTTAAAAGTATTGGCTGCTCTTCCATAGGATCCAAGGAAGATTCCCAGCACCCACATGGCAGCTCACAACCATCTGTAATTCCAGCTTCAGGGGATCTGACACCCTCTTATGGCCTCTGCAAGTACCAGGAATGCACATGGAGTATAAATGTTCATGTACGCAAAGACTCATAAATATACAATAAATTCTTTAAAGGTGATTTTGAAAAATCACCTAATCAAAGAAACCAAATCACTTTACCTAATGTCTTACAGGAGTGCCATACAGCTAGTAAGTAAAATAATGATTAAAATGTAATTTTTCTAAATCCAAATCTATTGCTCTTTGTACTATAAACAGTGATACCAATTCTATATCTTTTAATTAGCACCAAAATTATAGAAAACAAAACCAAAGATATATTTACCAGGAGAAGAGAAAGGAGAACTAGTCCTGGCATAAGACACTGAGGTATTCTGGTCATTTTTAGGCTGTAACTTTATTTGCTTCTGCTTCCCTTTTGGGCTGTAAATAAATAAATAAAAATAAAATAAAAAATAGAGAGATATACAATTATGAACATTTTTTTCTGTTAGTAATTCAATATGATGAACAATATGACACAAAATTCTGAAGGTGACCAAAATGGAAACTACCTAGAACTTCAAGTGAAATGCCTAAAGTAGGTGAGCTGACAAAGTGAACCTTCAATCACGTAACAAAACAAAAAAAAATAAAAATAAAAATTTAAAGGCACAGTAAAATCAACATAATCAATACTTTGGGTTACAAACTCCACCTTTGCACAGGAAAAGAACTTCTTGAGTCCCTTGAGACGTCCTAAGTTTACTCGCCAACTTTATGGATGAGCTACCACATACAAAGTGCTTTAACGCCTAAGCTGCTACATCAACTACATCAGTGTAATGTACCTAGGAGCTCTGCTGCTGGACAGTGAGCTGCTGCTGCTTCTCAAGCGCTTCCTGTACCGAGGCCTTCTCCTCTTCTGACTTTGGATCGCTGACTTATATTCAGAGATGATATTTTGAATGTGATTTTCAAATAAGGCAGACAATCTCAGCGTCATGCTATAGATCTAGAAAGGTGGAAAGCACAGCCTTGTTTTAGCAATCACAGTTAGAAAAAGAGGATGAACATCATTCTGACAGAAAACACACACTAGTTATTTGAAATTCTGGAGGAATTAAGATGTCATTTTCATTTATTAAAAGTAATAAAAACTTTAAAAGATAATATTTAGTGCTGTGAATGATGGGAAAAATCCTCATATATTATAAGGGAATTTTCACTGAGACAATATCCCAAAAGATAATTTAAAATATACATCATAAAACATTAAAGATATACCTATCATTTTGTTAATAATTTGACCTCTGGGAATCTGTTGTAAGTAACAATCACGGGACTATACACACATGATAAAAATGCTAAATGATATTAAAGACTTTAGCTACAGTCATTATTCATGTAAAGTGGGAAATTATTTTTTAAAATCACTCAATTTTCTAGCAACAGAATACTAGTAAAATGAAATCAACAAAACCCCAATAAACCATTAAATAATCATATAAAAGAATATCATCAGAAACCTCATTTTAAACAGTCATCATACAGATCAGATCATCTCTTATCCCTCATCAGAGAAACTTGCCCCTTGCAGCCGATGGCACTTAACGTCGAGACCCACAATTGGTCAGTGTGCAGAAAGCAAAAGTGTAAAGTGCTCAGCCCCAAAAAGACTCAGGGATCTTCACAGAAGAGAGAGTAGAAAGGCTGTTAAGAGCCAGAAGTGGTGGATGACTTCAAGGAAGCAGGACAGAGAGACATACGAACGCAGAGAGAATATGAAAGCATGTACAAGTCCTGCATAAGGTCCAGACAGACAAAATCCCAGCGTAGAGGGCAGGAAGGTTGATAATGTAATATAGCTGAGACGCTATAGCATGTAATGGTGACCCATTTTATGAGGTGACATGCCATGGTTGGCTAACCAGAATAAGAGATTCCAAGACTATCTGGGCAACAAAATTGGTTTGATGAGAAATGAATTAAAAGAAAAAGTAAATTCAAAGTTGGTTGGGAAGCGATGAGACATTTGACAGGGTAATAAGTGATTATGTTCAAAATATATTGCATGAAATGATCAAATAATTAATAAAAATTATTTTAAAGTCATAATACATATATAACAATGACTTTATGAAATCTAATTTTAATTTAATAAAAAATTATATTTTACAAGCATCTGAATGTTAAGTATTAGTATAGATAGAAGTAAGCACATTAAATATTAACTATAAATAAAAATGTGATAGTTTGATTTTTAAAATATTTTTCCATATTTTTCAAACTTTCTATTACTCTAAAAGTTATGATGAAAGGGGAAAAGGAAATGCAAAAAAATTACACCTAGAGAAATTGGTGAAAATTTTACTGTATATTAAAGAGTTGAAGCATTTAGACATATGCCTACCATTTAAGTAATTTGATAGTTAGACACTAGTGTCTCCAAAAGATAAATATTACTGTTTCTATTTCTTGTTTTCAGGATATTTCAGTTTTGATAATATATAAGGAAATACTTAACATAAATATGAAGAAAGTTGTAACTTCACAATAGGGATCACTTTGTGATGGTAATGGGAATATCCATATTAAGAGCTAATTAAAACATTTCATACAAACTAATATTGTCAACTACCTTTATATTTATCAGTCCATTTAATGGAGATTGAGTATTTAAATTATTAACTTTCCTTTCTTTGTCTTTTCTCTGGCAGATGTAATTATCATTAAAGAATAAAGAAAAGCAAGATAAGAAAAAGATGCTTAATTTCAGAATTATTCTACAAGTATATTTACATATGCCTTGAAAAAAATCCAGAATGCAGGAAAGATACTGAGAATGAAACTTCAGTAACTGTGTCAACATAGTAGAATACACTTGTTTACAAATCTTGAAAACTGTGGAGGGAAAACTGCCTAAAATACATAACTGCCCAATTAATATTGGTTTCATACCCTTGACTTTTTATTAGAAGTATAAGCTTTGGAGTTGCTGAATATTTGGCGAACATCTTTATAAAATTCCAGAGGACTATCATAATTTCCTGATTCCAAAGTTTCCTTCACAGTGCTGAAGTCCATAGGTGTGTCTATACCATCTTGATAATCCTACAAATGATAATGTGTTACATTTAAATACTCAGATTGCAAAACAATCCTAAATAAAATAGCACTGGGAATTACATTACCCACTGAAAGCAAGTTATCTTGATACAAACACTACTTTTATGTCTACCAACTACTTATTCCTGCTCCCAAACCAAATCCTTTTTAGGTTTCTGAACATAACATGAGTTTAAAGGGTTAGAAGAGAAAAAAAATCAATGTCACTCGCTTGAGCTGCTGACATCATGCCAAAGTTATCTAATGACAGACGATGGGATTTTCAGGTAGAATTGCAGAGTTCCACGCCACAAACTACCTACATATTTCCAAGATTCTGAGTTATGACATTGCACATAAGTTGTCACTAGTTGAGGTCAAAGTTTGTGCCCGCTACCCCTCTTCTCTGTCTCTATATGCAGTGGAGGCTGACTTTAAACTCACAATTCTCCCATCTCAGCCCCCCCCCCCTCAAGGACCAGGGTTATAATTCTGCACCATCACATTTGGCTGCCTTGCGGATCTTAAACCAATGTGATTTGTTATGTCACCTAAAGTTTTCAGTCTCACTCATTCAGAACTTAGTTTAATTGCAATTAGAAGAAAAATCCATTTTAACTTAAATCTTTCAAGTCCACTTAAGTTTTTCCAAGGACTGTCATATAGGATAATATCTGAAACAAACTTATATTTCCCACTACCCTGAATAACTTTTAGTAAAACACATATGTATTCAGTCACTCATGTTAAGTAGTAAAACCACCACATTTTCATCTACCAAGAAAGTGAAAAGAGCAAAAAGTGGCAGAGAAAGGGTATTAAAATAGATTTCCTTAAGTTATAAAAACACCAAAAGTATATTCCAACAGCTTATGCCTTCTAAAGCAGTGATATTTTCATAAGGAATAATGTTGGAACATGTATAGTAAGACAAGAACTCAAATTCCTCAGCTGACTATTAAGGGAAACCCGTGGGGGAAAGATCATCTGTGACACAGACAAAATACAGTCCACTGAATGTTCTCTGCTTTGCTGCACGGCTTCCTATCCATATCTCCAAATAAACAACGATATGATGTCATGAAGAACAACTCTGAACACATGCTGATTCAAAAACCAAAATTAAAAAATTAAAATGACCAAACATTCAAACAAAGGTATAAAAAGAAACTAAGTTGAATTGAAAGGCAAATTGAGCAAAGTGCACAAAATTTGTGTTCAGTGTGAAAAGTTTCAAAGCGAACACCACAAAACCAGCCTAAGCCTACCTCAGACTGAGATGGATCTTGACTATCTGGAAGGGCAGATGCTGAGGGTTCTCCTTCTTGCTGTTGTTGAGCCTGTCAGATTAAAGAACACAGATCATTTCCACATCACCACTCCACAGTATCAAGACTTGCAATGAAGTTGTGACTCAAGGCTCAAAAATCCAAACAAAAATAATGTTTAACTTGAAAGATTTCTGTATTTACCATATTCTGCTTTGAAAAATATAAGCCTAATGTGTCCTCCTCAAACTTCCTACAAACAAATCAAACTGACTGCAATATTGTTACTTCTTTTTCATTCCAAAACATACACAGGATGCTCCCAAGTGTCTATAGTAGTATATGGAGTTGTCACATATTTATAAAAGATATCCTAGTCACAGGGCAAAGTAGTGCGTGCCTTTAATCCTAGCAGTGGGGCACACAGTGTCAGCTTAGGACACCGTAGTCCCGTAGCAGCCTGGAGGATACAGTTAGATCTTGTCTTGAAAGTAAAAATAATTCTATAATCTAAATTGTCATAATGTTATCTTGTTGAAAAGTAATGTTGGTATGTGGATAATTCTAAGTAGCCATATTGATAACAAATTTACTATAAATTGAACAGGTCTGACATTATTTTTAAGTCTATAGTGTATAAAGGTGCCATTAGAAGTTAGTAGACTATAATAAACAAATAAATTAAAGCACAAACTAAAAGAAAAGGGCTTTTCATTTGTTTTCTTGTAGACGGCATCTCACTATGCAGTCCCAGCTCGCCTGGATCTCTGTAAAGACCAGGCTGGCCTCAAACGCCCCCGTTATCTAGCTGCCTCTGCCTGTGAGTAAAAGCATGCGCCGCCACATCCAGGTGATTCCAGTCTCTTCTAGCAACTGGATCATTCCAGCCTAAGTCCATGGCAACTATTATAAAGAGTTATAACTAAAAGGAAAGAATTGTTCAGACATAGATACTAGCTTGGATAATTAACAGAAATTATCCTGTCGGCAATTATTTGAACAATGGGATGCTTACTGGGTGAGAAGGAGGATCTGCAGGCTGTCGAAATGGCTCTGAGTCTTCACGTTCATAAATGAGGCTCAGTAGTTCTTTGCATTGTTTTTTCCAAGCATCAGGATTACATTTCAAAGACTGTCTTCTGCCTCGGCATTTGACCTACAAATCGAACAGAATTAATCTTTCCAGAACTGTTCCTTGATTTTCTCAGAAAAGCCTGGTATTACCCAAGTCCAACTCTAAGCAGCCGTGCTAACACGTCCATCAACCCGAGGGCAGTCACCTGTATAAAACGCACCAGCTACTGCTTATATGTCTTACTTTAAAGCACCATTCTGTCCGGGAAAAAATAAACCAAAAGCAAACGCCAACAATTCTAGTATTCTGCATTTCCTTTTAAGAAAATCCAAACTGTAAATAAAGTACAGACAAGTAAATGTCTCCCCACTTCCCTTGACTTAAAGTGTCGACCTGTGGCCAGTACTTGGGAGCCTGAACTGTCTCTTGAATTGTAAAGACTGTTTATTTAAACAGTATAAACAACGTTATCTGTGCAGACAGCCTGCTTTTCTTGTAGGAATCTGGGATGAAGATACACCTTAGTCAGAAGGTGCCTACATAACCAGTCACTAGTAAAATTCTTGGTAACTGAGTCACTAATCACATACATTTTTCTGTTTTCCTTGCCGCGAGAAGAGTGTGCTGTATAGTTCCTCATAGGAGAGAGAAAACCTATGGAAACCTGTACGGTTCCACCTAGCCCTTGCTGTCTTTTTCCTGCATTTGCTCTGTATATTGTGGCCCGCTGCTGTAATAAACCTAAATTATGTGTAAGCTATATATTTGCTTCCAAGAGTCCCAGCTACTCTCAAAAAATTGGGAGAAGACTTTGGGATCTCTTGACTCAGGAAACCTGGAAATGTTTGAGCTCAGAAAGCTACTCATTTCCTCACCCTTCTTCCAGATGAAGTTCCGGGACCATCTGAATCTAAATCGACCATTTCTGTATCCTAAATTAAAAGAGGAAAGTGAGACATGCTAAGTCACATTAGAAGTGGTACAGATTAAATGCATATTCACAAAAAAGTAGCAAAGATAACGACAGTTAACTTTCCTTCATTGGAGCGGGCAGCAGAGCAAATGTAGGAGGGAGATTCGCTTTCAAACTATGTGCAGGTTAGAAAATATACCGGGAGGAAAATGAAAAGGCTTTCATTTTAGAATAAGAAATAAGGGAAAAGGTGAACTTTGTAGTCAAATAAGTATGAATATAAAAAAATCTTATTCTATATGACTGAGTCATCTGATATACAATAATCATGAAGTACTCCCAATTAAACATTGCTAGTTCAATAATTAGTACATTTTCCCTAGGAATGTATAAATTTGTCCTAATTCAGTCAGGTATGTCTCAGAGTGATAAGTTTTATCAATACAAAGTCCAGACCTAGACACTACTGGTGAAGGGCACAACAACTCCATAATGCATAGGAGAAATGAGATCAGGCCTTATTGATATTCCTTCCCAATAAAATCATTTCTATTCTAAGCAAAACAGTGTGAGTTTGTGGAAAAAGTTTTATTACATCAAAATCTTAAATTGGAATATATTAATGTTAAGGGCTAGGAAACATATAAGAGAAAATGAACAATTTTGCTTGGATTTTTAATTGGTTAGTATCTAACTGCTGTATTGCATTTTTTATATTACTTGACTAAGTAGCATTTAGGTATATTAAAATACACCATTTGATAGTCACATAAACTTATACCAGGAAAGTGTCACTTGAGATTACCATTTTAAAGATTAAAGATGCAAACAAAATGTTGTGGGATAATCTTTTTTTTTGTATACTGTAAAGATGTGCCTAAGGCTCCTTCTGATTGGTTTAATAAAGAGCTGAATGGCCAATAGCTAGGCGGGAGAGAATAGGTGGGGCTTCTGGGCAGAGAGAGGAACTCAGGGTTAGAAACAGGTTAAGTTATAAGAGCTAGTTAGGAACTAGTCTAAAATTAGCATCAACTAAACAGTTTTTTTTCTTTTTGATTTTTCAAGACAGGGTTTCTCTGTGTAGCCCTGGCTGTCCTGGAACTCACTTTGTAGACCAGGCTGGCCTTGGACCTCAGAGATCCTTTTGCTTCTGCCTCCTAAGTGCTGGGATCATAGGCGTGCACTACCGCTGCCTCGTTCAAACTAAACATTCCTTTAAAATACTGACTGCAAAGAAAAACACAAAAAACACAGAAGAAACTAACCAAATAAAATAAGATGATGAGTGTTTTGTCTTATTTTTTTTTTTCAGGGCTAGAAATCAGTTGTTCATTATATGAATACACCAGGCTTCAAGGGATGACCAGTTGCCTGTCTCTGACAACACCTTCTCTATAGCACATCATTCCATTTCTCATACACACTATCGGAATACAGGTCAATAGAGCTGGGCCATGGTGGCACACGCCTTTAATCCCAGCACTCGGGAGGCAGAAGCAGGTGGATCTCTGTGAGTTCGAGGCCAGCCTGGTCTACAAGTGCTAATTCCAGGATAGCTCCAAAGCTACAGAGAAACCCTGTCCCAACACCCCCAAAAGAAGTTAACAGAAAAGATTCAGATCTTCAGCTACCTTCCTAAAATGTTTGCCATTCATAACCAATTATAGCATACATTAAAACTTACTGTGCCCCTAAGCAGAAAAGAAAGTCATAATCGTCAAGCTGCAATCCTTACCTCCTCTGCATCACTGCTGTTTAGTTCTTCTGCTTTAACTTTATTGTAAGTATCCAAAATATCAGTACAGCTTTGATCCCTAAGAAACAAGAGAAGTAAGACAAAATACATTCCAATACTTAAAAACAGTAGAATATAGTCTCTGTAGGAGATAACACTACTTCTTACCCAATAAATCGAAGTAAGACATCAGTCACAATCTTCGCTGCTTTAACTATAGGACTATCTGGCTCATTGAAAGTCCTAGCATTATGCTCAATATAGCGTACCTCCCACATTAATGCTGATATTCTCCTATGAAATTAAAAAAAATCCTGTTATTTTTTGCCTTATATATTTGAATTATATGCATAGAATAGGCATTATTAGAGTATTAGGCACTTTATCATGGTATGTCAAAGGTATTTCAATACATGTGTGTGACACATATATAGTGTGTGACTCCCACAGTAGAAGGAGAGATCCAACTCCTGAAAGTTGTCCTTTGACCTCTGTATGTGTGCAGTGCTACAGGCATGACCCTCCACCCCCCACATAAAAATAAACAAAAACTAACCAAAAAGTACATTTGATAAATCAAACATTGTGTTTAGTTTAAGGAAAAAAACAGAAATGAGGAAAGGAAAGGAAAGGAAAGGAAAGGAAAGGAAAGGAAAGGAAAGGAAAGGAAAGGAAAGGAAAGGAAAGGAGGGAGGGAGGGAGGGAGGGAGGGAGGGAGGGAGGGAGGGAGGAAGGAAGGAAGGAAGGAAGGAAGGAAGGAAGGAAGGAAGGAAGGAAGGAAGGAAGGAAAAACTATAGTATGGAAAATAATACATTTTCATCTTGTTATGTTTGACATATAAGATCAAATGAAATAATATGTATTTTATAAAATATACCCATTTCTCAAGTACCAGAGGCAGACTAACTAGCCCTCAGAATACTGCAATTAATGTAAAGTGGGCATGGCTGAACAAAGCACCAAGAACTGACCTCCAAAACCATTTTATAATAATTTTCTCAGCCGGGCGGTGGTGGCGCATGCCTTTAATCCCAGCACTCTGGAGGCAGAGGCAGACGGATCTCTGTGAGTTTGAGGCCAGCCTGGTCTATAAGAGCTAGTTCCAGGACAGGCTCCAAAAGCCACAGAGAAACTCTGTCTCGAAAAACTAAAAATAATAATAATCATAATCATAATTTTCTCATAAGATAAACAACAAATAACTTGGTCTATTTATACATCTAGCAATTAAATTTAGCCATTGTTTAATTCCCCAAGGAGAGTTTTAAATATACTGTATTATCTCTGTAGCATCTTGATCATGATACATTGGATTACTACTTAATCTGCCTTTAGTGAACAAAATTTACAGTAGTTTGTGTTTCACACAATTGTGCTACTTATATTTTCCACTCTGCCTTTTTTCCAATATCGATATTTATCTGAAAGAGTAATAAAATGTAAGGAAATTTGGAGCATGTTTTTGGATAACTATATCAGACATCAAAAAAACAGATCTTAAGAAAGCTCAGGAAACATAAAACTACAACTTCTATAATAGATTATAAAACAAAACAAACCTGTAAAAGCGATTTTCAAGTCTTTGTCTGATGGTATTGAGGTCGGTTGGATAAGCAACTACAGTACAATACAAGGGGTAGGCACTGAGATCCACTGGAACAGCAAAAGGGCTGGCAAAGTCTACAAAAACCACCAAAAATTAAAAAAAACCAGCTATTAAAAGAGACTAAGATTTCTTGTTAGTGAATATTCACATATAAATAAGAAGGAGGGACAATAATGCTTCAGTTATATAAATTAAGTCACCTTTTCTTTGGACATAGTATCTTTGAATCATGCATGACATTTTGGTGCAAATTAGTTAAAATGAAACAAAATTAAATGAGGAATGTGCCAAATTTCAGGTTCGTATGTCTTTCCTGAATAAAGTTTCTCCTCACCCACTGTCTTTACCAAGGAATCCCTCCAAAGTTAGGCTAAGGAAATAGCTAGAGAGCCATAGTGACTCAGGAAAGAAATAGAGACTTATGCTTGCCTTCACTATTATCCTCCAGAGCAATGGAAAAGTTGATTAGTAATTACTTTAGACAAACATATAAAATATTAACATTAAACTAAAATCATTCTGCCTGTTGAATTACATGTCAAGTATGCTTTGATAAACTATATTTCTTTGTTCAGAACTTTCTGAACAAATTCTGCTGGCTTTGCAAGTTCCTCATTCTTTTTCTAGTATTTTTGCACATTCACCATACCCAGGGAAAGAAGGTGGTTGATGCCCTGAATAACTCGTTCACATTCCTCATCTCTGGAATGAGCCCCCCACTCTCCTTCCTGGGGTTTGTATAGCAAAGCAGTCAGTTCTTCCTGGGACACAGGAACACCAGCACCAACTTCATCTGGAAAAGCAGCTAGACACAAAAATTAAAAAAAAAATCAAAAACAATTATTTTCCAACATCAGACTGCTATCCTTTTGCTTTTACAAGAATTAGAATTAATTTTGAAAGGTGTATTTACTTCCTTCTGGAATTGGCTCCATATCCCAGGGGCTCATCTTTTCTCTTTCATTATTGTCCCAGCTATCAAGAAAAGAAGAAGATGCAAATCAGATTCCCAAGCATTTCTTTTTGTGTGGTAACATAATTTGCATGATTTGAGGGTGAAATTTAGAAAAAAAGCAGTGTAGTATTCATGAAGTATAACTCTGCTCATATAAAGATAGTAATAAACCACTGATGGAGAAAACATGCTACACCAATATAAAGTTAAGGCAGAAGCGCACTCTTTAATAGTTTTATTTCTTTGCTGATGGTGCAATCAAGAATATATCTAAAATTAATCCATAGGAAAGAATACAATGATCTATTTGGAAAACAAATTTTAGGTGAAAAAAGTTGATATAATAGAGCACTTAGGATTTCTCTGAGTCACAAATGAGCTATACTTACTGAACACTGTAACACTGGAAAGAGCTATCAGGATATTCTGGCTGGAAAGGCTGCTGACTTTCCACAGTTCCAAACCACCAGGCATCATCTATTATACTGCGGAATCTATCACCTATAATGAATTTCAAACATTTAAATCAGAATGAGCTCTGTTCTCACTCAAATCCTTACATAGTTTTGAATACAGAAGTAGCTTGTATTTATCATTATCACACACAACTATGGCAAATTTAATAAATCTGGCATAGTAGGAGATTATAAGTTATATACTATAATAAAACAATAATTACAATGTAATATCACAATGTAATAAAAGTTTGCGCTATGGCTTCTCTTACAGTACTCTATTATATTCACCCTTTCTTTCTGTGACTATGCGAGCTGGTACACTGAGATAAAATGAGGTGAAGAATGTAGGCATCGGCACATATTAGGCTGCTACATAATAGGCCCTTGAATTTAAGCACTCTAATACCCAGAGAATTTGGAAGACACCGCTGAGAATAAAAGGGAGGGTCAGCATGTTTGCTGGAAAAAGTGACATCCCAGCTAAGAAGGAATGTGATTGTGTGAGGATCCATTAAAGTATTCACAATGAGGAACTTGAAAAGTATGAGTTACTATATTTGATATTTTCCATTTTATATGTTCAAACTCCAACTGGACATAGGCAAGTAAGACCATATAACATGAAATGAGGTACAAGGGTGAACCGCTTGCTAATAGTAGACAATGTATATAAGGTTACTTAACATTATGTTTCATTTTTTCTATGCCTTAGAAATTTGACTTCTTTGTTCAGGTCAAACTTTGAGCTAATTTCCTGTGGTTAAATCAAGGTTAACGCTGTACTTCAAGGTTAGGAATTAGAAGAGACAATTTCTCCTTACCAATCTGCCAGTTCCTTTCTTTGGCTTCATTATAAAACTGATGTAACACAAGGAAATCAATGACATCTGGCATGTCATGATACCTACACAGAAAACAAAGCACAGTGCCATCGAATACTGTAATATAATTGTAGTTATCACTTGCTCCATTTCCAAGGATACAATTTGACATAGAGGTCATTAAGCAAAATTTTGTGAACTCCACAGTCTCTAGAAATGCTTTTCTTTAAATAATATAAAGATCAATAAAGAATTTAAAAGTTTAATATAAAGATCATCAAAATCTTAAAAAATGGATCACTAGGTGTGGTGGCACACCCCATTGACCTTGGCACTTGGGAAGCAGAGGCAGGTGGATCTCTTTCAAGGCTAGCCAGGGTTACAGAATGAGATCCTGCCACAAAAATATGGATTGATATTTTATGAATTCCCATCAATTTTAAATTTAAATCCCACAAATAGTCATTTACTTATTATATCTATTATTATTATTAAAAATAACACCAAGCACCGTGTTTCAAGCATACTGTATAAACGGCAGTCTTTGATCCTTACAGCTCTCAGGAAAGGAGCAGCATTTAAGCAAGTCCATTTTCTAAAAGCAGATTCAGTAACTAGCTTTGTTCATGGATCAGTTCACTCCTTCCTGACATACATTATACACAGCAACAGAGCAAACACTAAACAGACCCTTATAATTCTAAAGCAGGGAGAAGTGCTGCAGTATTTCCTCTCCCATTGTTTTTGAGCTCTGAATTGAATATTAAATAGATTAGTAACAATGGGCATTAAAATTCATATGAACAAACAAAAAATCAGAAATAGTTACTTACTTAATAGAAAAAGACTCTCCAGTCATTTTGCCTGAAATGGGGTCCAAAAATGCAAGTTTCAAGCAGCACAGAGTAGGTGGTCCAACCTCATATTTGATTCCTACAATCTTAACAAATTCTTGCTCCTATTCATGGAAACACCAAAATATTATTTTTCTATACATGACTACCTTTTATTAATGTATTTCATTATTATCTAATAACTTAAGAATTATCTGAATACTAAAGAGTTATTTAATGTCTAAAATAGCAACAGTAGCAATAATAAACTTTTATTTTTATTTTTTATTTAAAGATGTTTTACTTCTAATTTTCATTTTTAATTACATTTTAATTATATCACTTCCCCACTTCTTCTCCCTCCCTAGCCTCTCCAAGTCCCTCCCACTCTCAAACTGCTGCCCTTTTCTTGATTAATGTTAAATATATTCAAGTATATTTATGTGTATATATGCATATATACACACAAATACAAAACTATAACTTGTTGAATCAAAAAACCATGTGAATATTCATCAAGTAATAGCAACCACATTAAGGTGAAGGTATTCTCTTGAACCTTAATATTTAAGGCTAAGGTCAGGGAGATGACTTAGTGGGTAAGACTGCTTGTTGTGCAAGTCTGACAACTTCAGCTAATCCCCAGAAATAATAGTGTGTGTGGAAACCAACATTCAAAAGCAGTCCTGTAATGTCCACGTGTATACCATAGCAGATGAATATCTGCGCGCGCACACACACACACACACACACACACACACACACACACACACACACACACGAAAACCCATACAAATAACAAAAACAAATGAGCAGTAGTGGCACACAGCTTTAATCCCAGAACTCGGGAGGCAGAGGCAGGCGGATCTCTGCGTTTATGGCCAGCCTGGTCTACAGAGCAAGTTCTTGGACAGCCAGGGCTACACAGACAAACCCTGTCTTGACAAAAACAAAGGATGCTCAACAGGTTGACACTTAAGGCACGCTGTAAATAAGCCTAACTAGCAAAGTCTCTAAGGACTGATGTGTACCCATGACCAATAGGTTATAAGTTCTGGAAAGCAAACTTCTGACATTTTTAGGAGATGCAATCTCACAGTAAATCCCCTGTTCCTCTGGCTCTTAGACTCTTTCCTCCCTCCTCTTTCTCAACAATTCTGGAGCCTTGGTGCAAGAATTGTGTTACAGATATATCAGTTACAGATAGATCAGGTTCTACAACTTTGCATTTTAGACAACAGACATGCTAACTTGGAAAGGGGAAAGCTCAACAGGCTTCAACCCTGGAAAAAGAACTATGGGCAATTAAGGGTTGGAGAAACAGTACTCTCTTCCAGGGAAGAGCTCACCAATTATGTATACACAAGCTACCTCTAATTCAAAATGGTCATCCCTGAAATATGCATATAAGTAACATACAAACTAAGTATGTTTGTGTGTGTGCATATATATATATATATATATATATTACATATATATATATATGTGTAGATATATTATAAATATATTCACAGAAATTATACAAAAATGGGTCATGAATTCAAAAGACAGCAAGGACTACACAGCAGGGTGTGACAGGAAGAGAAGGGAAAATGATGTAATTACTTTATAATATCAAAAAAAATTATTAAAATAAAACAAACTTCTAAGAAAACTGTGATACTGTCAAGTTAAAAAAAACCCAAACACCCACCCTATTATCAAAATTAATAATCATACAGATTTATATGTACATGTGTTTGAGATGACATTTTTTAGATAGACTGTTGCATCACAATCTTACAGTTGATTACTCTTCCTGGATCCAGTAACTTGATTAAAGTTATACAGTAGCATAATATACAAGATCTAGGGCTGAAATTCAAGTCTTACTCCAAAGCCCATGCTCTTATATCTGATACATACTACCCATGAATAATTTTCTACACCACAGTGCTGTGATTAGAAATAAGACATTATATTTATCCATTCCCTTGGTTCGGGAAGAGTACTCAGTTCTCATTTGATTCTAAATAGATGATCAGGCAGTAGAGATGATCATATGAAGATGAGTGGATATTTTAACACCTTAAAACATTATTTGATCTGCAAATATTTAAATATCTGAATTTTTATCCTTTATCTTCGAGATAAAGCAAACAGCAACTGTTCATTTTCCATACAAAATCATAGTAAAACTGCTTTTTATTTTTCTCTAAGTCAGGAAAAAAACAAAAATAAAACTCAAAAAGGGATACATACTTATGCCTGACTATACATTTCATATTAACTGACATAAAATTCTTTAACAGAAATAACTATATCTACTTTACTTGATTTTATAAAGAAATGTGGGTATTACATCTAAATAGATGATCCCACAGAATACAAGTGTCTAAGCTTCTTTATTTAACCTATCTCAAAACTACCAGAACCTTGAGAACGTCTGTAGTACATAGTTTACTCGGGAATGTACACAATTGCTGATAGGGAAAAATTTCAAACCAGGGAATGTCTGCTTTTCTGTAGTTGAGGAATGGTAAATGAAACTAGGGCAAATAAGATAACGTGAAGGTTAAAAATTGTTTAATGGTTTATTTTATGTATACGACTGCTTTGCTTGCCTGTATGTACGTATACCATGTGAGGGCCTGGTATCTGCAGAGGCCAAAAGAGAACACCAGATCCCCTGGAACTGTAGTTACAGAAGCCACCATGTGGGTGCTGGGAACCGAATCCAGGTCCTCAGCAAGTGTTCTTAACCACTGAGTTATCTCTCTAGCCCCATAGACATTTTTTAAAGATTGTTCCAGTTTGTTTTTTTTGATACTGAGTCTCACACTAACACCTAGGCTGGTTTGGAATTCACCTGTAGTCTATGCTGGCTTCACTTTCCAGCATTTCTGCTTCAGCTTCCCAAGAACTGGGATTATAGGTATGAATCACTATATCCTAGCATCCACATTTTAAGAAATATAAATATATATATGTATATGTATATATATTCCATTCTATAAAATATCACATCTCATTAATTTTGGAAATACAACATCACCAAAATATCCATAAAATTGAGGAAAAAAAGCTTAAAGCAACTTTATCCCCAAACCCGTGATTGTATTCATGCCCATCAGGCAAACTCACCCTGAGATCCATTTTGTTCCATGGCTGTTTTTGTAAATTAACACTATATATTTTTGATTTCCTCACAGCTCTCACATAAGCTTCATGTCCTTGCCTAAAATAAATAAGCTAAAACAGAAAACAATGTATTACACAGTCATATTTATAAATAAATAAGCTAAAACAGAAAACAATGTATTACAGTCATATTTATTTTAACTCCACACTTCCCAGTACATAATGTCTAAACAGCCCCTTCCCTTTACATAAAATAATTACAATTTTTAAAACCTTTTCCTGGTCAAAAGATGCTCATTCAACACTCATGTCTCTCTAACCCTGTGCCAAATTTCACATTGCTTAAATAATAAATGTGTTTGTTATCGCCCAAGCAGCTACAAAAGTCAACTGAAGAAAAGAAAGGTCTAGGGGAGGGAAAAGTCAGTTTCAAGGAAGGGGGAGAGAGGGCAATAGAACACCTGTGACATTAAAGTAGAAAGGACTAAAAGTGGCAGGCCACAAGGGGAGAAGTAGGGCAGGAAGATGTAGGTGATGGGGGGTGGGGGAATCAAGCAAAGCAAAGCATTCTCGTGAAAGTGCCATAAAGAAAGCTACCACTCTCAACAATTTAAATGCACATTTTTAGATTGCTACTTATAAGCTTAAACAATTCTTTGAAATGCAACTAGTTTTGTGTACATTCAGGGTGTAGTGATGAGCCGAGCAGGCCTGCTTTTCGTCCCGCCCGGCTCCCGGCCGTCTGGCTAGCTTATGCCCAGAAATAACAACACACAAACTGTATTCACTACATCAGGGTGGGTTTTTTTTCTTCAGTGTGAAGCTGCCTGGGAAAATGAGTGCATACAGTATGCAAACGAAGTCATTTTTAAGAGAAATTGAAAACTGTTCTGTTGTTAAGAGTTCATGTCGGCACTAGCTGAGCACAGAAGAAAATGAATTCAAGTGTTTGGTAAGACACTTCGAATTTTTGAAAGATAAAATGTACTACTATTTTCTATACTTACTGAGGAAAGTTTTTTTTCCTCAGTGGTTTCAGAAGGCTGACAGAAATAAGCATAAGCAGTCTAAGGTGTCATAAAATACCATATTAGCAGAGTTTAAAATACACAATGATGATGTATGAGGAAGATTACTCTCCTCCTTTACCCAAGGAATTTAACTTCTCATCTTTAGCTGAGTCCCGTAGACGAGTTCTCATAAAAGCATGAGGCTGTGGTTTTGAAAGTTCTGTACCAGTGTGCTGTGATTCTAACACCTAATTCTATGCAAATTTGGCCAACTTGCTTACCTTTCTAATTCTGTCATCTCATCTGTAAATAGGACACACTGTGACATGACTCAAATACTTCCTACCATGTAGCATTGGCCAAATTGTAGTAACAGCTCCACTTCCTATTTGTTCTTATGTAAGCGACTATTCTTCACATACAATATACTAACCAATCCTCACAGCATTCCTGTGAGATAGAACTACTACTAGAAGTTCAGCTTTATAAATACACAGATTGAAGTTTATGGAGAAGACAAGAATGTGTTTCCCAATCACAAATACTATCAGGTGAGCACATAAAGGAGGCATCAGGCTGTGGACACAGCATCGTGGTTAATTTAGGTACATTGCTGACACTACTATTTGAGAATAAAAGAGCCCTAGGTCCCCTCTGGGCCCCTTGGTCTTCCTGCACAGTGGCATCCCTTAAGTAAGACCATTTCCTTTCTCCTTGTCTTCAATGAAATGCTCCTCTGCTTTCAGTGCTCTCTTCTCAAATGCAGGGGTTGGTTTTGCACTACACACGTCTCTGACCATACTCAAAAAATACTACCTTTGTAGATGTAATCAATTTAAGAGTCCTTGAGCTCATAGTAGATGTATACACCCTAAACAACTGTCCAGATAAGATGGAAAGTGAATACAGAAAGATTTGGAGGGAAGACTGCCATGTGAAGGTAGGACAGAAACTGAAGAACTGAAGTCATGTTGCCACATGTGATGAACACCACGGATTCTGAGAATGACCCAAAGCTAGGTGAAGTGGGGAGGATTCACTATTAGAGATTTGAAAGAGAACACAGATCTGCCAGTGCCACATTAAAATACTTTCACCTTTCAAAATGGTTTGAGAGAACAAATTCCTATTATATAAAGCCAAAAAGAACATAAGCATACTCTATGAATAAAAGACCTACATAGAGACCTGGGCAGTGGTGGCGCACACCTTTAATCCCAGCACTCAGGAGGGAGGTAGATGGATCTCTGTGAGTTCGAGGCCAATCTGTTCTACACAGTGAGTTCCAGGACAGCCAGGGCTACACAGAGAAACCCTACCTCAAAACAAACAAACAAAAAGCAAAACAAGGAAATAAAAAACCTACATAGAAAGTAAAAATATTGAAATATTAGTTAATGAAAATCATAGCAGTTAAAATCCAAACTAAGGAAATCGTTATATATTTATTTTAATACTCAATATTTGACAAAACGTCTATGCACAAGGTACTAGATGCAATCATAAGGTATTAAAATGTAGTATTTTCCTTTAAGGGAAAGTAGCATAACACACACACACAGTGGGGTATGAAAATTCATACAGAATTAGTTATGGGCAAAACAGGATTTAGCATTTGAGTTAGACCTTTAAGAAGGAACATTCTGAGGAGCAATCATTTATTAGTAGGGTTATTCTAAGCAAAACAACAAGGGCTTAATAGCTAGACAAAGTAGTAAGTAATGCTGTAATTAAGAAACTAATTACATGAACAGTACATTTGTTCCTTTATGAGCTCTTAATAAAAACATTCTCAAATTGCTATTCAACTGTTGGATTCACTACAATACTTTCTCCATTCCCCCAAACAACTGCCATAGCCTAATACATAATCTTGAAGCATATGATACAATCGGTTTAATAAAATAAAAATCAGTTTAAGTGATTCCATCAAGACATGAACTGACAAAAGTTGTCAAGAAGTGTAGGGAAGGGTCTCATCAGACTTTAAAAAGATACAGAGGCTTATTTTGTTCTGTAAAGTCCTCTAAAATTAATTCAACTTTACCACAGATCTCAAATGTCTCAAAATAGGCATTAAATAGAATAAATTATAATTTCAGATCTGTCAAAAATTATAAGACTTTTTAAGTTGTATAATATAACATTAATCATCAGAAGCTTACTAGCGTAGTAATTACAAATGGGTTGGGTCACATTCCTAGGTACTCTGGGTAAGACATATCTGTTTTAGCATATTTTCTAACATACTGAATTTTTAAAACAATATTAGTTATTGATTGAGTGAGGACTCAAAGTACCACTCGATTCTACAAGCTCACAATTAAAAATCAACTGCTTTTATAACTTTAGAAATCATAAATAACCTAGCATCTACTACGTTGACTACATTATTCCAGAACTCTACAAAGGGAGCAAAATTAACCATATACACAATTGAATAAAGAAACAAAGATAGCACATATATAATTAGTACAGAATTACAATATGAAGGTTCAGTCATTGAAGGCATTTGCTGTGCAAGTTTTGTGACCTGAATTTAGTTCCTGGAACCCATGTAACAGGTAGAAAGAGAAATGATCCACAGAGCTGTCCTCTGACCTCCACTTGTGCTCTGTAGTATATGTGTTGCCTTCAATTATGCACATATGCTCAATAATAAATAAAGGTATAAAATCAAACCAATACAAGATACCAAGATTGAATAGTGCTAATTGTTCTTTTGTTTGTTTGGTTTGGTTTTTTTTGAGACAGGGTTTCTGTGTTGCCCTCGATGTCGTGGAACTTGCTCTGTAGAACAGGATTTCCTTGAACTCATAGAAATCCACCTGCCTCTGCCTCCCAAGTGCTGGGATTTAAGGTGTGCACCACCCCCGTCCAGCAATGTTAATTGTTTCTTTTCTTTATAATAAAGGAAATATTCTGTTATTGATTTATTTTACTTTATGTGCCTGAATTATGTGCACCGTGTATATGCCTAGTGCCCACAAAGGCCAGAAGAGGGCATTAGATCCTGTGTAACTGGTGTCACAGACAGTTGTGAGCTGCCATGTCGTGCTGGGAAGCAAACCTAGGTCCTCCGGGCGAACAGTTAGTGCTCTTAACTGCTGAGCCATCTCTCAAGCTCAATGGTGTTCTTGAATCAAAAGGGTTTTTATTGGACAACAAGTACCTCATCTCCCATCTGTGGAACGAATGGAGAACGCCGTGGTATAGTATCCAAGATCCACTGAGGGGCAAACCATTCTTCATTGGGTTCGCCTGCCATAGAAACAAGTCCCCCTTTCTAAAACAAAACAAATCAAATAACAATTACAGTATCTGTAACAATGGTTCATAAGTGCATACTCATGAATAGTAGTATGAAAAAGACAGAAAAAATTATGTAAAATAGCAGGTTTCATGCACACTGAAAATATTTAAGTTTAAAACATATCCAATAGAAACTATACATTTATTTCATATCAAAAAACAAGCAGTTCAATTTTGGATCACAGATAATAGCTTGACATTATATTATCATCTAATAATAGCACATTTTTTCTCTTCATGTTTCTAAACTATATCAACTCAAATAATAATACAGTAGTGACTATTAAGAATAAAAGATGGACCAGATGCTGCAGGTCTGTAATCCCAGATAGTCAGGAAGTTGGGCAGAAGAATTGAAAGTTCAAGGCCAGTCTGGGGAACTTGAGATTCTATCTGAAAATGGAAAAGTAGATAAAAAGCTGGTATATAGCTCAGTGGTAGTGTGCGAAGCAGTAGGTTCATCCCCTAGTATTTGTATGTACTAATACAACAGGATTACTGCACTAGTGCATTAATATCTTTGACATTTCGTATAAGAACGCACAGAGCTCATTTAATGGAATCAGCCATTTTCCATTTAGATACATAGATTTTTTTGGTATTTTAGAGAACAGCAATCCTTTTAAAATAGAAAGTATAAAAACAGTATAATATCACAAAAATTAACAGGTAAACTTTGAAATTCAGAGAAGTATGTAGATTAAAGTATTATGTCCCTTAAATTAAATTATATTGGTGAAAAGGATAATAGGGTAAAATAAAATATAAATTCATCAAACTCTTCTATCCTATGAGTAAAATGTTTATAGGAATATAAATTTATAATTGGGTAATGACAAGAATAATTTTATTATATTATGATGGCTTATTTTTGTAGAACTTTGCTACATTTTTACAAGCAATTGTCAATGTTCTGGTTTAATAATGATGGCAATTAACTGTACCTTTGAATAACAAGAAATTAGGAATAATTCTTTCAAGTCAATTAAAATGTTTAATTGACATTTTTAGAGGAAAAGCAAATGTCACTATAAAATATTCAAATATTAAAGGCAAAAATAGGAAAACAAGGCAAACGAAACGATTTCCATATTACAAACCTTCTTTCTCGTCTGCTTAGTCTTCTTTTTCCTATCTTCTAAGGGCTTCACCTTTTCATCTTCAGAGCTGCTGGAGATCTTCTGCGCTGCCTGTCTCGTTTGTCTCTTGGGAGGCTGCAAATTTATCCCAGCATCCGCTATCCAGTCAGAATATTCACTTGATGAATCACTGGCAAGAAATCAAAATTATGATGGAAAAGTCATCATTTTGTTATGAAAGAGCACTTAAAAAACAAGGACTGAAAAAGTATCATGATAAATACAAAATTTTTATCACTTTAATTTTAATGAAATGCTTCCAGAATAAAAAATACTGAATTTGCTATGACAGGATTTAAAAATCCTTGCTGGAAACACAAAACTGCCTAAAAATAAACATGAATCTTATCACTGAAATGGATATATAGTTTTAAAACTGAAATAAAGTTTTAAATATGGTGCACACCTTTAATAACAGAGGCAGGCGGATCTGTGAGAGTTTTAAAGCCAGCTTGTTCTACACAGTGAGTTCTAGGACAGCCAGAGTTACATAATAATACTCTATATCAAAAGACCAAAACTTGAAATAATTATATAAAATTACAAAGAAGTAGAATCATAAATTTAAAATGAAGCTTATTTAACAGATAAAACAACCCACCTCTATAGTTATACTTTCCACAGAAAGTATTGGGAGTCATGAATAAATACGTGGTACATGTATTAACCCAGATTTTTTTTGTATTGCATGACACTATTTTATCTGTGGTTTTATCAAATTCCTACAAAATCATAATCTCATAATCTCATTTTGAATGATTTAGAGTCAACTAGAACTACCTGGAAGAACTTTCACTTTGCCACTCAACAACGGGGTCTTCCACAGAAGCATCACTTGTGCCAACAGTTTCATCTTCCTATAATAAAGAGAAGGCAATTCAAATATGTGTAGTGTCAGCTAGTGTAATGGAGAAAAACCTATCTGATGTACAGCACTTTATTACATCAACCATCCTAGCTAAAATGTACAGAATTATTTTTCTACATAGATCTCAAATTTACAAACAAACCTAGTGGGTATTTTATGATGTCTGGTATTTTATAGGATAACATTTTTATTTCTTTAGAAAACTATTTAAATCTCAAAATACTTATAGTCTTCTTAAATGGTAAAAAATAGCTTCAAAAATATTGTGAGTATTATGTTAAGGTCAAGATATTCATGGAGGAAAAGGGAAATATTACTTTAAAAACCGTGAAGAGTAGAAGAAAGAAAGTACTCTATAATGTGAATGTCAATAAAACTCTCATTATGGACCTAAAAAGTAGAGTTGTTAAATGAATAAGAGGTTTGGGGAACAGAGGAACAAGAGGAAAAGAGCAGCTATACACTCTGTTCACTGTCATGATGAAGATAGGTCTGAGGTAAATCAACACTCAATGACTTCTGGAATAGGTAGAGTCAGTAATAAAATAAAATAAAAGGGATATACAAGCTAATTACAGAGTGAATCAGTCCTGGGACTGTTCACCTTATTTCTATTATTTATGTTTCGTGCCGAGGAAGAGTTCCTGTCACTATCTTATCTCACTGTCACAAAGACAAACTTTGGGTGGCATATGCTATACTCTTGCAGAGATAGTATCTTAGGTAGAAATCAGGAAAGACAATCTGAAGTGTTAAATGGAACACCCAAATCTGTGTAAGCACCTTATTAATGAGTAAACCTCTGCATTTTCTATTCAAGTAGCTTTCAAAAGGAAACCTGAAAAAAATCATACAAAAACAACAAAGAAAGTAACTTTGAATAAATAATAGCAGATCTAACCTCCGAGGAGCTGTCTGAATCTTCGCGTACACCTGAATTTTGAGATGATGCCTGTGAATTATGCTCTATGTTGGACCGTGTTAGGTAAGTATGCTGACGCTTGCGCTGTGTCCTCCGTAAAGACCGCCCACAGCTAGGCTGATGATCATTCTGTTAAAGAGAAGGGAAATGTATTTTAAAAGAAGAAATAGTACTAAATTGAACACTGAATACCTAGGTTGCAAGAATTTGCCCATTCAGAGTTTACACATGACACATTTATTCACAATTATCATAGCAGGAATAAACGTCCATATTATATTTAATATAATCCTTAAATGAACTTTTAAAAAGAAATATAAGAAAGTCTGTTAAAGAATTAGCATGACTAATTAGATTTAATCCAGATTAGCAGTCTTAAGATTCTTAAGGTTTATTAAAGATCTTTAGAATCAATCTAACACAGCTTTACACGCGTGTTCACACACTTGTATTCCAAGAACGTGGGAAACTGAAGCAGAAGGACTACAGTAAGTTCAAGAACAGCCTGGGCTACAGAGTGAGACCCTGGCTCAAAACAAACAAAACAAAATGATTTGAATTTATTTCCCATTTTATGTGTATGGCTGTTTTGCCTCTGTACATATTTGTATATCACATGTCTGCCTTGTACATGTGAAAGCCAGAACCCATCCATTCCCCTCAAACTGGAGTTACAGATGATTGTGAGTCACCGGGATTAGGTACAAGCAATGGAATCTGGGTACTCTGTAAGAGCAACCAGTGCTCTTAACTATTGAGCCATATCCCTGGCCCCAGAAAAATAATTTTAAGAATCAATTTAACAAATATTCCTTGTAGAAAATGCCAGGAGAGAATAGATAGACATAAAATAAACTTTAGATTACATAAGAATAGAAGATTTAAGACTCGAAGTAATGCACATATAAAAAACAACATTCCAATCAGATACTGTGGCACACACTTATAATCCCCAAACCTGTGAAAAGAGGCAGGAGTTGGAAGTATTTCCAGCATTGAAGGGTAAACAGGCAGAAGGAGCACTGTGTGCAAGATTAGCACAGTCTACATAGTAAGTTCCAGGCCAGCAGGGGCTATATAGAAAGATCCTATCTCAGAAACCAAAGCCAAAACTAAAAAAATTCAAATTTTTGAGCACAGAATTGTGCAATTAGATAACAAGCAAGAAACTATGCCATGCTTAGCTTCTTCTATCTCACTGGAATTCAGTCCTACTACTTGTGAACAATGTACAAAAGACAATTTTAGTAGTTACACGGAATTCAACTGATGTCCCAGCTAGGCAGGGTTACAGCAAGATCCTATTAAGAAAAGATACTTCATTTTAACAAGGAAAATTTAGTGTAGCATCTACCTTTCTACAATATCTAATATCTATAAGTAGAAATCATTATGGTTGATACTATCACAAGCAAAGCTACAGCCTTAATGTCTTTGGGAATAATTTTAAAACTCTTATAAACTAGTCTTGAAGGGTCAGGTTTTTTTTTCTTATATGTTGTCCAGAGTGACCTCAAACTCTCATTTCCTTTCTACCTCAGCCCCCCCCAATTTTTTTAGTAAATATATCTTTTATTATTTTATATATTTATTAATTATTTTATATATATTATTTTATATGTATATAGTATTAAAAATTTCCACTTCCTCCCCTCCTCCCACTTCTTGCCCCTCCTCTCACTCCCCCTCCCCCTCCCTCTCCAGGCCAAAAAGCAGTCAGGGTTCCCTACCCTATGGGAAGACCAAGGTCCTCCCCGCTCCCCCCAGGTCCATAAAGGTGAGCATCCAAACTGACAAGGCTCCCACAAAGCCTGTCCATGCAGTAGAATCAAAACCCAGTGCCATTGTCCTTGGCTTCTCAGTCAGCCTCCACTGTCAGCCACATTCAGAGAGTCCGGTTTGATCACATGCTCCATTAGTCCTATTCCAACTGGCCTTGGTGATCTCCCATTAGATCTGTCCCACCATCTCAGTAGGTGGATGCACCCCTCGCGGTCCTGACTTCTTTGCTCATGTTTTCCCTCCTTCTGCTCCTCATTTGGACCTTGGGAGCTCAATCCAGTGCTCCATTTGGGATTACATATACATACTACCATGTCTGGCTTCTGTGATCTTCAAATGTATATGAAAATGTCTAAATTCCAGCCTAAATACCTAAATGCTTATATACCTACTCTAAACCCTGGCATTTCCAGATAAACTAATTATTGGCAAATAAGCAAAACAAAAGAAACCATTAATTAGATTCATACTAGAGATGAAATAAGCTTAAAATACCCACAATATAAAAATCTAAAGCAGATATCAGAATCATGTACAAATATTTTGAGGTATTTATGATAATTACCCCTAATTTTGTTCATTGACAGAGAAAAAAATAATTAAAGTTCAGAATACACTGCTTAACTTTTCTTTAAACACTGAAAATTACCCAATTAACTATATTCTACATAGGGGTTATAACTCGGGAAGAAATAGTTTACATCCTGATTCCTTTTGACTGATGAATGAGAACTCATAAGCTTATTAGTTAGGCCAAATGCAGTACAGGTATCTCATCCATTGCATAGCAGGGTCTACTGGGAAATGAACCTAGTACATCCCAATATATAGTTAGGTTTTGCTTACATGATTAGATAGGTTATACAAGGGTTGGCAAACTATTTGTAGAGGGTCAGAATGTCTGGCTTTCTAGGTCAGATCATTTTTATTCCAACTACTCAGCTCTCTTTATATATAACATAAAAACAACTAAAGGCAAGCTATAATTGAGTATTTGCCTGTATTTCAATAAAATATAATTAACTAAAACAAAGGATTTCATATATAAGCTTGACAACCTCTATCCTAACGGATCTAGCATTTGTTTCACATTTTGATTGATAACCAATAAAAAGTCACGATTGTATTTAAAAATATGAAAATAACATTTTATACATATACATTAAAAGGCAACCTTTAATTTAATTTTTTTCTGTTAATAACCATTCACATGCATGTATGGATATGGATTTGAGGCTGAAAAATTAAGTTACCTGTAAGCAGATGCCAACTTTAATACCCTCTTGATAGATAAATGTTGCCTTTCAAATAATTATTATTTGCAAACCTTGGATTTGACAGCACTGAAGAAGCAAACTTACTCTTTGGCTAGTAGAAGATGGCTTTTTCTTCTTTTCGACTGTATAAAGACTAATTTCTAGGTCACCTTTCGCAGTGCGACATTCCTCTTGCACCCTAATAAAATAAGAAAAAGAATCTAAGAGTTTAAACATCAACTCTGAAAATTAAACAATTTCAAAATAGAAAATGTAGCTCTATAACCGTTCCAGCGCTATTCCTCAGTGGCAATGTTCTGCAATCGGCAGCACCACCCATCCCCATTACTTTTCGATCCCTCCCAAGAGAAAACCTAGAACTCTTAAGCAGTTACTTCCCATTTCCCCATTCCTCTAGGCCCTGAAAGCCTCCGTTATCTGTTACTATGTCTATGTATTTTCCTGCTCTAAATATTATGTTAAGTAGAGCTACACACTATTTGTCCTTTTGTGTTATGTCTTCTTTTACCTGGCAAGACAGCTTCAAATTTTATTTATGTTTCAGCAGTTATCAGAATAGCTTCTTTATGGACTAATAAAATACCACTGTATGCTAAATCATATTTGATGATTTACTGATTGACATTTAATTTGTTCACTTGAATAACACTGTAATGAATATTAACACACAAATATCTAATTCCCTGCTCCTTCGTTTACTTTTGAGTAAGGAATTATTTGAATTTTCTCTATTCTAGCAGTTCAACTCATAAAATTAGCTGTCTTTTTTCTTGATTCCCACTTACACCAGAAAGCAGAGGAGGAAAATAGGATTTAATATATTTTGCTACTTTGGGGTTATCTGCTAATAATACTTGGTTAGATGGTATGGTTAAAATATATGCTCTCTGTAATAGTTCATATATATATAATACATAATATATACATATATAACCTATTTCTACTTGTGATTATACACTTGTTATTATAAAAAAAGGTAGTTTTACAAGTCAGAATCGTGATTCTAGATTTGAAATTATGCCAACGAAATCCTTTCATCAGTGAAGACTATTTGAATGACATTTTAAAGCACATTTACACTGCGTACTCATACTGCTGCAATACTTAGCTGGTGACCTTTTTCTTGGATCACTGTTAATACATAGTCAATATGCCACTCAGGTTCACATATGCGCTAATATGAATTCTGTCTTAGTATCTGTATTCTTACCCTTAGACGATAAGCCCCCACACTGGCAAGACTGCATCACCTTCTCAGTATTTCCCAAGGCATTAATCAAAAGCTGAGCACATTTAGGATATTTGTCACAAAATAAACCAATTACAATCAGTTGATATGGAAAAACTAACATATGATGCAGCTTGATTAGAATATCTCAGTTACTAGGCTAATTTAACATAATTCTCTTGTAAATATACAATTTTGAATTTTCTTAGGAAGGTTACCAGGTCAACTCACCTACTAACTCCATTATTTAATTCATTTACCACCACTCTTCTGCTCCAGGCCATGAGGTCTCGTTCAGTGGCCATCTGGCTCCTAGGAGCGTTATTATGCATTTGCCGAACACCTTCAATTTGACCACTACGCCGAAGCCCAATATTTGGGGAAGAGGGTATGTCCATATTTGGACTACTCAGAGCTAAAGCAAAAGCAAGGAAAACCACAATGTTCTGAACAAATATGCCAGTGATGGAGATTAGAAAGCTAAATAAGATCTTAGTTTCAAAGACTGGATGTTTGGGACTGCTACTGTAAACAGACTGCTTGCCTAAGATGAGCAAAGCCCTAGATTTGATCCCTAGCACCAAAAATAATAGAGGTGAGAAGGAAAAAAAAGAAAGAGACTTCTGGAAATACGAAAGTAACCCCTGTTCTACATTTTTTTCTGTGCCATCTTCATGTTTTGATGTTATTATAAATAAATCAAGTACCCAATAAATGCTGAAATTTTGTATAATTCTTTTCATTTTTAAAGCACCACTTATCAGATATCTACTAAATACAGAATATACAACCATGTTAAAATATGATCTGAAGGATTCATATATATATAGATTAATAATGATTCAATTTAAACCCTTGTAAAATCTAAATTCTATCTTTGCTTACTTACTTAGGACAACTGTCGGTTAACTAAGTGTAGAGATGTACACCTATAATTCTAAGTCTTGGGAGACTGAGGTAGATTACGAGTTGTAGGCTAGCCTAGGCTACAGAGTATAACACTTGCTAAAAATAATGTTTCAGAGTAAAACTTACAAAACTTTCAAAACAAAAAAAATTGAAAAGTACAAGCAGACACTTGGGAGATAGCTGAGTCAGGAAAGTGCTTGTCAGACAGGCGTGAGGACTTGAGTCTGAATTTCTAGCACCCAGCTCCAGTGTCGTGCGCTGTGCCTATAATGCCAGCAGCCAAGAAGCAGAGAGAAGGCTTGGTGAGCAGTAGGTTCAGTAAGATACAGTCACAAAAAATAAGGAGAGCAACTGAAAACACACACACACACGTGCACGCACACACACACAGAGAGAGAGAGAGAGAGAGAGAGAGAGAGAGAGAGAGAGAGAGGGGGGAGAGAGAGAGGGAGAGAGAGGGGGAGGGGGGGAGAGGGAGAGGGAGAGAGAGAGAGAGAGAGTGAGAGAGAGAGAGAGAGAGAGAGAATCCAAAACCAAAAACCACAACAACCAGGGTCTCACTCTGAAACCCAGGCTGTTCAGAAACACACTATGCATCTCAAGATGACCTTGAACCCACTGTGATCCTAAGGCATTAGCTGCCCCTATGATAGAATTTAAAGCATGAGCCATAACATCCAGCTAGCAAAACATTTTTAATTTCAAATTTCACTTTCAAAATTAATATGCAATTTAAGAAAACACTAGTAAGCTTCTTATCATATTTGCAAATAAAACACAAATAGAAAACTGCAAATTATAGCTATCGAAATCAACACTTAAAAACAATCGAAACAAGCCGGGCGGTGGTGGCGCACGCCTTTAATCCCAGCACTCGGGAGGCAGAGGCAGGCGGATCTCTGTGAGTTCGAGACCAGCCTGGTCTACAAGAGCTAGTTCCAGGACAGGCTCCAAAGCCACAGAGAAACCCTGTCTCGAAAAACCAAAAAAAAAAAAAAAAAAAAAAAAAAAAAAAAAAAAAAAAAAAACAATCGAAACAAATGAGCATTGCAAACAGAAGTGAGTGTGGTTCCCTTGGCTGATGGAATTTCAGTTTACAACAACTTAGTGTTGGAAGCAGAGCTAAATATTGATTGCACTAATGAAGATCTAAATTGGGGACATAAGAACTCTGCAATATAGGATTGCCACTCTACTTCTAACCTTGTCCAAGGCTCAGGAAAACTTAACTGAGTTAGATGCCCCAAGGGACCCATATGAAGAACTGTTGCTTTATTATAATTTTGTGAAATAACTCAAGAAATAAGCAAAATAATCTGTGTGTTGCTTCAAATTTAAATAATATGTTTACTTCTGTGCAACCCTATATGTGATTTTACCAAAAAAGTACAGTAATTATGTAAGTATAAAACGAAACAATCAGGCATAGTGGTATAGGTCCTTGGAACTTAGTCCTTTGGAGTGCAAGGCATGATGGCCACAACTTCAAGGCTACCATGGGCAAAACAGCAAGACTTAATCACAAACAAAAATAATGGGCTCAAAATGTGGTTGAGTGGTGAAGACTTTGTTACTTAAGATGTTGAGTTCAATCCCTAGCACTAAGAAAAAAATCTTGCCAGGTAGAGGTGGCTCATGCCTTTAATCACAGCACTAAGTAGGCAGAGGTAGGTGGATCTCTGTGAGTTTGAGGCCAGCGTGGTCTACAGAGTGAGTTCTAAGGACAGCAAGGGCTATACGGAGAAACATTTCCTCAAAAAACTCATATTTCTTGACAAATTAGAATTGAAAATCTCAGGTACAAAGGTAAATTTCAAGGTAAGTGAAGGAAGGTGTATATTAGATGATGATAATAATGATAATAATAATAATAATACTCATGTTAGAGGTAATAAGATAGTTCAGCAGATAAAGGTGCTTGTTCTCAAGTCTGGTAACCTGAGTTCTAGCCCATGGTCATACACATATTCACATATACACACACCTACATGCAAAGTAAATGGGGAAAGAATAATTAATTATATAATAACTTCTACTGGTATTAAGATGGAGCTGTTGTGTAAGCCTGGTCAGGGATTGTATCTGTATTCTCTAAGAGAAGACCAGACCTTCTTCTACTGAACTATTTTGTTCATTCAGGAGCAAAGGGTGATATGCTGCTCTCCTTTCAACAAGTGGAACCAATTATTGGAATGGCACTTTCCAAACTTAAGGTGGTTTAAGTTTAAAACCTTCATAGGTCGGGACCCTAATAAAAGGGCCAGACTTATTCCAAGACTTCATTTCTAGAAACAAAAGTAAAGATTGCAAAATAAACTGAGTCAAAAGGAATAATGCATTTAAATCCACTACCTACATTTGTTAGAAAGTGAATGTTAGCCATGAATGATAATAATTAGGCCACGCTACTTTGGAATACCTGCTATTAGAGGTTAGAAATTAATAAATATATTTACATTTATAAACATGAAATGTTTTCACATTATACATGATAAAAGTTTTTATACTTTCCACAATATACAATTACTTACCACCATTAACAGAATATGATCTATTAATTGGAAAATGTGGAACATTTCCTTCGTTATTTAGTCGGAGGTCTTGTTCTCTCTGTAACTCCCTGATTATCCCATCAAGAATGCTTTCTTCTTGATCATTGGTTTGCTGCCCAATTACCTGTTCTACCACCTCACCATCACCTTAATGAGACCAAAGATACAAAGTCAGATAAATTTATTACATTTTTAGTATACCTTAATATGGTAAAAAGGAGAGAGAGAGAAAAGTTAGCTTAACTTATAAACTGTGAAAGAAGTAATGAGAAATAATTTAAGATGAAAATAAAGTATACATGAAATAATATTTTAAGGAAATTTAAAAAATTATACTTAATGATTCAACATTTGCATTTGATTTAACCAATAGCCCTAAATTAGACATTAACGAGGCATTTTAAGGAATAACTATAACGATAAAGTTAAATGATCTACTTGAAAAACAAGTTTTCCATATGCTATATTCTAAAGCTAAAATCAACAATTAGAGATGTGAGCGAGATTTTTTTTTGCATTGGGTCTTACTCTGTAACCCACCTTGGCATGGAACTCACTATATAGTCCCGCACGGCCTTGAGCTCATGGCAATCCTTCTGCCTCAGCCTTCAGAGTGCTGGGATTACAGGTATGAGCCACCATGCCTGGCCTGAGTCATTCATAAACAAGTTTAGTCGCAGTTACCTAGAATGTTCTGCACATTCCTTTTATGAAAACTTCATTCTAAAAGAAGTTAAAGGTATGAGCTTTTTTTTTTTCAAGACAGGGTTTCTCTGCAGCTTTAGAGCCTGTCCTGGAGCTAGCTCTTGTAGACCAGGCTGGTCTCGAACTCACAGAGATCAGCCTGCCTCTGCCTCCCGAGTGCTGGGATTAAAGGCAAGGCGTGCGCCACCACCGCCCGGATAGGTATGAGCTTTTAAATAAATAAATATTTTCTTTTTTGTAACATTAGTGTTTTTATAAGTAAAAAATTATTTTTATGATAAATTCAAATTCAAACTTTACTTCTGAATGAACACTTTTAACTATTATTTTTCTTTTTTTGTTTTTGTTTTTCAAGACAGAGTTTCTCTGTGGCTTTGAACTTTTATTTTTCTTAAAAGCATCATGTCCTGCTTCTTTATCTTGCCCTGTAATTAAATCAAATGTGATTTGATAAAGTAACAAAGTAATTAATTCTTGTAATAAATTAAGTATGCTAAATGAAGTTTTTATTTAGATAGTTTCAATTTGATATTCTATCTATTATTCACATTTTTCTCCTTGGTTCATAAATAGTAAATCAGAGTAACCAATACTACTACATTGCTCTATAAATATTTACTTCATTTTATTCTATGAAGGTCAATCACCAATTTCCTAGTAAAGAAAGGGAATTCAGAAGCCAGATATGGCGGCACATGCTTGTAATACCACCAGTAAGAAGGCTAAGCCTGGAGAAATGAGAATTCTGAGCTAGCCCAGGAAACATAGTGAGATCCTATTTTTTAAAAACAAAATTAAGGAGGCAAGGAAATCTATTTGCGAATCCAAAACTTACTCCTCTATAACTCAATGAAAACTGTGAAAAACCAAACCAATACAAAGGCATTCCATGGATGATGAAGCAGAAAAGACAAGACACACAGCTGACACATCTATCTAAAGAAACCCAGTCTCATTTTGGGGGTTTCATTAACTAGCAGTTTTCAAAAAGAAGTATCCATACTCTAATCAATATAATTTTACCAATTAAGCTTAATATAGTAAAGTTAGCAAGTTTAATCATTACCAGAAGTCACTAAGCAGAACAAGGTCATACATATGGCAATGGTTTCCACTGTGGTAGGTCAACAAATTAACTCTTGGGCATATTACTGTTTGTCCTAAACCAGTTACTTTGCACAGCAGGGCTAAACAATAAAAAAAACTACTCTGGTAAGCTGAAATCTATAAGTAAAAATGAATACAAATAGCATATAATGCATGTTATGACCCATTTCAGAATTTAGTAAGAACTATCCATCTGCAACATTTTAAATTTGCTTTAGAGGTAGCATACCATTAGCCACATAACCCAGCTGAGGAATAAGCTGCTCATCTTTACAATTTTCCCGTCCTGGAACCAGTCGTTGAAATTTTGTAGGATGAGGATTTCCATCGACATCCACCAAGAATGGGGGAGGCATAAGGTGAGGAGCTTGCTGAGTTTGCTCATCCAATACATAGTTATTTGCATCTCGGATAAGTGGTCGATAATCAGTGTGGAAGAACATCTGATCTGGAATCTTTGTGACAGACATTTTGTTAGTGTTTAACATACCAGAGAATGTACGGTCCAGGCCCTTATTTTCATCTCTATAGCATATATTTTGAATCATACAGCTTGTATATTCTCTCATAGTTCTGTGTTGCCATATGTTCCTCTAGGAAGAAACAAATGACCTAAATAGTAGTTTTCTTATCTCTAAATTCTGATTTGCATTATTTTGGCAACCTCATATTTCCCTAATTAGAATAAGAAATAAGGCAACAATCTATCAGAAGCTGTGTATTTTGATTTGACTTATAGCAAATACACAAACCTATATAACTTGAGTTCTTATTTTTATTCAAGAGTAAATGAAGCATAACATTCATGATGAGCATAATAAACTTCAACAAAGCAACAACATGGAAAGCTATTGAGCTACCCTCAATGATGATGATGTCTCTTCCCACTAGAACATTCCACACTCTCCCCAGATTCATAGCTAACAAAATACAAAGAACCAGTTGGGTGTGGTACAGCACGCCTATAATCCTAGCACAATCCCCAAGACAGAGGAGAGAGTTGCAGTAAGCTTGATGCCAGCTTTGTAGCAGAAAAACTAAAAGATATGGATGGAGGGCTATATATATGATGCAACAAAAGTAGATGGAAATGAGATAAACAGTTTACAGAGTTAAAAGCAACAAGATTAAAACCATCAGAGAAAAAATCTCGCAAATAAAAAAAAAGCTAACCAGCCCATTAAAGAAGGATGAACACCAATGCTTCTCAAGTAACTACATAAAACAGAAAAGGAAAGAATACTACTACAAATGTCTATTTACAAAGACATTATTACCCTGATAAAAAAACATAAAGACAAAACAAAAATAAAATTATAGACTAGTATCCCTAATGAACATAAAAGAAAAAAAATAAAATACTTGCAAACCAAACTCTAGAACACATCAACAATGTCACTCAACATGATCAAGCTGGCTTTAATTCAGAAGAGATAATTCCACATAAATCAATAAATCTATTACATAAATAGACCTAAAGACAGAAACCATACGATCATCCATTTAATTCAGAAAGGCTTCTGACAAATCATAGTTTGACAAAAGTGCTAAAGAAATTGAGAATAGGAGCAACCTATCTTGGGGCTGAAGAAATAGCACAGCAGTTAAGAGTACACACTCCTTCTCCGGAGGACTGAAGTCCAATTCGTGGAGAGCACGTCAGACAGTTCACAACTGCCAGCAACTTCAACTCCAGTGAGATCCAATGCCCTTTTCTATCCTCCACAAGCCCTGCACTCATGTGAGCATACCCACCCTCTCCCCACCCCCACAAGTATATACATAAAAATAAAATCTTTAAAAAAACAAAAGTATGGGCTGGACGGGTAGTTCAGCAGTTAGGAGCACCAACTGCCCTTCCAGAGGACAGCAGTTCAATCACTAGTACCCACAACCATTTGTAACTTCAGTTCCAGGGGATGACACATTTTTCTTGTCTCCACTGGCAACAGGCATGCATGTGATGTACAAACATACAAACATACAAAATATCCATACATATAAAATATACAAAAAATCCAAAAAGCATATCTCAACATAAGAAAGATAAATATGAAAAAAACTATAGCCAGCACCAAACTAAATGGGTAAAACTCCGAGTATTTTCACCAGCATCCACAATAAGCAGGCCTATTTTCTTCACTTTCATTCAATACAGTGCCTGAAGTCTTAGAAGACTAAGACACGAGATAGCTATGAAGGGAATGCAAACAGAAAAGGAAGAAATCAAAGTTCCTTTCTTTTTAGAGAATATGACTCCACACACAAGAGACTCTAAATTCAGCACGTGGGGCTAGAGAGATGGGCCAGCAGTTAATAGCTGCTGTTTGCGGAGGACTGGATTCAACTCCCAGCTCCCACATGGCGGCTCACAACCATCTGTAGCTGCAATTTCCTGGGCACCCTCTTCTGACTCCCGAGGCACAAGGCATGCATATGGTGCACATAAATACATGCAAGTAAAACATCCATACACATAAAATAAATCAATCTAAAAAAACTTTTTAAAACTCTAGAGCTGATAAAGCTGACAGAGCAAAGAACATGGCAGGATACAAAATTAATGTAAAAATATCTGTAGCTTTTTTTATACTGGTGGTGAACACACTAAAAAATAAATCAAGAAAAACAATCCCACACATATTAGCCTCAGAAAAAAACCTAAAATATCTTTTGATAAACCTAATCAAGGAAGGTGAGAAATTTGTCCACTGAAAATTTTAATGCACTGAAGAAAAAAAAAACATTATGTTTTCTCTCATACATGGGCCCCAGAATTCACATAAATACAAAAAACAATCTATATATATGACATGAATGAAGAAGTGAAACTATCTGGGGGGACTAATGTGGGGGCAGAGAAAAGGGAAGGACACATGCTCAATAGACAATATACACTTCTTTTTTCATGAATACATAGAATGAAAAGAATCAATTCTGAATGCTACAATCCCAAATTATTCTCTGAAACAAAAATGACATATACTAACCTTTTCATAGTATTTACTGCAGCCAAAGCCAAATAGCAACAAATGACCATGAGAATCTGTGCAGGCAAAATGGTTTCCATCTGGTGAAAATTTACAATCGAACACTGCCCCATGACCTTGGCCTTCAATCTGAAATTCATAGGAATCCTTTAAGTCATTTTAAGAGTCCTTCTCAAACATTAAGTAGACAATAGCTTCTCCTGGCTACTTTTCTCTTGAATTCTGTGATGAATCAACATTTCAATGTATTCTCTGGCATCTGTAGCCAGAACCCTAGAGTAAACAGTAAATCACTGAAATATAATTATAGAGGATAAAATTGAGGTGGATGCGATGAACAGCTGCACCTCACATAATAACTCATGAAATAAGGAATGGATGAATGAGGAGAGTTAAAAGGATCTATATGCAAGCAAATTGACAAAGGTGCTATTCAACAAAGTGAAGATATTTTTGTATCTTAAGCTATAAGACATGCCTTTAAATAACTTTCTTAAAATTCAACCATGTAAATAAAATAACCAAAGACATACTACTTTTAATGATCTGGGATCTACATAAAGTCTTTAGAAGTGAACTCAAAGGTCCATGCACAGTTTAACGTTGTTTAGTCAGAACTATTCTTAAGAAAAAGGCCCTAAACATGCAAGATATGAGTATGCACATCATGAAAGAATGTTTTTTTTTACTGAGAGACATGATAACTAATCAATGTTTTACATAACTTGTATGAGATTTTTATTACAACCATCTATATCAGTACAAAAGATCCTGTCTCAAATAAATAAGCCACTGCCAGGTATGGCAGTGCATACCTGTAATTCAAGCACTCAGGAGGTAGTGCAGGGGGATCAGGAGTTAAAGGTCATTTCTGGTTTACTGACAATTTCAGGCACATTTGGGCTATATGAGACACTGTTTCCTCCAACAACAATAACAGAACATGTATACATACTAATATATATTTTTCAAATAAGTTTTGAACTATGCAACTCATATAGTTGGGATTTATATCAGAGACAAGAGTCACGATTTAGGCTTTTTCTTTGTATTCATAAGTTGAAATTATAGTTTACACATTGGCCTTTAGGTATTTTAGCTTACATTTTAAATACAATTGCCAAGAAATCAGATTGAACGATTCAGTTTAGATGTACATATCAAAATTTGAAAACTGCTAACCCCAAGATAAATAGCCATGCTGAAAGAGCTAACCCTAAACCCTTGAATCATTCTCTAAATGATTTCACTGATTTAAACATAAAGACAAGCTGCTCCTTTGTGCTTGGCAACTGGGTTATCAAAACAAAGTGAGAAAAAAAAACAAAGTGAGATTTAATACAAACTTTATAAACAGAGATTTCTTACCATATTAAAATAATTTCGAATTTTGGTCCCTCGGTCAAGGTCCCAAATAAAAATGTTCCCATCATGACCCGCTGAAAGTATTATCCTTTGATCAAATGGATGTGCTTCTAGAACAAACACTTCATCATCGTGCCCCTACGATAAAAAAAAAATCAATGTTAGAAATGAAGAGCAACACCAGATGTCTCGTCTATTTGTCCAAAGGATCTTGAGCACTGGAAGTCTAATTGAGATGAATTAATGCATACCAACTGAATAGCATATACTCATTGGGCACTTCATAAATAAATATTTTAGAGGTTCTTAAGTGTACAACTGCTGGTTTTTATAAACCTGATGTCTTAGATAAAAGACACAGAAAGATAATTAATGCTCACTGACCACTGAAATGTAATTTGGAGATGTAGAACTTGAATAATTTTTTAGAAGCCACAGAAAATACAACAAGCAGGATGTGATGGCATATGTACTTCCAGTAGGCAAGGCATGGGTGGAGGCAATCAAAGGTCACCCTTGACTACAAAGTGAGTTTGCCACCACTCAGAACTACACAAGATAGGATCTCAAAGTAAAATAAGGATTGGAGAACAAAGAAAGGAATAAAGAAAATTCAACAGAATCTTTCATTACCACCATAATAAAAGGCCTGGACTGGTTTTTACCTAACATTCTCATCATGTTACCTGAAGTCTCAGAACTCACAGGTTCAATCTAAACTCTATAGTGAAATTCAAGGTCATCAATGGCTAAATAGAAAATTTAAGGCTAGCCTGGGCTACATAAAACAAAGGAAGAAAAAGAAAATTAAGTAGCTTTGTCTGTTACCAAGATGAATTCTGTCAGTAAAATCCAGTGAGAACAGATGATCTATGAGTCAATCCATACTAAGAGTATTGCTGAACAAGACTTCAAGGTAACTATGAAGATGGAATTCTACATAGATTTAGTAAATTAACAGCTATACGTCCTAAAGCTGGGAATTTAGAAATATGTATGTTCCATGTCTGACTCAGTAACTACCAGCCATCTGCGGTTATTAAGCATTTGGAATATGGGTACTACAAATTGAGATGTTTTACATAAAGATTTTGCATGAAAAGTGACGTTTCATTAGCAATTCCTGTATTAGTTCCATGTTGAAATGATAGTATTTTGGATATATTCAGTGTATTACTGAAATTAGTTGGTTCTTTTAAATGTTAGCTACTAGAAAAAAATGATTATATATTTATATATATATATATATATATAAAATCTACATAGCTTATAAAAATATAGCTTATACTTTTTGTTTGGCGTATTGATCCAAACCAACACTTTCAATTTAAGTGTCAAGGAAAGAATAGGTTAGCATTTTTGCTTGCTTTTATTTATTAACTAGCTGACTGGTGTTGAGGCATGATTTTCCTATGCAGCCCAGGTTATCGTGGTATTCAATATGTAGCCCAAGCTAGACTCAAACCTGTGGAGCTTGTCACTTCAGTATGCTACATGCTGAAAATTACCAGAATTGGTAGTTAGCAAGGTAAAGGATTAAGAAAGTGAGGTAGTTGAGTTTCTAGTCTAAACCCTGCCTTTTAATACTATATTATATCCAAAAGACACTCACTTGGATTTGTCTCAGTAAAATACTTATGAATTGGTAACTAAAGCAGAGAAGGGAAACAGGCATCCACTCATAACATGATGAACCAACAAAGAACCCCACCCACATGATATTCTGCCTAATTCTACAGACGTAAGAGCCTTTTACTATGAGAAATATATTTGAAATGAAAAAGCACTAGTTTTTCTCCTACTTCTTCCTCTTCTACTTCTTATATAAACTGATCATTGAAGATAGAAAATGAAGGATATATATACCCGCAACATAATAATAAAAAATCTGAGGGCTGGAGAGATGGCTCAGTAATTAAGAGCACTGGCTGTTCTCCCAAAGGAGCCAAGTTCAATTCCCAGCACCCACATGACATCTTGGAACTGTCTGTAATGCTAGTTCCATGGATTTGGACACTCTCACACAGCCATATATGCAAGCAAAGCATAAATATTTTTAAAAAGCAAAAAGATAAAAAAGAAAAAATAATAAATCCTAGTCCTTGCTACAAACCAATTACTGTATATTTGAAGATATATTAACATTCAGAAATAAATATTAGACTTAGAAATAATCTTTAAAAAATAATTCCTAGCTGTTGGTCCAGGGTCTGTGAGATCTTATGAGCCCAGGTTAGTTGCTTTAGTGGGTTCCCCTGTCATGACCTTAACCCCCTGGCTTCTACAATCCCTCCTTCCTCTTTTCAATGGGATTCTGGGTGCTCAGCCCAGTGCTTGTCTATGGGTCTCTGCATCTGCTTCCATCAGTTACTGGATAAAGGCCCTCTGATGAAAATTAGGGTGGTCATCAATCTGATTACAGGAGATGGCCAGTTCAGGCTACCTGCCCACTGTTGATATGAGTCTTCTCTGGGGTCATCTTTGTGAATTTCTGGGAGTTTTCCTGGCACAAGGTTTCTACCTGACCCTTAAATGCCCCCCACCAATCAAGACATCTCTTTCAATATTCTCCCCTCCATCCACTCCCCTAAGCCAATTCCTCATGTTCCCATCCCCAGCGGCCCCCAGTCTACCCAGGAGATCTCTTATATTTCCCCTTCCCAGAGCAATCCATGTGTCCCTGTCCCACTTTGTCCCCTCCTTGTTACCTGGCCTCTCTGGGGCTATGGACTGTAGCATGGCTATCCTTTACATATGTGTGACAGTTGTGCAGCTTGACCTATTCATGGGACTCCTACCTATTCCCCATGCGGGGTTATCTCGCCCAGCCTTAATACAAAGAGAAGTGCTCAGTCCTACCTCAATCAGATATACCATGCTTTGTTGACACCCATGGGAGACCTGCCCCTTTCAGAACAGAAACTGAGGAGGAGTTGTTGCGGGGGAGAGGCTGAGATATGAAATGAATGAATAAATGTAATTAATAACAAAAAATCATTCCTGTTATCAGTGGTAGATATCTATATCTATATCTATCTATCTATCTATCTATCTATCTATCTATGTAGATAGATAGATAGATAGATAGATAGATATAGATATATATAATGTATTAGTCCTATCTGGCAGATGTACCAAAAGATCCCCAAAATATTCTCCAAAGGCTATTAAGTCACAGAAAGGAAAGTAAAACTTAAATGTCTTATTCCTAGAATAATGTAATTTGACCCTTTTCATTCTTTTTGGGAACAAGGTCTCATTACAAGGCCCACACTGGTCTCAAACTCCAGGTTCAAGTATTCTTCATAGCTCAGTCTTCTAAGTGTTGGACCTACTACATGCCAGTGCATTAGGCTTAAATTGCTTCTTCTCCTACAAAAAAGTATAATACTTACAGACAAAGTATGAAGAAGTTGCCCTGTGACAGAATTCCAAACTTTCAAAAGGAAATTGTTCACTGCAGTAATAACAGTGGTGTCGTAACGATCCCAAGCCACCATTGTCACCTTCAGCTTAGTGACTTTGTCTTCTGCGGAGGTCAAATTATTCCTGAAGCAGAAATTTGAAGTATGTGTATCTTGCATATTTTAACAAAGGTAAACACAAAGCAGCAAACGATGACAAAATTTTCTAGAGGATGCAAATGATTAGATAAAATAATCTAAAGAGTATTCATGAAAAAAACTGTACCTCATCATAGAATACTACCCATAAACTGATGGCAGTGAAGGTTAAAAATTATTGTAGGTAAATAGTAGTGGTTAGCTTTTTGTCAATTGGACACAAGCTTGAGTCACATGGGAAAATGAAATCTCAGTTGGGAAAATGCCTCCATTAGGTCTTTAGGTAAGACTGTAGGGCATTTTCTTGACTAACCATTGATATGGGAGGCCCCAACCACCTCTGCACAGGTGGTCCTGAGTAAGAAAGCAGGCTGAGCAAGCTATGGAGAACAAGTCTAAGTAAGTAGTGTTTGACATGGCTTCTGCTTCAGTTCCTGCCTTCAGGTATCTTGCCTTGAGTTCTTCAGTGACGGAGTATGACTTGGGAGTTGTATGTAGAAATAAGGCTCTTTCCCCCCCCAAGTTCCTTTTGGCTATGATGGTTAATCACAGTGATAAAAACCAAGCTAATATAATAGTTACTTGGAAGCACATGAAATTGAGAACAGGAAGAACTCTATATCTTACAAAGTAAAATTCACAATATGATCGTGTTGGTTGACAGACAATAAAAAATGTACAATGATTATATTATCCCCTTCAATATTACTTTTAAAAACAATAGGCGTTGCAAATAAGTATCAAGAAATTTGTTTACTTAAATGACCATGACATTAATACTACCTGTCTATGACTATAAAGTCACTTTGTTTAATAAGGTAGTCAATTTAAAGGTCAAACATGAATAAATCAAATTATTTTAAAGAGAGTGACATATCTTCTAATAAGCAATAAGGTGATGAAAGCAGATGCTGATTAAATGCTAACAATATGAAATACAAGGGAGACCTCAGTAATCAAGAGTAAAAGGTAAACTTATTATATAGCATTCGGCAATGTTCTAGTCAATCAACAGCAAAGGAACAGTTGCTAAGAGACTGAATCAAAGTATAAATTTCATGGCTAGTGATTAATTTCAAACTATTTACAAACACGAAAATTATATTCATTATTAACTATAGGGCAATGCAAAAGACGGTATGCCATGAGAGACCCCCTGAAATATCTAATACCCATTCTTACCCACTCATTTTAGTAGCCATATCTAGCACTATACTCTTCCATTCCTGTTGTTGATATTGCCATATTCTTGCTGTTCCATCTCTACTTCCACTAACAAATCTTAAACTGGAAAAAAAAAGTTAAAATAGCCTTGTTATTTTTCTAAAACTCATCACATTTTCCTGATTATAAAATGAATAACCTTCATACACTGCTGGGATATATAAAACAGTACACTGATTTTAGAAAACAGTTTGGCAATTCCTAAAATGCTAAACATAAAATTACCTTTCTACCTAGCGTTCCTATTCCAGGTACATATCCACTAAAATAAATAAAAACAATAGTCCATCTAAAACATGTATGTGAAGAGTCAGAGAACATTCAGTAATCCCCAAACCAGAAACAAAGGAAATGTTTATCAGGGGATAAAGAAAATATGACATTCATATAACAGACTATTACTCAATAATGAAAACTGATGCATTCTGTAATGTGGGTGAATACTGAATATACAAGTACGTTTACTAACAAAGAGAGGAACAGTTGCCCAGTGCCGGGAAAGAGTGATGATAGGCGTGAAGATTCACAGCTAAAGGGAATGAGCATCTATAAGGTTAAAGAACATGTTTGTTCAAAGATTAACACTGAAGGTTGTACAACACTATAAATATGCAGGATGTTTCATTATGAGCTACTGTTAAAAGTAGATGTGTTTACCCACAAGTTTGATACTGTATTTGTTCTACTATTTCAGACACGCATTTAAACCAAACATGCTTGTATGTCTGTCTGTTGCACTCAAGAAGATGAGGAAGATCACATGTTCAAGGCCTGCATGAGCTACATACAAAGAGACTGTAGAAAAAAAATAAAAATCCATTGAAACATATATATATTGACCAATTTCCCCCTTAGGAAACAGAATCCTGCAATATGCAATATTGTTCTCATAGTTATATTTTGTAGATCTTAACTTATAATTATAAGTATAAACTATATCAATTTCAATAAGTGTTCAATTACATGGATGATATCAAAATTTACTTAATAAGGCTCATAACAATAATTACATTATGTGGTAGTTGAAAGAAAATGGCCCTCAAAGGGAATGGCAATATTAGAAGGTGTGGCTTTGTTAGAGTAGGTGTCTTGCTGGAGGAAGGGTGTCACTTTGGAGGTGAGTTTGAGGTCTTATATATGCTCAAGATACTACCCAGTGTCACAGACTGCTTCCTGTTGCCTACAAGATGCAGGACTCTCAGTCTACTTCTTGTTGCCTGCATGTCAGCATGTAGCAGCTCTTTCTGCAGCCTGTACACTGTCATGTCTGCCTGCACACCACCATGCTTCCCGTCTTGATGATAATGGACTGCACCTATGGAACTGTAAGCTGCCATCTCGATTAAATGTTTCTAAGAGTTGCCATAGTCAGGTCAGGGTGTCTCTTCACAGGAATAGAAACCCTAACTAAGGCACATTATTTTTACATTATAGCTTTAAACTGAATGCTATGAAGAACATCTCTAACTATCTTTGTACAATCTCATATATTGTACTGAGTTAAAACAGGTACATTTTAAAGCACTCTTAATGTGTACTGCCAAATTGTTTCCCAGTTTGAAAAAAAATAAGAATCTTAAGTTGTAAGAATCAATTTATAATCCTCAACATATTGAATATAAAATTTTTAATTATCTTGTAACTTTTAAGGAAAATTCTGTTAGTGATTTTAATTTACATTTTCTTATTGGTGAAATTGGATATTCTAAATAGGAACTGCTTATTTTTATACTAATAAAGAAAATGAGTACCAAGAATTTCAAGAATGAGCAAAGATTCACCTATGATCCTTCCTTAGAAAAAGCAAGTCAGTATTTTGATATTTCAGACATTCATCCATTCATATTTTACATGTTCTGTATACTTTTTACATTTTTAGACTTATATAAGATTTTTTTATGTATTGACTGTATTTTTTAAGTCTTAGTAACAATGTATTTGAAATACACATTTACAAATAGACAAGAATTAAAATTGCAGGTTCTTTCAGTAGGAAAAAAATAGTAATATGAGTTCTGGAGAGATGGCTCAGTGGTTAAGAAGGCCTCTAACTCCAAATGCACAAGATCTGACGAGATCTGATCCTCTCTGTGGACACTGTACTCAGATCCACATACCATCATTTAGAACACATACACACACAGAGAGAGAGGGGGGAGGGAGGGAGGGGAGGAGGGAGGGAGGGAGGGTTAAAAGTAAAAATAAGTGCTAGAGAGATGTCTCAGCAGTTAAGAGACCCAAGTTAAAGCACCATGTCAGAAGGCTCACAACCTCCAGTTAACTCCAGCTCCAGAGGACCTGATCTCTGTAGCCTCCTTAGGCACCCACGCAAATATGGATACTGATTCATGCATGCACAAACCCACACACACAATTAAAAATAAAACTAAATCTGAAAATATCACTAACTTATAGGAGCCTGAAGAGGAGGCTCAGCAGTTAAGAGTACTGCTGCTCTTCTAGAGGACCCGGAATTGGCTCTCAGCACCCATGTCATAAGACCTACGTCTGTTTATAATTCCAGCTCTGGGATCCAAGCCCTCTCCTGGTCTATGCAGACACCCACATATATGTGGTGAATACACACACACAAAAAAAAACATGTACACACCAATAAATAAAAAGATTTAAAAGTCATTTAAAAATAGTAATATGGTTAAATTTTATTTTAAGGTTTTGTCATTCTTAATATAGGTAAACCATAAACCATAATTATTTGCTTTTATAGTTCACAAAGATGGTCAAAATTCATTGTTCAAAAGTACTTAGAAATAAAATAGACACCCACAGAGTTGTCATGTGGGCATATAAATGTATGCTAACTTGATCTATTTTCTATCAAGTTTTAGACCAGCATAGACTATTACATTTAGGGGTCAGATATTTTAGAGGGTTCACGGCTATTTGTATATAAGGTCTAATTTTACAGAGATAGGGAATGTATCTTCTAAGTAGTAGAGACGAGTGAAAAAACATTGAGAGGATGTCAAAATAAATATAAAATCTGGAGCCCTTAGCAAAGGCTCCGAGTAAGGCACGAACCTTCAAGGCCAGATGAAACACAATTTAAAACAGAATCAGGAGGGAAAGAAAGGAAACAAAGATAAAAGAAAGGGAAAAAGAGACAAGAAGAAGGGAGATAGGACGTGAGGAGGGAAAAGAAGATAAGGTAGAAAGTAGGCAATGACATTTCCCACTAGGAATTATGTGAGGGAAAGCATAAGAAAAGCAAATAACACACAAAACAACTAGAGAACATACATGTACAGATTCACATGCGAAGGAATGTAGTTGTCTAAGTCAAGCTGTACAGAATTTGGAAATGTCATGTTGACATTTAAATTTTATTTCAGAGCAACAGAAAAAAGAAAATGCTTTAAAATTTCTGAATAGAACAAATATTTACTCATCAGAGACATACTAATCAAATACCACAATTCTTCACGAAGTTAGGTGGTGAAGAAAACAGAAAACACCAAGTAAACACAAAAGAACTCGGGAAGATGAGGAGCCGACAGTCTGTGGTCACTCCTGAGTTAAAAATCTCAATAAGAGATGAAGATATCAAGGAAGATAGACATGGACTTTGAACCTAAGTGACTGAACAAAATAGTTATTTTCTGCCTCGTTTCTGCCTCGTGCATGTGTCTGTGAAGTGAGAAGGAACTTTTGTCTAAAAGTTATTTTGTCTAAAGTTATCTCTCAAACAGCAGACAGCATCAGTACAGCCTGCTGCTGTTGCCAAAGAAGATACAAAGCAATCTCCCTGCCCACAAATGCATCTTTAAGGTTTTATCTTTAAAACTAGCAAAACAATTCAAGTCATGAAGATCATCTTTAAAAAACCTCTGTCCATCAGTGAAACTGGGGTACAATAAGGAATCCCCAGAACTGCAGAAGTTGAATTAGGATACAAACTCATTTCTAGGAATTAGTGCAGTGACTGCAAACTGGAGCTTAAGTCTGAGGAAGGTAATGTGAAGACAGACGCTTAGCCTAGAAAAGGGCTTCTAAAGGAGTTTCCCGAGAAGCCAGTGTCAGGATGTCAACCATAATGCTTTGGACTGAATAATAAAAAACATCAAATATTTCTTTATACAAATAAGTACTCCATATTTACCTGTCTCCGTTGTTACAGAACTGAACAGCAACAACTTTGTCCTAAAACACAGAACAGACTTTTGATTAAAATGAACTTACATGAAAAATAGTGTTCTTCCCCTAAATTTATACCCAAAAGCTTAGCTCTATTTAAATGATTTTCAATTCTAAAATAAAATCATTCTGCTTAAAAAAATAAATCGATGAAGCCTCTATCAAAGTGCAAACTAAGTAGGTTGGTGGCCTTCTGAAACCAACTAGATATAAACAAATCTGCCTGTAAATCATATCAAGATGCATAGCTCTGAATATTACATCCTCCCTAAGACAATACAGTAATAGAGGTCACCTTAAGACAACTGAGTTCAACGAAAGTTCCCAATTGTTTTATTTGTATAACTTCAGAAAAGACTATTTTCTTCTGTTTCTCCATGTGTCCTTTCAAACATTAAGCTGAAACTGATAACTCTTTGCACTTTCTTTGACAACAAAGCTTACTGCATCCACCTCACACACTGGGTAATCGTTTCACGATGTCCAGCTGTCAAGCTGCACTTTAACTTAACTTTTAATAAAACAATAGCAAATCCTTCATATTTTATGATTCTAATTTTTTATAAATTATTAAGCTATCTATATATCCACGTATGTCTAGTTTATATTGTTTTGTGGTGTCGATGTGCTATTTACTGATAAATTCGGAATCCTCACTGACAGTCGACCTCACTGATTTTAGATGTCCCTGAAGAAACAATGTAGCCGTAACAACCAACACGAGTGTTAAACCACTCATTCCAACGGGGGATTTTTTTTAACTTGTTAAAAATACTTCGGTGTTGCAAATCAAATTTTCTTCATTTCCCCCTTAACTTTTTTCCTACACACGTATTCTCTCCTCCCCCAACGGCTCTATGAACTAGACCGTGCTTGTATACACAGTGCAGAGGAATTGCCTTGTCATGCTTAGCTCAAATGGATTCTTACACTTAGTGGTCTCAGAATGAGACCTTTGAATATTTCTAAGATTTTCTCAGACAAAATTTAAATAAACTTCCAACATTTAGCATCTGGAATATGAAGCAGAAAGGTGAGAGCAAGCAGGATTTGGTATGTCTAAAACTGTACAGTTCTCAAAGGAAGAAATGCAAATGATCAATAAATATTTGAAAAGGTACTCGACATTCTTATCCATCAGGGACATGCAGACACAAACTGCATTAGGATTCCATCTCACTTCAGAATAGTCAGGATGGTTAAGACAGAGAAAACAAACAAACTACAAAAATGATGGCCAGGATATGAAGAAAAAAGGAACCCCTACGCTGCCGATGGGAATGTATAGTGTTATAGGCACTATGAAAACCAGTATAGACGTTTCTTGCAAATTTCAAAAGTAATACTACAATATAACCCATGTATACTACTCTTGTACATTCATATAAATGACTCTAAATCCACCTATTACAGACTTGGATATTCATGTCCATTGTGCATTACTCTTGGTAACTCGTAAGTGGAACTATCCTACATGTCCACCAACAGATGAATGGATAAAGAAAATGTGATACACATATATAATGTGATTCTGTCTATGCATAAAACAGAGCGAAATCTTCACATTTACAGGAAATTCGATGTAACTGGAGATCACTGTGTTTAGCTAAATAAACCAGGCATAGACTGTGAAATGTATTTTCTCTGATACATGGAATCTAAACACACATATGTATGGATGTGCATGATATGAAAGTAGAAAGAAGACTGTGAGAGAGGAGAAAGAGATTAAGTGCATGAGAGGAATAAGAGAGGGTAATGGAATATATGTAAAATTAAATGAAAAGAGAGGAAGGGAGGTATAGAAATGGGTTTTAATAAGAACAAAGTACAAGATCCATGTATGAAAATCATATATTCGAACTGATTTCTTTGTATGCTAAATAAAATATTAATAACAAAAATAAATGAAGACTGCTATTGCTAAGGAAGATTATATTCAATTGAGCCTTTCATGATACTGTGAAAACCATACAGAGCAACAAGCTCAATTCATAAAAGTATTTTTCATATGAATATACTTAAAATGTCTTTTAAGTATGTAAACTTTTTATGTACAGTCAAATAGGGCTCATCTTATGGACAAAATTATTAATTCCAAAATTCACATTTATTCTCATTACTAAAGCGACATCTTGCTGGGTGGTGGTGACGCACACCTTTAATTCCAGCACTTGGGAAGCAGAGGCAGGCAGATTTCTGAGTTTTAGGCCAGCCTGGTCTACAGAGCGAGTTCCAAGACAGGAAGGGCTGTTACACAGAGAAACCCTGTTGTGATAAACCATGAAGAAAAAAGAGACATCTTAAGTTAAAGGTTTTAATATTCATCTACACTAAAGTATGGTACAGATCAGAAAAGACAAAAGAGGGAGATAAAAGATTAAGTTTCTTATTTTGCTCTTACCGTATGTGATTCTAATTCCGCAATTTTCTCTGGTATCTCAGAACCCAAATAGTATATTCTAATAACATGGTCAGTGCTACCTGTTGTAATGAACATACCACCTAGAAGATTCAAAACAAAACAAAACACATAGTACCAAGGAGCTTCTTTTAGATCCATTTAATTCTTCACCTTGTATTAGTAACAAGCATTCAAGAAACACAAAACTGTCTTACAAATACTGATGTCATGCTAATATTTCAAAGAAAAGGAAATAAAATTGAAGAAAAACAGGAGAGTTGTATCAATTAACACAACTATAATTCTAGCTACTAGGGAGGCTAAGGCAGAAAGACCGTAAGCTAAAAGTTGGCTAGGGCTTCAGCGTGACTTCAAAGCCAGCCTCAGCAATTAAGTGAGATTTTGCATTCAAATAAGAAAGTAAAAGCCAATGAGACAGCTCAGTGCATTAAGGTGCTTGCTGTCAAGCCCTAAGGATCAAAGTTCAATCCTCAAAAAGCACGTGGTAGAGGGAGAAAACTAACTCCCAAATGCTGTACTTGGACCTACCCAAATGTGTCAGGACGTGCGCACGCACACACACACACACACACACCACACACACACACACACACACACACACACACACACACACACACACACACCACACATACACACACACACCCCACACACAATAAAAGAATAAAATGTTAAAAATTAAAGACCTCTGGCTGGGTGTGGTGGCACACATCTTTAATCCTAGCACTTGGGAGACAGAGACAGGCAGATCTCTGTGAGTTTCATGCCATCCTGGTCTACAAAGTGAGTTCCAGGATAGCCAGGGCTGTTACATAGAGAAACCCTGTCTCAGGGAAGAAAAAAAGACCCTTAAGGTTAAAAAAGCTAAAAATGAATAAATAAAAGTGAAAAAGTAGACAATTGTGGATATAGTTCAGTGTCTGAGGGATTGCCTTGCACATTCAAAGCCGTAGGTCCAATTCTCATTGCAATAAGAAACAAAGACAGAGAAAAAGATAAAAAGACTATGTAAATCAAATATACCTTTCACCTAAGAAAATTTACCAATTATAGAGTAAACATAGGCTTATTGATTAAAAACAGTAAATCAAAGCTTTTTAAGAATAACTATATTTTATATAGAAATACTATGCCAAAACTCTAAGAATATTTCTTACAATTATCTTATATATGAAGCCACAATTATGTACACATTCTGTAAAGTTAGGAACTTCCAGTTAACAAATATTTGAGCTAGTGACTGTTTATTCTTTGCCAAATAAAACCAGCATTATATAAAAATGTATTAAATTAAATTAAGAAAAATTATTACTAGGTGCTATTAATCAAACAGATTCATGTAGCATATAACAGATGGTTTACAACATTGCTATGGTTAACTTTCAGGCACACATTTTTTTCTTCTTCACAAAAAAATTTAAATCAATCTTTTATACATGGATGTTTTTGAGTACTCAAAGCATTAAATTTTGATACATACCAGAACTGAAAGATGAACAAGATATCTGAACTCCAGGTCTGGATCTCTCAGTAAATTTTACTGGGCGATCCCTATGAATAAATGAAATGTTTTTAATTCTATCAGGCTCATCTAATGGGCAAAAAAATCTTAGCACACTGATGAATATTGATCTACTCAATATCAGTATTACTTTTAAAAGCTAAAGGAAAGAAGTCAATAATGACTATTATCATAGATTCAGCTAAAAGTTTTTAAACCTCATAAATATAATTTATGTCAGATGTTGACAATAGTTTTGCAAACATTTTTATTTAATGCTATTATTACAAAATGTTCAAATACGTCTTACCACACTTTTCCATATGAATTTCATAGCCTCAATACTGACTTTATAAAAAATATTTTAAAATCTCTGAACATAAAAATAAATATGGATATAAATACACACTTGGAGCGCATTTACATTACATACTTCAATACATGAACAATAGTATCACCAAGGAATGAAGATATACAAATTGATTTTTCAAAAATTTCCTAAAATATATTTCTACTTACCTAAACTTCATTGTTTTTACATGCCATTGCCAGAAACATACTGTTCCATCAGCACCAGTAGAAGTGAGGTATCTAGTTGTGCCTTTAGTTGATGGACAAAACTGAAAAAGAATTCAAATCAAATATAAAGTTGTCCTGCTCAGACTATTTTTTGTACAAATATAACATATAAAGAAAACATTTAAGAATGTCAGCATCCGTGCAGTGAGATGGCTGAGTGAGTAAATGTGTTTGCCAAAATGCCTGAGGTTCTGAGTTTGAGTCACAGGGTCCAGACAGTAGATGGAGAGAACCGACTCCTGCAAGTTGCTCTGCCCTTCAAACATGCGCTGTAGCACATGCATGCCGGAAGCCTACATGCACACGCAAAACACACATACACACAAAGTGAAAAGAATTTCAGTATCTGGGTTTTTGTTGCTTACATTCCCTAGCTAAATGGACACTTATTAAACAATGTTAAACACCCAAACCCACAGAAAGCAGTAACTGAGGGGCTGGAGAGCTAATGGCTTAGGAGTTAATGCTTGCTGCTCTTCCAGAGGACCTACTTTTAGTTCTCAGCACCCACACTGGGTGCTTCACAACCTCTTAAAACTCCAGCTCCAGAGGATCCAATGCCTTCTTCTGGCCTCCACAGGCACTCTACACATATACACAGCACCCTTCCTCCTGCTCATATACACATAATAAAACTAAAACTAAAATCTTAAAAGTGAAAGTCAAAATTGAAACTGACATAAAACATTTCAGCACTTACTATTGTTCTAAATAATTTTAAATAATACTTTAAGATATTTTAATGGAGAATAAATTCAGAAACACATTACTAAGTTAAATCACAATTGTAGAAAATATATGTTCATAAGAACTATGGATTATTTTGAGATAAAATTTTGCTATGTAATCCTAGCTGTTTTCTATCTCACTATGTAGACTGGCTGGTCCTGCACTTGCCTCTGCATACAGAATGCTGGGATTAGAGGTGCATGCCGCCATACCTAGTTGATTTTGTCTTTTGAAAATTTAAATTATTCGTGATGGGCAGTGGGGAGCACACCTTTAATCCCAGCACTCGGGAGGGAGAGAGTCTTTATAATAATATACTTCTCAGACTCTGACTCTTGGTATTTTATATCTCCTCAAAAGAGAATCATAGAGAAGGGAAGAACCATCAGTCTCCAAGATGGCTAAGACAAGAAAAAGTTCAAAAGCAGATCATATTTTCCAGTATGGGTACGAATTTTAAAATCGAAACTGAAGGGCTGGGAGTGGTTCCATGGGAGAACACTTGCCTAACATGCACAAGGCCCTGGATTCAATCCCTAATACCAGAATTAAAATCCCAAATGGAGAAAATAATTTCCACTGAGATAATAATTAAGGATGAATATATCTGAGATTGATAAATATTTTGAACTCAAAGCAAAATAAATCAATAATTGTATATATTAAAATTAGTTCAATCTAAAGACTTAAATTTGAAATATTGTCCATTAATATGATCTATTAGTACCCAATAGATAAGCTAAAGAAAACCAGGATTCAGGTAGCATGCTTTTTACACTGTTTCAATTCTCAGATAAATAAATTTTTATTACAAAGCTTAATCGACAGTATAAAGCAAGAGTCAGCAAATTATGGACCATAGCTTGCTGACTATCTGTACAAATAAGATTTAATGGAACACAGTAACCTTATACAGTCTATAGCTATTTTTATCAATTGTAAGAAAAGAGTGATTTGACAAAGACTGCATACTCTGCAAAATCTAAAATATTTACCAATTAACTAGTCTGTGAATTTGCTGCTGATCTCTCATCCAAAGGAATGAGAACATAACCAAGGAGAATTTCATTGTCAAGAAATTCTGAAACCTTTATTATGCCCATTAAATTTAAATTGCCTTATCACATGTTGAAATGTTGTTATATAGTAATTACATTATTTTATTTGGTAAATAATGGTAGATATTGTTGAAAGAAAACACGTGTGTTTCTTTTTCTTTTTGAAACACAATCTCTCTATTTAGTCCTAGCTGTCCTGGAATTCACTATGTAGACCAGGCTGGCCTCAAACTTGCTGATATCCTCTGGCCTCTATTTCCTAGGAATAAAGGCATGTGCCACCATGACTGGCATGAAAGAAAATCCATATATTTTGAACATATGAACTGATACACAACTCTTATAAAAAATGAGCAAAAATAAATAGCATAAAAGGAACCTGAAATTCTATCATTCAGTAACAACCACTATTAATATTAATATATTAATATATTATATAATATAAATATATTTTATTTATAAAAGAAATAAATTGGAAGGATACTATATTGTGAATGAAAGGAATTAGTAAATTGTAGTAAATAATATAGAATGCAAAGGGAAATTTTTACTGTGGACAAAATGATATGCCAGTGTAAATGGAAAATTTTTCACAAGTCTTCACTTCTAGATGAAGTGCTATTGAGAGGGGGAGAATCAATTTTCTCTAGGGATAAGCATCCTGTTATTTTAGCCAAACCCAAGTGGTTAGGCTTAAATACATACATATATAAGCAACACTATATGAATATTCAGCAGGTTTCACACACACACACACACACACACACACAGAGAGAGAGAGAGAGAGAGAGAGAGAGAGAGACAGACAGAGAAACAGACACACACACACACACACACAGAGATAATAATTAAGAAGAGGTCACAAATTTGAGAGGGTGGCACCAGCAGGGGTTGGAGGGAAGGGTGAAAATGATATAAATACAGTATTCCTGTGTGAAATTCTAAAAAAAAAATGAATTAAATAAAAATATACAGCAAGAAGACACAGACTGTTAGTAGACTAATAAAATGGTAAAGTCAGAGATGGTCTTCTTGAGAAGATCTGCATAGAGTACTTACAAAGTGAAGGGACAAATTATGTGAGTGTTTAGGGAAGACTGCTCTAGAGATAACAAAATAGTAGGAAAAAATCAGGAATTTTAGCCTGGCATAAGTATGTGGGAGGCTGAGATAGAAGGAAGAAGAGTAAGGAATAAGAAGAGGAAAAGAAGAAGAATGAAGAGGAGGAGGAAACAGAAAGAAGGGAATAAAAGGAGAAGAGGGGAATTTACCAGCAGCTAAAACACAGTGAAAATGAAAAGCAGGTAACAGTAGATGAGGGCAAGGAAAGCCTAGAGTCTGAGACTGCATAAGCCTAGAGCTGATACAGTTCTGCTGCCTCTCACCTGCAGAACAGAAGCTAGCCAGCTCCTGAGTACTAGTGACGTGATGTAAACTCTAGTTTACAATCATCTAGTTACCAGGGAGAATCTAAACTAGGAAAAGGGAGACTTCAGAGCAGAAAGATCGATGGGAAGCCTGTTTCAATAATCTAGGGCCAGAGATGTTAGTGGTTTTGAGCAGCATATTCAGATGTAATTCATGAGAATGTTCCAGACTCTGAGTATATTTTGAAGAGCAGAACAAAATGATTGGGTGGCAGATTTGATAAAGGGAACAGGAGGAAGATAAACATTAATTAAGATCATGAAATCACCATGTTTGGATGATACTATAAAGATGCTGTATGTCACCACAAAGGTCCACATATGAAAGGGTTGGTCTACAACATAGGTTATTAAAGATGATGGGACCTTTCTGAGCAGGGACATCAGGGGAAATCTAGAGATTATTGAGGGTATGCCTTCAAGGGATCATATCTACCTCCAATGTGTTTATGGGACTTCCTGCAGAGTGATTCAAGCTTTTATGCACACATGCCTCCACCGTGATTCATTGTTTTTATTCCAAGCATGCTTCCGGCCTCTTTTTTTTCCGGCCTTTTTTATTTAGAGCGTGAATTCATACAGACAAGAGGTAGTCGCAGAGCTTGTGTTTAGTAATTCCAATTTGATATCTGATACCTTGAGCTAAATAAACCCTCCTTACTTTGCAAAAAATGCTTCAGGTATTTTATTTCTGGCAAAAAATTACTTAAACAGATGAGGGAAGAAGCTTCAGTGGGATTAAATTTGAGGGAGGAAAAAGAATTCAATTTTGAGTTTGAGACTTTCATGCAATGATGCTAAGAACACAGTTGAAAGGCAAAACCATAGCTATGAGATGGGGCCAAGATGAGGATATTTGATTTATCAGTTCAATCAATGTATAGACGAAATTCAAACCCACAAGATCAAATATATCATTAAGGGTAGGTGTGAGAAATTTCAAAGTCCAAGGATATGTGTGTGTGTATGTGTGTGTATGTGTGTGTGTGTGTGTGTGTGTGTGTGTGCATGATCTTAAAACAATCCACATAATAACCTCAACTAATCAGAATACAGAAGTGCACATTCTGCTAGATCCCTACAAATAAGTGAAATGTTATTTAAAAAGCACACAAGTAATGTAAGTAAAGGCCTCGTATAAAACTATTATCTACATGTAAAAGTTTAAATTCTTTGGTTTCTCTCGACAAAAACAGAATGGTAAAACTTCAGCTTAGTGTTGTTAACACACCAGCTTTTGAGATATCAAGGACTCACAGTACCAACATCTGGTCAAAGTATTGGATGAATAACATATTTTATATCAAGTAACACATGGAAGCAAAAAAATCACTGGAACTAAAAATAAAAAGATTTCTTCCTAATATTAAAACTTTATAATATAAAAACTACACATATCAAATCTGGCATAGATCTTGAAATAAATATTAAGAGAGTATGACAATACCCATGTTAGAACCTGCTTAGATCTTGATTGACAGGTATTCGCTAGTGGGCAAGCAGGCATTTACAGGTATACTCCCCTCTTCACGTATAAACATAAGATAAATAAACATGTTGTTAGGTGCTGGATTTGAAGAACCGGCTCCATTTTGCTTTTTTAAATTTATTTCTAAAGGCACAGGTTTATATAAAAAGGAAAAAATAAGAATATTTCTCTGCAGATGAGAAGCAAAGCTCTATGAGCATCTTTCTACTGTCCTTCTTTCTGCTATTATCTATACAATATAAATCATGTAACAGACAATATATTCATAATACAAATGAGAAAATCCTCGGATTTATGAATATGTCAGAGATCGTATCATTGTCCTCACCTGTATGGAAGTAATAGAAGCTGAATGTCCCTGGAGGACAGCAACTGGTGCGCAAGTTCGAAGGCACCATACTCTCACAACTTTATCACAGCTGCCTGCAGCAATGAGAGTATTTTCGTAGTTAACGGCCATGTCAGAGATTTCAGCAGAGTGCCCTCGCAGTGTAGCAAGGAGGCGCCCATCATCTGTAGCCCAGATTTTCACCAAACAGTCATCTGAACCCTACAGTGACACAAAAGACAGAAGATTTATAAGGAAATGGAAACTTGTCATTAAGAGCCAAAAGGAAAGCAACATTACAAAGCAAACATTTTACTAAGGAAAAATATGTGGACCCAGTAGCAAATATAAACATTGTTTAAATGATAGAACTAAGTACTGTTCAAACTAACAGTGGCATTTGTGACAAAGTCTTCAAAACTGATAACCTTAAAAGCATTTTAAATATTTTAAGCATATACTTAAGTGATTCGTTATTAAGCATTTCTGCCATTGCTTCTTTCTATGTGCCTAGAAGTCTTTGGCTTAATTGTCTTAATAATTTTTTCTGTAAATATTTCAAAATTTATGTTCATAATCTACATTGATTTCTCTGGAAAGCCAAGGGCATTAATAATCCCTAGTAAAAATCTTTATGTTGCACTTTCCTTTAAAAATTCCAAATGAGTTTTAAATATAGTAAAATGAATTACATTCTAATACAGGAAAGTAATTACCTATTTATTAAAAATGACATGCACCATTATTATATCATCATAGTTAGAGACATAAGTCATCCACAGGAGAGTCTGTCATACAATACATGGAGTTATAATTTCTCAAAATATAAAGCATTTCCTTTGCTGTAGGATACAAATAGAAATCTGAAATTCTGCTACTTCTCTCAGCTCTATGTTAACAGTAATGAATCAATTAGATCAATATTTTTAGACATTATTATGTTATAATTTGTACTCAAAAGCAAAGAACATGACTTAGTAAAACTTAAAATTAAGTTTTTAAAAATAAGCAACACTAAAATCAAAGAAATATATATAATGTAAGTTTAATACACATTATAGTTTAACTATTTAATCTTGGAGGTGATATAATTATTAAAACCAAATTTGCAGCAATTACACATGGAAAAGGCCTTTTAATAAATGCCTGTTAAATGGAATTAAACAGAGTTTACTTGTTTCACAAAAATTAACCATCTTGAATTTATATAGACTTCTGAAGACAATTTTTTAAAATAAATTTCCCCCAAAGATAGTGGATATCATAGCTCACCCTTCATTTATATAAAATAAGAAATTATTCACAATTTCAACACAACTTTTCTTACATTAGTAAGTCTAAACAGAATTACTTATACAGTATAATACAATAGATGGCATGGAGTCTTGCTTCAGTTGTAAGTGCATAATGTTACATATCATAAATTTTTAACTCACTGTAAAGATTCGCCTCCCGCTTCGATCAAATGCTACACAGTAGACAGAAGATAAGTGCCCCAGGATTCTCTTATGCATCTTAATATGCTGGTAAGCAGATGAGGGGAAAACATGGCTGAAGCGACTACATCCGGTTAATTGCCTGGCTGAGGTGATATTCACTGCAAATAAAATATAATAGGGGAATGCATTTTAAAATTTAAAAGCAACATTTATAACATTATGGTATTAAAATAAGACAAAATTGGGCCCACCTGCCTGTTGCTGTCGGTATTTTACTCTTTACTCTTTTTGGGACCCAGCTCCCTAATAATTCACACACAGATGGAGGTTTATTTTTACTTGTAAACACCCAGCCTTAGCTTGGCTTGTCTCTAGCCAGCTCTTCTTATCTTAAATTATCCCATCCACCTTTTGCCTCTGGGCTTTTATCTTTCTCTTACTTCTGTAAATCCTACTTTCCCTCTTATTGGCTGGCTGTTGTAGCTGGGTGGCTGGCCCCAGAAATCCTTCTCTCCTTGTTCTATCTTGTTCCTTCTTTCTCTTGGTCTCTCCTCCTATTTATTCTGCCTGCCAGGCTGGCCTATCCTCTCTCCTGACTAGCTATTGGCCATTCAGTGCTTTATTATTCATGTAATTATTTTGGGTAAAGCTAGCCAGAGGCCAGGAGCCAGGCGGCAGGAACCCCCCCACACACCCCACCCCCGCCGCTGCTCCTTCTACAATTGGCGCCTCAGTGTGGTAAACTGGATCCATGTAAAACCTGAGAGCTTAGAAAGGAGAGAGAGAGAGAGAGAGAGAGAGAGAGAGAGAGAGAGAGAGAGAGAGAGAGAGAGAGAGAGAGAGAGAGAGAGAGATTAATACAGCTTTTTGCTGTTTGCTAGGGCGTGCTGTAGAGAGATTTCCTGATTCAGCAAGAGCTGCAGAAAAAAAGCCACGCCTGCCATTTCAAAACGCGGCTTCCTGGGCCCTGCCGCCAGTGCAAACTCCAGCTATGGAGCATTTGTGTGCCCACTCAGGGTTGGGAACAAAGTAGCTGAGACCATACCCATGGCTCGGCTCTTCCTGCCTGAGTAGGCTGTGGGATCAGGTCTACTAGAAAGTGGCGGTTTTGAAATACCAGTTTCTGGGCTGTGCCGCCATTGCCATCTCTGTCTGGCTCCTGCGGGAGACAGAGTCTTTGAATGGAGCATTTGGAGTAAAGTGCTACGATTTGTTTGATGGCAACTAGACTCACTGTGTGCCTAAAAGGGGGTCATTGCGTGCTGTGGCTAAGAGGCACAAGCAGCTCCGCCATGCTAGTGGTGCAATGTGCAAGGATCAGAGGCACAAGTGGCTCCGCCATGTTGGATATGTTGGATTGGGCGGAGCAAGCTCACAGTACCTGTTTTTGACCTAGGAATGTCACAGCTTAAATTCTTAGCAATTTAAAGGCACAAATCAAAAATGTTCCTGGACAGTAAAAAAAAATTACAGATTCACAATAGGGCAGATTCAGACATAAAAGACCTTTAAATGGGTCACAATGTTGGATGAGTGTATGTAGGCTTGGGAGAGAGAAAAGGAATATAGAGAATAAAGTTAATGTCTTAAAAAGGGTAAAGTCTTTAAAGAGACAGAGTAAAGATAGTTATAGACTAAAAGAAATAAAAATAAGCCACATAAAAATGGAAAATTCTCAGAGAGTCTGGATTCTGTATATTATATTATATGTGTCTTCTTTAAAACTTTTGACTGTGAAGGAGCTAAGTACAAAAAAACACTTTCATTAAATGAGCTGCTAAGCTGAACCTGCATATACGTTCTAAAGGTATCTTGACTTCAGAATTTGGGTCTAAGGATATGATGCTTTGGAGAGCGTCTTCTTTTGTTTTCACAGAGGATGAGACCCTGTGGATTGCTTCTATCCCAATATGGTATGATAGACCTCCTGAAAGGTTGCTGTGAACACCTTCAAAAATTTACTTCATTCAACTGCCAATTGAGATGAACCTAGCAGACAGGTTATACCATGAAAGATCTGATTAACAGTGCCCCCATTCAGCAGGAAGCAGTTTGGAGAGAAAAAACTGCGCCCATATTCCCAAATATTGTTTATAAATGTTCTTTTACATTTAAAGGGGGATATGATGTAAATACGAATAATTTGCATTGGTATGGATTTTAAGGTCAATTTTGTTATATGTATATGTATTTCTGATATTGATTAAGGTATTGTGATTGTGTAGTTCATTAGAAAATGTAATGTATAATTAGGAAATATAGGTTGTTAATAGATAATCATCGATAATAGTCAAGCTTGTAGTCATGTTAGTTAGATTTTCTAGATATATAGAGATATATTTTAGTTAAATAGGCATTCTTCATATCTTTCAAAGACTACAGAATATGGCATTTAATGTTTTAATAACTTAGGGATGCTCCTGGCAGCACCAATCTACTTCAAGAGGAAGATGGGTATAGAAGTTCCTTATGGAGTTTGTTAGCCATTTGGGCAAGAAACTGCTCTTGCCTGGACTGTTGCATAAACTGGACACAGAGAACCCTCAGAGAGAGGACTGCTGCCCTTGCCTAATGGTGAGATGGCCTTTCAGGGTTCCTGACTCATGAAAGAGTCTGCGAGACATTCTGCAGGACACAGCAGAAAGTGACTGAACTGTCTTTGGAATTTCCTGCTTCATGGAAATGTTTGCTGGATACTATGGGCCTGTAGGCCGAAGATGGATGCCCCAACAGTACAGAGGAACTTTGGGTGACTATCCAAGCAGCAAGATGTCTCTGTCATTTCTAGAGTTTTGGAAGTTGCTTACTTCTTGTTTACTTAGGTAATACTGTATCCTTCTGGAGTCTTTGATGGAGTTGAAGAATAGATAGATAGTTATAGTTATAGTTTTCCATTGTTATGATAAAAGATAAAATAGATATAAATATAGTAACTATAATTCTTGCTTGATAACTGTTTTATTGTATGTAATTTTACAATGTTAAAGTGAAAGCCTTTCTTTTTTATTTAAACAGAAAAAGTGGAAATGATGTAGGTGGGCCTTCTTTCTATGCGTTGCTTTCATTGGTTAATTAATAAAGAAACTGCTTGGCCTGATAGGTCAGAACATAGGTGGGTAGAGTAGACAGAAGAGAATGCTGGGAAAAAGGCAATGAGTCAGTCGCCATGATTCTATGACCTGAGACAGCTGTAGGCTAGAATCTTTCCCAGTAAGCCACCACCTCGTGGTGCTACACAGATTATTAGAAATGGGTTAATCAAGATGTGAGAGTTAGCCAATAAGAGGCTGGAACTAATGGGCCAAGCAGTGTTTAAAAGAATACAATTTGTGTGTTGTTATTTCGGGTGTAAAGCTAGCCATGCGGGAGCTGGGTGGCGGGACACAGCCTGCCATTCCTTCTACACCTGCCATACCAATTCTTCAATGATAAGGTCTAAATTCCCGTTATGTATTTCATTATTTTCTAAACTCAATAGTATTAACAATACTGCTCTGTTAGGCCTTGGGAGTCTGATACTCTACTTGGCTTTCTGTAGCTTCTCAAGCACCTTATCTTATTCTTTCTATGATACTACATAAGTATTAAGCAGCAAAATATATAAATGGATAAATGAAGAAATAAATAAGATATAAAGAAAAGAAAATCTCTTTTAGGATGGCCCATCAATTCTCGCCGTTTGGATTCTAATTATATAGTTTCTTCCACTAGTTTATTATCAATGAACTCACACACATATACACACACAAAATAATATTAAAAATAAATATGTGTAATTTTAAAAATTTCCAAGATTCTAACATAATCTGAACAATTCAACAAATACCACCCAGATTCTGTTCACTTCTAAAACAGAGATCTTGCATTTAATATAAGGATTTACAACCTATTTTTCTTGTGAAATCTTTCCAATCTTGTCTTACAGACTGAAAATATTAAGTAACCCACATGTATTTTAATCATGACATAGACTCTCTGATATATTCAAAGTCATCCTGAGGCAAAAGGGCATCTTAGCACCCTGCAAAAACTGTGTGGTACAAATAGGAACAATTCTATCTTTACGCACAGCAAACTTAAGGCAAGAGTTCAGTTCTTCCTAGACAACAATGAGGAACCTAAGAGAGACATGCATGGATCTAATCTACATGGGAAGTAGAAAAAGACAAGATCTCCTGAGTAAATTGGGAGCATGGGGACCATGGGAAAGGGTTTAAGGGGAGGGGAGAGGAAGGGAGTGGAGCAGAGAAAAATGTATAGCTTAATAAAAACATGTAAAAAAGAAAACCAGCCTATAATTCACAATCCCAAAGAACCTAGACAACATTGAGGACCCTAAGAGAGACATACATGGATCTAATTTACATGGGAAGTAGAAAAGACAAGATCTCCTGAGTAAATTGGGAGCATTGGGAGCATGGGGACCATGGCAGAGGGTTGAAGTGGAGGGAAGAGGCAGGGAAGGGAGCAGAGAAAAATATAAAGCTCAATAAAATCAATTAAAAATTAAAATAACAGCATTACCAGCACTGAGCATGACAAGCAAAAATAGCTCCCAACCATGCTTCATACGATTTGGGGGTGGGAGAAAAATCCATCATTGAAAAATCACTTCTTGCAGGATAAAAAAAAGTAACAAAGCACTAAGAGTGGGAAGAAATAAAAAATAAAAATAAAAAACTTTGAGGAAAAGTTAGAGCTAGAAAAAATTCAAGCAATGAGCACAGATATCTTTTCATCTATGTATTCGGTCTTTGGTTAGAGCATCAGTGTCGCAGCTTTGTTTTTGATGTTTTTGTTTTGGAGTGGTTTTTGTTGTTGTTATTTTGAGGGGTTGAAACAGGGTTTCTCTGTTTTGGAGCCTGTCCTGGAGCTTGTTTTGTAGATCAAGCTGGTCTCAAACTCAGAGATTCGCCTGCCTCTGTCCCCCAGAGTGCTGGGATTAAAGGCGTGCACCACCACCGCCTGGCAAGTGGTGCAGTTTTTAATCATAGAGAACTCTCATTTTCTTAGTTAAGTTTATGTATATATATTCTATTACTTAATACTATAAATGGGATTGTTTTCACAATTTCTCTTTCAACTAGTTCATCATTAGGGCACAGAAACACCACAGATTTTCATGCAATGCTTTTTTTAGCCTGAAAACGTGACTGAAATTACAATCAATTTCAAATGCTTTTCGGTGCAGTCTTTTGGGGTTTCTCTGTATAACATTATGTCATCAACAAATGTCATTTTTCTTTCATAATCAGATTGTTATATCCTTTTTTTCCTTTTCAAATTGATTTGGCAAGAATATCCAGTATTAACCCAGTAGATAGCAAAGGCATCCTTGGTTAGTTCCTGATCCCAGATGAGAAACCACACTTATCATTGAAGAGTACATTAGTTGTGGGCTTGAAGTATATGGCTTTACTACACTGGGATATATATTTTTCATAGTTATTAATAATCTTAACACCAATGGATGGCAAATTTTGTCAAATGCTTTTCGGTATTGTTAGAAAAGAGAGTGTCCAATATTTTCTCCTTCATTTTATTGTTTGCTGTACAGTCATTAATTAGCCTGTAATGATGCATTCTTGAATCACGGAAATAAATTAGACTTGATAATGTTTTATTATATTTCAGCATCCTGGATTAGTAGCTAACATTTTGTGTGAGTTTGTTGCCTATGTCCACCAGGGACACTGACAATGGCTTTGATATTATCATCAAGATAATGGTGGACTAATAAGGTGATTAGAAGCATTACTTCCTTCAATTTTCAGAGGTTCGACAAGGAATTAAATTAGTCCCTCTCTAACAGTCTGATAGAACTCAGCAATGAAGTTATTAGGTTTTTAGGTATTAAGTCTCTTAGTATAATTTTGCTTAAATATGCTGTTCCTTCATGATTAATTTTGTTTGTTTTTGATAGACAGGGTTTTGCTGTGTAGCCCCTGGCTGTCCTGGAACTTTCTCTGTAGATCAGGATGGCCTCAAACTCAGAGATTCACCTGTCACTGCCTCCTGAGTGCTGGTATTAAAGGCATGTGCCACCACCAAGCAGACTCTTGACAGATTTTTTTTATAGGCTGTATTTTTTGAGAAATATTTGTTTCTTTTAGGCCTATCTAATTTTTGCTAATTTGTTCGCTGTGTGTAAACTATCCAATTTGTTGATGTATCTTATGAATTTTGTACTTCTATGTTACAAGTTTTAATTACTCTCATCTCCGTTTTGAATATTTCCCTTTTTGAAATAGTCCAACTAAGGCTTTGGCCATATCTTTTCAAACATTAACTTTTAACTTGCCTAGGACTTGGCCCATTAACATTCTACCACAAATGGAGAGGGACTCATGAGATCGCACCCCTCCCTGAGGAGCTATTGGCAGTTAAAGGTTACAAGGGGAGAGGGAGTTATTTTCTTCAGTGGTCTGGGCATAACACATTTTTCATGCTCATGCAAGTAACTCTAATTAGCCTCAGTACATGACAAACAAAACAGAAGTCAATACACAGAGCAAAGCATGAAAATAGGAGAGGGACTTGGGAGGGCAGACTGCCAAAACTGCATGATTTCATACACTGTACATGGATGAATCATCGAGGAATAGAAAACTTACAGGCATTAGCCAACACTACTAACTTGACCTTTTCTATTGTTTTTGTAGTCGTTATTTGTGTACTTCTTGTCTTCATTATTTCCTTTCTTCTAACAAATTTAGGGTTTCTTTAGTCTTAGTTTTGCAGTAAACTGAGGTGTAATAGGTTGTTGTGTATACACATGTATTGCCATAATCTGTTCTCTGGACCTCATTTGTAGCATATGGCAAGGTTGGTATGATTCCTCCATGTACAGATGGAATATTCCCTATACAAAAATGCTTAGAAAAATAAACGTTTACAGTCACAGATTTGGGGGTTGAATTACTTGCATATAAATTATGAGATATCCTGGGGATGAGACACAAGCTTAACAAAAAAATTAATTTGTTTTGGATACACTTTACATATATACACTGAATATTTTATACAATATTTTTAGTGGGACTTCATTCCTTTTTCTCTTCCTGGAACTTGTAATTTAAATTCTGTTTTGTTGAACATATGCAGTTACTGCTATTTCTATTTAGATTTCCATTTGAACATAATATATTTTTGATTACATATCTCATTAGAGGTATAATGATTCATCTGTATGCAGTATAAAGTTGAATCCTGTTTATGCAGTCGTCCACTTGATGACAAAAATGATCATAAAATCCATAGTAGTTTATAGAGTCAAGTCAATAACTATCAATATTCCAATGATACTTTTCATAGAAGCAGAAAATAATCTTAAATACAAATGGAACTACAAAATTTCTAAGCAGTCAAAGGATTTTAGAGCAGAAAGAACAAAGCACAAAGCATCATATTATCTGATTATAAAATACATTATAAAGCTAATATAAACAAAACAGCATGGTTCTCTAGCAGACAAACAATATAATAATCAATGCAAAAGAATAGAATGCCCAATAATAAAGATTTAAAATAAATTGACACACAAAAATTATTCAAAGCACAAACAACAGTGAAAGGACAACAACATCATTAAATGCTATTGAGAAAACAGGATATTCACATGTAAAAGAATGACATCAGACATATTACATACAAAAATCAACTCAACATGGGTTAAAGACTTATATGTAAGCCCCCAAACTGTAAAGCTACTAAAAAGTACTTTGCACAGCACTCCAGACACATACAACAAAACTTAAGAACAAATGAGATTTTATCAAACTAAAAACTTCTGTAGCCCAGAAAACAAAAGAATGAAGACATCTCCCATAGATTGAGAAAGAATGTTCAAATTACATGTCTGATAAAATGCTAGTATCCAAATTACATAGGATTATAAGGAATTCAAAATTCTAAAAATGAGCAATGAACTTGAAAAGACTTTTCTCAAATGAAGGCGTAAAAAATAGCAATGAGAAAACAAGTTCAGGGCTGTAGTTAAAGGTGCTCACTGTCAAGCTTGAGGACCTGAATTCAACTCCCAAAATCCACACATTAAAAAGAAAGCACTGATTCCAGAATATTAGCCTTTGACTGATACACCTCGTGAACACACACACAGGATAAATAAGTGTTAAGAGCACATGCTAAGAGTGAGTATGTAAATTATAATCACTTTCCAGAATAGCACAGAGGTTCCTCAAAAAAAGAAATGAAGTGCCATATCATCCAACAATCTTATTTCTAGTAGTAATTAATCTGAAAGAAATGATATTATAATGATGAAGAAATCTCGAGATTGCCATGTTAACTTAAGCATCACTCACAAGAGCCAAGTTCTGGAAGATGCCTAGACATCAGCAGATGAATAGACAAAGAAAATGTATGTATATACAATGAAATGTCATGTATGGGTGGAGCTGAAGGACACTGTGGTAAGTGAAGTCACACACAAAACAATAATGCATGATCACATTTATGTGTGAAATCTAAAGAATTTTATATAACAGGAACTGGGGGTGGGGCATGGGAAATACTCAAGTATATATATTTATATGAAAATGTTTTTATGAAACAATGTACTATATGCAATGAATAGATGCCAATAGAAATAAGACTACTACATAACCTAATAACAAAAAGAGAAATTAAACTAGTGTTGATTCTTTCTTAGTGAGTATAATATGAAAATTTCTAATAATCCCCTCTTTTGTTTCTAAAAATACAATCCAATTACATGTTGGATAGACTTGTTTAAAATTTTGTCTGGAGTAATGTTGTCAGAGACAGCCCATTCATTTAACGGTCGCCCAAACACGATAATAACACAGAAACTATATTAATTACAACACTGTTGGGCCAATAGCTTAAGCATATTTCCAACTAACTCTTACATCTTAAATTAACCTATTTCTATTATTCTGTGTATCACCACGAGGTTGTGGCCAAACTGTAAGGTTCTGACTGGCAGCTGCATGGCGTCTCCTTGATTCTGTCTACTCTATATATCTCTTCCAGCCTGGCTATATTCTGCCCTGCTATAGACGAAAGCAGCCTCTTTATTAGTCAAAGGTAATAAAAGATATTCATAGCATACAGGAGAATCCCACATCAGAAATTTTTCCTTCCCTTTGCAAGCTTGCCCATGGCTCATTTCCATTTGTCCTGTCTAATTTGGCTTTATAAAGATTATCTGCCATTGAAAATAACTTTAGTAAAATAAGCTTAGATTCATTTGAGCCTTTTAAAACAGCTAGTCATATATCATTTCTTGTTGACTGAGAAAATAATAATGCTTATATCTTTTCTTATATTTAGACATATTAATATATTTCCTGATAAATAATCTATAGGTTATAAGTACTGTTGATCATGGTGGATGATTTTTTGATGTGTTCTTGGATTCAGTTTGCCAATATTTTATTGAGTATTTTTGCATCCATGTTCATGAGTGAGACTGGTCTGTAATTCTATTTCATGGTTGAGTCTTTGTGTGGTTTCAGTATCAGTGTAACTGTAGCCTCATAAAAAGAGTTTGGCAATATTCCTTTTGTTTCTATTATGTGGAACACTTTGAGGAGTATAGGTATCGGCTCTTCTTGGAAGTTCTGGTAGAATTCTGGACTAAAATCATCTGGCCCTGGACTTTTTTTGGTTGGGAGACAGCTTCTATTTCCTTGCTGTTTATAGGTCTATTTAAATTGCTCACCTGGTCTTGATTTAATTTTGGTATATGGTATCTATCTAGAAAATTGTCCATTTCTTTTATATTTTCTAATTTTTGTGGAGTACAGGTTTTTGTAGTATGACCTAATGATTCTCTGAATTTCCTCAGTGTCTGTTGTTATGTCCCCCTTTTCATTTCTGATTTTATTAATTTGGATGTTCTCTCCCTCTCTCTCTGCCTTTTGATTGGTTTGGATAAGAATTTGTCTCTCTTGATTTTCTCAAAGAACCACCTCTTGGTTTCATTGATTCGTTGTACTGTTTTGTTTCTATTTTGTTGATTTCAACTCTCAATTTGATTATTTCCTGTCTTCTCCTCCTCCTGGTTGGTCTGCTTCTTTTTGTTCTAGAGCTTTCAGGTGTGCTATTAAGTCACTAATGTGAGCTTTCTCCATTTTCTATATGTGGGCACTTAGTGCTATGAACTTTCCTCTTAGCACAGCTTTCATGGGTGTCCCATAGGTTTGGGCATGTTGTGCCTTCATTTTCGTTGAATTCAAGGAAGTCTTTAATTTTTTTCCTTCCTTGACCCACGAGAGATTCAGCAGTTCACTGTTCAATTTTGCATGCAAATGGATGGAATTAAAAAACACTATCCTGAGTGAGGTAACCCAGACCCAAAAAGCTGAATATGATATGTACTCACTCATAAGTGGATACTAGCTATAAACAAAGTACATTGAGTCTATAGTTCATGATCCTAGAGAAGCTAAGTAGTAAGGTGAACCCAAAGAAAAACATATATAGATCCACCTGGAAATTGGAAGCATGGGGGTAGGGGGAGAAGGAAGGATGGAAGGGGAAGAGAGAAGGGGAGGGTTGAGGAGAACTTGAGGGAATGGGATAGTCGAGATGGAGAAAGGAGAGGGATGAGAGCAAGGAAAGAGATATCTTGATAGAGGGGGCCGTTATGGGTTTAGCAGAACTCTGGCCCTAGAGAAATTCCCAGGAATCCACAAGGCTGACTCCAGCTAAGACACTAAGCAATAGAAGAGAGGGGCCCGATCTTGATTTGCCCTGTAGTCAGACTGGTGAATATCTTAAATATCACCATAGAACCTTCATCCAGCAACTGATGGAAACAAAGGCAGAGACCTGCGTCGGAGCACTGGACTGAGCTCCCAAAGTCCAGTTGAAGAGTGGGAGGAATGAGAATATGAGCACAGAGGTCAAGACCATGATGGGTTCACCCACTGAAACAGTTTACCTGAGCTAATGGGAGCTCACCAAAAACAGCTGGACTGGGAAAGAACAAGCATAGGACCAAACTAGTCCCTCTGAATGTGGTTGACAGTCACATGGCTGGGGCAGACTAAGGGGCCACTGGCAGTGGCACCAAGATTTATCCCTACTGCATGTACTGGCTTTTTGGGAACCTATTCTTTTTGGATGTATACCTTACTCAGCCTAGATATAGTAGAAAGAACCTTCCACTAAGCAATGTGCCTTACCCTATCTGAGGATTAGATGGGGGTGGGGTGTGTGGGTGAGTAGAGGAAATGGATGGAGGGGAGGGAGTGGGAACTAGGATTGGTATTTTTTAAAAATCTAATGAATTAAGAAAATAAGTACTGTTGAATTAATCTCAGAAATCTAAATATTTTTTAAAGACAGAAAAATGTCATAATTTGAAGTGTATAACATTGCACATACAGACTATAATAGACCATTTCACATGCTTAAATCCCTCTTTATGTGGCTGAGGATCAAACCCAGGACCTTACTCACACTAGGCAAGCACCTGTATAACTAAAACCTATTCCTAGCCCTAGTCCTTTCATTCTGTCTTTGAATGTGGTAGGTAAGGCAGCATCTCATAGCCCAGACTAGCTGGGAACTTGCTTTATAACCAAGTCTGTCTCGAAATGCTAACCCTACTGCTTCTTTCACCAAGTGCTGGGATTGTAGGCAAGCACCACCATGGGAAGGGTCCTTTAGGACTCAAGCAAACATTCCATCAACCAAGTGAACTCCTAGCACCTAATTTCCTTTTCTTTCAAAGGTATTATTTGATATATTATAATCCAAGTTAATACAGTTTAGACTTGACTGACTTCATGTGTGTATGAAGGGTGGGGTATTAAGGATTAGGGCCTCATTTGTTACAGGCCTACCTACCACCTGAGCTATATCACCAACTGTCATTTTTCACATTTGATTTTCAGGACAAGATTTTAATACAGTGCTTTGAACTCCCTCTGTGCCCCAGTAGACCCTGCAAATCATTTACCTCAGCCTCCAAGTATCTAGGATCACAACAGACTTATGATATCCTATGGCACACTGATTTATTACAAGAATATGAGATTTGGAAAGGCGGTGGTAGAGCACGCCTTTAATCCCAGCGCTCAGGAGGCAGAGGCAGGAGAATCTCTGTGAGTTCAAGGCCAGCCTGAGCTACAGAGCGAGCACCAGGATAGGCTCTAAAGCTACACAGAGAAACCCTATCTTGAAAAAGCAAACAAAACTATGAGATTCTTGAATTGGGGATATAGCTCAGTTGGTAGAGTACTTGCCTAGCATGGATGAAGTTCTGGGTTCAATTTCTAATATTAAATAAAACCAGACATTATAACACATGCCTGTAATCTTAGCATTCAGGAGGTAGAGAAATCAGGTCAGAGAAGAAGGTCATCCTGTTACATGAGTTCAAGGCCAGCCTGGGCTACACGAGACCCTATCTTGTTAAGAAAACAGAGAACATGATTCTTTTCTTAGTTTACTTTCTTGCTTCAGAATGTGTTAGCAATCAATCCCATCATTTTATAAACAAAATTACCAAAAGCCTGTTAAGATTATAATGTTAGAGAACAAGAAATTTATCTATTTCAGAACGTTTTTGCATTGTGGGGTAGTATTGCTAATTTGTTATTGTGAGTTAAATGCTAATGCTTAATAGTATACTGTCAGGTATGAATGGGTAATAAGGAAGCACGATGACAACAAATCAAATTCAAAGTCTTATTGTAAGGTTGTTACACTAAGAATACCTTAGTAGTACACCAGCTTATTCTCACAACAGTTTAAGGCCAGTCTGTTTTCCTAAATCAGTCAATCACATCAAGACACCTAGGTCAGTAAGCACGAAGAAATAGGATCACTGAAAATGCATTATATCTGGCACAAATGCCTCCAAGTACTTTCTCACCTATTATTCTCACATGTGAAAGCTAGAACACTATTATATTCCCCAAGTGTTAGGAGGCCTATGCTGAAACACACTGAAAATTATAGGACAGGTAAAAAGGCCACAATGTTTAAACCTGAAAAGCAGTAGTCAACTATAAAATGTCAGTTACTCTACTACTTTTTTTGCTTGCTTGGCTTTTGAGGTGTTTCATTTCATATCTCAGATTGAACTCGAACTTTCAGCAATCCTACTGTCTAAACCTCTTGAGTACAGAGATTAGTGTATGCTTCACACTTGACTAGCATATTTTATATATTAATACAAATTGGAATTATAAGTCTTAAATATGTATTCTTATGCTATTTATTAATCTACTGAAAACAGTTCTTTTTCTGGACAATTAAACTTAAAGCAAACTAAAAAGGTCATTTTTATAGTTAGCACAGACTCAATACAATTCAACCACATGAAGAAATATTTGCCTACAGGTACAATGAGAAGTTCAGTATTTTTTCTCACTTATTATGGCGTTATGAAATTTTCATTGATATCTGTATTTAAATGTAACTTGAATTTGTGACCTTTAAGGCTAAAGATAGGAAATAAAGAAGACTAAAAATACAACTGACTCACACTGTGAGAAAGTGCAAACCAACATTAGTGTAGATTCTAAGGCGCTTATCACAATTTCTGAGACTCAAGGCAGTAGTTTAAAAGAAGGCATGTTTTGACTTTCTGTGTGAAGTAATACAGATTACAGAAGTCTCCTACAGTATGAAAGGATTTTACAGATTAATTTTCAGTTCAAGTTCTCATTTTAAATGTAGTAAAAAGCAAAATTCAGGTTAGCATAGCAGGTTTTCCAAAATCCAGTATGCCAAGTGACAATGAATAGGGCATGACCATGGGCTAAATGATCCTTCTCCTATATATAAATGTCTCTTGTTACTTTATATTGGACTATAACATCACCCCATACCAAATAAAAGACACTGGTAAATCAAAAGTAGTAAACTTCTGCCCATATTTCTGACTATCAAACTTTTATTTAATAAGAAGAGAGAAATGATCGGAATGAGTACGTATGGGTAAAGAATTTACAGTGGCCACACACAGTAAAGTAGGAAAGTCACAGAACCTAGCAAGTAGATTTATTGTTGTCAGAAATGGTTCTGGCATTACCAATTCAACTCTTTTGGTAGAAGTATGAAGTAAAAAGCGCACAAAGTGGAAAACAATTAAGTGTTCTTCACCTACGAAATGAAACAATGGGCATTGTACTACCAATCTACGAACTGAGAAATAGGCATTGTACTACCAATCTACGAACTGAGAGAGTTTGTAGACTGTCTAGCACAAGAGGCATGCACAGTGCATTTTAGTTCCTTCTCTGTAGCTGGGATAAAATACTCAGACAAAAGCATCTTAAGGTGGAACTTAAAGGGCATATTTCAGCTCACAGTTCAACCATACAGACCATCATTGAGGAAGAAGAGAGAAGCAGAGAACAAAGGAAGAATGCAAGCCAGGATCCCCATCCAAGGAATGCTGCCACTGGCAATTAACACAAAACGTCTACCTCAATTACTGTAGCCAATATAATCCCCTACAAACATGCCTGGGGCCCATCTCCCATGTGGCTCTCAATTTTCTGAGTTTGACAATTAACACTGATTCTCACATAGTGTAGGGAATGGCCCCTTTCCTCTTCCCTTTGCCTCCACGGAGGCTCAGCTTGCCAAGACTCCAGATGCAGTAGGATGAAAAGAACAAATTAATACTATGCATACATATACAGTAAAGGTTACTCATATTTCAAATGGGGGGGGGCTGTTCCAGGATCCATTGTAGACACCAAATCTGTGGGTGTTCAAGTTCCTTATATAAAATAGCATAATAACTTCTGTAATGCTTAGGGGATAATAATAACAAAAGAGTCTATACAAGAGCAGTAGAGATGTACTTTTTTTCCAATACTTTCAATCTCTTTGGGGTAAATCTAAAATAACATGTATATGACAAATAAACATAAAATAAGACATTCAGATCAATAGCAGTAACGGCTAATTAGATGTCTGCTTGACTGGAATACCAGCTTTGAAAGCACAGGGCTGGCTGAATCAAAAAATAGAAATAGGAGTTGTACCATCTACTATTCTGAATGGTCCACTATCAAGTTTTTGTCTCCTATTCTTATAAACAATCGCTCAAAAACTGTCTTTGTTTGAAAGGGGAAAATGTTTCCACTAAGAAACAAAGATTCTTTGGGATTTCAAATCAAGACTGCTACACAAAAACTTTGTGATCACACTTCTTATAAGCAAACAGGCAAAAGAGAGTAACTGATTGGCTTTTCAAATTAACCAGAAGAAACTGGACTCCCACTGTGCAAAGGAAGCAACTGAACATGTGTGGAATATAGGAATGCCTGTAAGATGTTTTATTAAACATTCATTATTCAAAACACAAACTTTCAGGCACTAGATCTGTACATGATGCACAGACACACATAAAACATCCATACACATCAAAATAAATAAATCTTTAGAAGAAACAAAAAATAAAATGGATCAATAATCAGAGCAACTTAATGAGACAGAACCAACAAAAGAAAATCAAATACAAATTAGTTATCTAAAATATGTTCAAAAAATTAAAAATAAAAGTTATCAATATTAAGATAGATCAAAAATAGTGAAAACTTATTATGCTTGAAGGCAGGCAGGCTATTTTAAAATACGGAGTTGGCGGGGGCTGGAAAGATGGCTCAGCTGTTAAGAGCACTGGCTACTTTTTCAGATGAGCCAGGTTTGATTCCCAGCACCCACGATTCCAGTTCCAGGGACTCTAAACACCCTTTTCTGACTACTCTAGTTACCAGGCATACATATGGTAGGTGTACAGGCATACACACAAAATAATATAAATAAATATTAAAAATTTTAAGAAAAAGTATAAAACAAGTTCCAAAACAGGCATAATTTAAAATATATATTATATTATATTATATTATATTATATTATATTATGGCATTGCCATTATTGCCCAGCTAAGTAGTATATTTCTAAGACATAGGATATCCCTTTAATCTTAGTACTCCAGAGGCAGAGGCAGTCAGATTTTTGAGTTCAAAGCCGGTCTTGCCTACAGAGTGAGTTCCAGGACAACCAGGGCTAGAGAGAGAAAAACCTTGTCTTGAAAAATAATACAAACAAAACCAAGACAAAAAAAAGACATAGTGACTAATGGAATGAAACAATAAGTAAAAACCAATATATATACATATATACATATACATATATATATATATATATATATATATAAGCACAGCAGCCCACGACTCCTGTATTACTAATTTTTTGTCTATTAAAATAGTCATAATTTTGTATTTCCTGAAATTCAATATTCCTCCAAGATAAAATTCTGAACGAATTATAGAAGAGCCCTTAATTAATAAAAGTTGTCTAGAATGTACAAAGCAATAACATGAAATACTAAAAATGGAATAAAATGGAATCGCCAAAAGCTTTCACTCTAAAATTTGTAATTCCTTTTATTGTCTTTTTTTGTTTTTTTTTTTTTGAGACAGGGTGTCTCTGTAGCTTTGGAGCCTATCCTGGAACTCGCTCTGTAGATCAGGATGGCCTCAAACTCACAGAGGCCTTCCTGCCTCTGCCTCCAAGTTCTGGGATTAAAGGCGTGTGCCACCACCGCCGGGCAGCTACTTTTATTATCTTAACCAGAACAACCAAGCAAGAGGAAGAAATATGTCAGATACAGTGGCTCACAAAAGATGTTGAGAAAGGAAGACTACATATTTTGAGGCCAGCATGAGCTATAAAGTACATTACAGGTTAGCCTGAGCTTCCGAGTGAGAATTTATCTCAAACATTTAAAAAATAAAATCGGGGCTGGAGAGATGGCTCAGGTTAAGAGCACTAGCTGATCTTCCAGAGGCCCTGAGTTCAATTCCCAGCAACCACATGGTGACTCACAACCATCTACAATAAGATCTGGCACCCTCTTCTGGCCTGCAGGTACACATGCAGTCAGAACACTGTATACATAATAAATAAATCTTTAAAAAATAAGAATAAAAAAAAATAAAATCCAAGAAAACTCTACCAAAAACTGTCAGAATAAATAAATGAGTTAAGCAAAGTAGCAGGATGCAAACTAAACTTATAAAAATAAGTACATTGTAATATCAATTATCTTGGAGTACAACTACCAAAATAATCATCAGGTTTCTGAGAGTTTTGCTTTTTTTTGTTTTTTTTTTTTGTTTTTTTTTCGAGACAGGGTTTCCCTGTAGTTTCTAGAGCCTGTCCTGGAACTAGCTCTTGTAGACCAGGCTGGCCTCGAACTCAGAGATCCGCCTGCCTCTGCCTCCCGAGTGCTGGGATTAAAGGCGTGCGCCACCGCCGCCCGGCTGAGTTTTGCTTTTTTAAGTCCTAATACAGAACTCTTTAAAAAGGTGAAGGGGGGAATAAAAGTCAAGAAAGCAATCCTATCTGCCAGATAACAAGTGCTGATGAGTCTATGGGAAGAGGGAACTGGTCTACACCACTGGTGGAGGTCTCAACTCTAACCACTACAGAAAGCAGGATAGAAAGCTTCTCAAAAAATTAAAAATAAAATTGTCATTTATATGCTTTAGCAATCTTATTACATAATATACAGCCAATGAAAACAAAGTCAGTATACAGAAGGAACATCTATACCACATATTTATTGTCCTATTTACAAAAGACAAGAGGCTAACTAACTGTCCAGCAGCTGATGAACAGATGAGGAAAATGTGGTACATATGCACAACTACAATACTATTAAACCATAAGATGAATGAAATCCTGTCATTCAAGCAAACACAGAATTAGAATTCATATGATTATGCTAACCAAAATAAAATAAGCACAGACATAAAACTACTGCAAAACATCATTCATGTAGAATATAAAAACTATGAAAGAAGCCAGGAGTGGTGGCATTCACCTTTCATCCCGACACTCAGGAGAATGCTGGAAAAACCAGCAGTGGTATAGATGTCCGCTAACCTAAAGTCCGCAAAGCAACAGAATCCTTGAGACTCTACTTCAACAATCAAACCCTGGATCCCACAGAGTGGAAGGAGAACTGACTCCTCCAAGTCATCCTCTTACCTGGATGGGTACATCATGGCATGTGAGTGTGCACACACACTAAACAAACGGAAAAACAATGGGCTGGGAGTGGAACCTGGGAAGGAGATACTTATCTAGCATGTAAGAATCCCCGAGTTTAATAGCAGTCAGAAAAATAAAACTGCATCTGGATCAAATACATGCAAATGGTTTTCCTGTCGCCATTCCCTAATAATAATTATATACCATTTGAATTGTTGCAAGAATTAGTAATAATCTAAAGGCAATTTTAAATATATGGAACAAAGTCTAAAAGCAATGTTAAAAAACTACATGTATCTATTTATTTTATTTTACTTTTTGCAGTGCTGGCAACTAAATCCAGGGCCTTACACACAGTAATAAAGCTCTATATCACTAAATTATAACCATAGCACCTCTGCGTCATGCAAGGACCTTGAGCACTTGTTAATTCAAGCACCAGAGGAGGATGGTCCTAGAACCAATCTCCCATGACACTAAGTGACTGCTGTATAAGATGAGCAATTGACACAGCTAGGGGTTAGGGTTAAGTAGAAGAGATGGCCTGTTATAAAAAGACAACATAATGAGCCCTTATGGAGATGAAAATTCTCCACCAATAGTAGAGGGAAACATACAAGTGATAAAACTATATAGAACTTTAACGGGCTTACACAAACCTGAACAACTCCAAGTACGCAAGTACAAAGGAAGCCATCTGACATTACCGTAGGCAATCTCTTCGATTTTCAACTAAACTCTCAGATTACTATATTGATGTCCTTTGCCTCTAGCTACTCCATTCACAATAGCCTGAAAAAATAAAATTTAAAGCCGGGTGGTGGTGGCACACACCTTTAATCCCAGCACTCCGGGAGGCAGAGGCAGGAGGATCAAAGCCAGCCTGAGCTACAAAAGCTAGTTCCAGGACAGGCTCCAAAGCTACAGAGAAACCCTGTCTCAAAAAAACCAATAAATAAATAAATAAATAAATAAATAAATAAATAAATAAATAAATAAATCATAGAATCAATCTAATCAAGAACTTTAAGATGAAAAGATTTCCTATGTTCATAGACTGGTATTGTGAAGATGCCCATCTTAACAAAGGCAGCTTATAGATTCAAAGCAATTCCCGTCAAAATTCCAACACAGTTCTGTATTAAAATTGAAATGATAATTGTAAATTTCAGAAGGAAATATAAACACCCAGCACAGTCAAAAGAATCATGAAAAAAACTGCTGGCAGGTCACCACCACAGATTTCAAGTTATAATGCATAGCTATAGCAATACAACAGCATGATACGCAAACAAGACACATAATGATCAGTAGACTAGACCAGGATCCAGGGGGAATCCTATACTCATACAGATGCCTGACTTTACAGCCACCTAATTTTAAGAAATAGGTAAATAGCAGGGCGGTGGTGGCGCACGCCTTTAATCCCAGCACTCGAGAGGCAGAGGCAGGCGGATCTCTGTGAGTTCGAGACCAGCCTGGTCTACAAGAGCTAGCTCCAGGACAGGCTCTAAAAGTTGCAGAGAAACCCTGTCTCGAAAAATCAAAAAAAATAAAAATAAAAAAAGAAATAGGTAAATATCTTACACTGGATAAAGGACAGCATCTTTAATAAATGATGGTGGTGAAACTGGATAGCTTCATAGAGAGGAATGAAAGTCGATTTCCTCTCTGAGCCTACACAAAAATAACCTCAACATAGCCCCTGATACCATGAATGGGAGGGAGTAGGAAAGAACTCATCCACCTTTCACTTCCAACAGTATTATTAGGATCTATGATTCAAATCTGTTGTGAAATAAATGAGAAATGTCCTCATCAGTTCCCATCTGGTGGCTGATGAAGAGACTGTGAAACCTTTAGGATGTTGAACTTCACAGGAGGAAGGGGGTCACTGCAGTAGGTAGGCTTCTACAGTTTCATATCCCCCTCTGCGCTCTTTCCATTCTCTGCTTCTTGATTCACAGGGATGTGGGAAGTCTCAGACACATGCTTCCACGCTTTTATCTCCATGAAGGACTGTATCTCCTGAAATCCAGGAACCAAACTAAAACCCTCTTCCCCTTATGTTACTTTTTCTCAGGGTACTTGGTCACAGCAATGAGAAAAATAACTTAATACACAATATAATTATAAATTACACTTGCATAATATTTGAAAGTTTATATGAGGAAACCAGGAAATATAGAATGCTACCTAGCATCAGAGTGAATAAATGGTGAACGAAGTCTGTACTGAAGTCAGGTTTGCAGATTTCAGTGCCTGTTTAATAACATTACAGACTATACAACTACCATGACCATAAAAATACATAATGCTAACAGCAAAAAAATCTATACTATATACATGTACACACACACACACACACACACACACACACACACACATCCTTCATCTGCCAGGCACTTAACTCAATTGGCAGAGCTTCTGGCTTTTACTAGAGAGCTCAACAAGACTCAACAATATCAAAGAATATTCCACAAAGACCACTTCAGGGCTGCTACACCACTAACTAGTTTATTCATTTATCATATTAAAAGAAGTTCATGTTAAAACTTTTGTCCACAAGTGAGGAAGCTTGAATTGTCAACTACAGAATGTTTCTAGCCCTCTCCCCAAAAGATTTAACTCAACAGATTAAGAACATCTCCAAAGGTTCCCCAAGTCACATTAACAACAAATCACAACTGGCAGGTCATATTCTTTACAAGATTTATAATACTCTGTTTTAAAATAGTCCAAAAGTATCCCGAACTAAAAGAGTCAATCAGTGAGGACTGAAAAAGAAAAATCCTAAAATTAATCAAACTTGGGAGGAGAACTACAGATAAAGACAGCTGCAAAGTTAATAGGAAACACTGCTTTACCCAAGGTTACACAGCAATTTTAAAATACCAGCAATGAATTTCCCGCTCACTCCTAAACTACTACTGTTTTCTTACCAATGGTAAGCCGAGACTCATTTGCTATTTTCATTTACTCCAAGAGAGACGTATCTAACTCCTAAACTAGCTTTGCTTAATAATAGCACCCAATTTCCAGATAATTCTCCCTTTCCCTAATTTGTCTCAGAAACAGTCACCAATCTAGAACTGATCTGGCTTCCTTTAATCCCTCCTAAGAATTCTTTAGTTTAAGCCAAATGTTATAAAGCTGTTCCCAACCCGCAGAGACCTTCTGTGGTTCCATGGGCTTACCCACTCACTCTGTAAAGGCTAAATCTGATTTTGTCAGATTATAGGCTATCACGTGGTTGTCTTTGCTGAGTGCACTTTAAATAGAAAACTTAATTGAATTACCCTATATGATGCACAATTTAGTATTGACAAAGCTCCTATCCTGAGTAGAGTTTCTGAGCCTAAAACAAAACTCTAAGAAAGAACTCAAATTTGATACATATTATTTTGATAAATATGATATGATAAATATTGTGATCAATAACTGTAAGAAATATGGGACTTAAAGCCAGGTAAATTTTATATCAGCTGTGAGAAAGTATATTATTAAACTAGCACCAAAAATCACATAAAACCAGAAGTGTACAAAATGGTGATAATCTGATTTTTTTCACATAACTCGGATAACTCTCGAACAATTTCATCTGTCCTTGACAATCTGATAATAGTTTCTATATACTGTCCATGAAAATCTTCTGTAGTTTTCTAATTTTTAAATGCTTTAAAATTATATAAAAATAGAATGCTTCTAATTTTCTTAAATGATATTGAAAGACAAACCAATTTTTTCTCTTTTATAAAAATGTCACTTGGCTAATGTTCATTTTACCTTTATTTTAATTAGAATGGAGTACATATTTGCAACCTTAAGCACAACAGTGACTATAAATACAATGGACAGTAACAGACTAGAAAACTATTCTGTCAAAAGCCCTGGGAAGGCTGGTGAGACATTGCAGGAGGCAAAGGCACTTGCCACCAAGCCTGACTCACTGAATCCAATGCCAAGGACCCATATGGAAATTCTCTGACCTCCTCCACATGTGCCCCATGCTGTATGTGTGTAGGCATTGGTGGGTGTACACACACACACACACACACACACACACACACACACACACGAATCATCACAACCTCTGAGCTACAAAGTGAGTCTCTCGCAAAAAGTTTCAAAACAAAAAGAAAACAACACAAAAGGTCATTCTGGAAACAGTAAGCTGGTGCTATAGTTCAGTGTTACAAAAAGTGTGTAACATGCAAAAAGCCCCAAGTCCCATCTGAAGCACTATAGGAAGCCAACTAACCAACCAAAGAAAACATCAAATTCAGCATCCGCTCTACAGCTGCAAAAAAGAGTGGGAAGCCTGAGTAAAGCTTTATTTTTTTGAGAAATGCTTTAATAACAAGCCAAATTAACATCCACTAAATTTAAAGGTGCTAGGAAAGGAATAAAAAGAAATTTGAATAAAAGCTGAAAAGTCTAATAAATACATAAAAACTACAGAACAATTCTCTCGTCAACTTAATGTTACTATGGATTAAATTATGTCTGTTAAACCTTTATCACTCGTACTAAAATTCTAGTTTTCAAAGAGGATGCCAAATCCATCCCATAATTTTCATCTCCAGCATAAAGTAGATAACACTAGTTAGTATAGTAGGCTTACTAGGTAATGGCCACACATTCGATTATTGCAAGGGTAATACTGAGTTACAGAAAACAAAAGAACCAACAAACAAGAAACACCTAATCACTTTCTCCAGTTCTGCTCAACCTTTCTGTCAGACTCTCTGCAGTTACTTAAATGTAATTAAGTGGAACTCTAAATATTGTAATTTTGTTTTGAGACAGGGTCTCTATGTAGCCCTGGGTGTCCTAGAACTCTCTACATAGACCATGCTGGCCTTGAACTCAGAAATCCTATTGCCTCTGCCTCCCCAGTGCCAGAATTAAGGCCTGCCCCACCACAACCAGCTTGCATTTGCATTTTTCTTCTTAACCTTTTAATCCTCCTCTAAATCTTTAAACCTCATTTGGTTATTAAACCCAGAAGTTTTGTATACACTTTTCTCCAATTTGACAAATTTAACACTTGTTTTACAACTTGCTTTGTTAAACTATAAAGTTATATTTCTGTAAAGTATTTGGCTAAATGTATAGTGCAAAAAGAAAAGGACTAAAACATTTTGTAAATATAAGAAAAGTTGTTCAGAACAGACTTAAACAAAGAAATTATTTTCATTATATTTTATATGATGAAAAAGAGTTTAAAATCTGTTTTAAATATACTAAAAATTTTAGTTTGTATATAGAAATCAACATGTGTGTGTGTATATATTTAACAATTAATGAAAACAAGAGGCCATGAATTTGAAAGAGAAGGAGGGGTAAATAAAAGGGTTGAAAGAAAAAAAGAATGAAATAGTGTAAAAATATAATCTCAAAATATAAAATGAATAAGATACTAAAATTACTAATTCTGGAATTTCTACAATACTGAGTCCAGAAATGCATGTAAAGGGCTAGAAACTCGGCCGTACAAGCAATGCATTTAAAGCGGGTGTTTCAGTCTCCATGTGGCAGTAATCACAGCACTTGCATCATTTCATATTTAGGAAGCACTCAAGGTAGCACATACAAAAGACTGAGGTTGATATTTCAATTGGAATTACTTGCAGGTGTGACAAACAGCTCTCCCTCCTCTCCAGATACGCAAAAGCAAGGACTTGAGAAGCAACTTACTACATGCACAATTATCTAAGTTCAAATAGGAGGAAAAGTAAATGGAGGGAGGCAACCAACTTAGAACAAAGAAAAAAACATGACCCAAGGATAAGACATAGGAACTACAGAAAATTAGGGAGGAAGAATGATAAATATTCCTGACATAACCACAGTCATCTACTGAAGATAAAAAACAGTTTAGCGTAAGTAAAGTACTTTCTTCAAATTTACATGGATATATTAAAAAGAGGCAGATTTCCCACCTCGAAGTAAATTCTGGTATTAACTATGACACATGCAATGGCCAGTAAGTCGTGAAACAATCAATGCTAAATAGAAGCCAATGTCAACCTGTAAATAATAATTGACTTTAGAATTAATATAAGCCTCCTAAGGTGTACACAATGTAAATTAAAGGCATGCTATGTAAATTACAGCATCTAGCTATAAGTTAATTGGACTGGAGATAAAAGTGAAAAAGTTTAAAAATAGAATCTTAATGCATCACGCCTTTGACTCAGCCTAGACATACAAAAGCATGCATATTTCTTTTGGGGGAAGAGAGTCAGTATCTAACTAGATGAGTTAAGTCACACTGTTGCCCTTATAAGAGAAACTGTATGACAATTATTTTCATATGAAAATAGGAGAATTTCTAAACATTTGCCATGACAGATAATAATTACTAGTTCTCGATAGCCACACTGAACTTCTAATATTTCTTCCCTAATGACAAACTAGCTTAGCAGTTTGCATAAAATTTTAGTCTTAACTACCAGTTCCCATTAACAAACATTAATCTTTAAAAGGATGAAGAAATAACATTTATTGGTAATAGGGTAAGACCCCAAGCACTACCACAAATATTATATATGCCCCAGTATTTAAGTTATATTCAGTATTTATAATGTTTGAGTTTCTTCCCGACTTAATCTTAGACAAGCATCCAGATAATAAAATAGCACAACTGGAATATAAATAAAAATGTAAATCTTACAGCCATCTCTTCTTTTAAGATTTCTTTTCATTTGCATGAGAGTTTTTTGATATGTATGTATGTATGTGCAGCATGTGCATACCTGGTAGCTGTGGAGGTCAGAGAAGGCTATTGGATACCCTGAACCTGGAGGAAAATGACTGTGAACAGCAATGTGGGCAGTGGGAACCAAACTCGGGTCCTCTGCAAGAGCAGCAGGTACTCGGACCCACTGAGCTACCTCTCCCACTCTTACAGTCATATTTTAGAAATTTAGAAATTCACCCTTGATCAAAGTAACCATACATATATTTAAAGTGGTATATTAGCTATTATTGAGAACGGTGTCTGGGAATTAACTCCTAAATTCCTTCAATATGCTCCCTCTCCTCCATTCCATTAAATTGCTAAGCATCGTTACTGAGTAACTGCACAAAGGATAGGAACATTGGAATAAACAATGTAGCATGGTGTGGAGTACAGGTGAGATAAGACCTTTTATTTTTGAACTCATTGGGCATGGGTGTTTCTCCGCATGCACTCTCAACCACTGAGACATCTCCAGTACTCAAACATTCTGCCTCCCGAGAGCTGGGATTAAAGGCCTGTGCCACCACCACCGGGCAAGTGCTGGGACTAAAGGCCTGTGCCACCACCACCCAGCAAGGTCTGTAATTTTTGTGTAGAAAAAAAATGTTTAACTTTTCATGGTTTGATTCCTAAGATCATATCATACCAAATCTATTTTAATTCTTGGATAATGTCATAAAACATATTATCACATTCTTCTTTTTTTTTAAGTGAAAGTTTTACAGGAATGTTTTGCCAAATCAATGCAATTCTGACCTTGGAGGCTGGAGCGATGTCTCAATGGTTAGAATTGTACTTGGCAAAAATACTGCTGTAAAACTTTCATTTTTAAAAGAGTATGATAAAAGTAAACCCTTTGAAATTCTCAAAGAATTAAAAAAAATAAAAGAATTAGCAAGCAAAAAGTCCTGGATTCAGTCTGAAGCACCACATAAAGCCAATCATAGTGGGGCATAGCTATGATTCCAGTTCATAGGATGGAAAAAGGAGAATCATGCCAGGAGCAGAAGTCATCATCTGCTACAAAGTAAGTACATGTCTAGTCTGGAATACATGAGCCCCTACATCAAAAAAATATATATGAATGGGAATTTGGCTTAGTGACAAATAAAGTACTTGCTCAAAACATGTGTACATAAATTACTGGTGAAATTCCAAACATAAAATGAAGAGGGATATATCCATTTTTGATACTTAAAAAAAAACCTCTTAAAAGTAGGAATAGAAGGTAATATCTTAAAATTGATTCAATAAAAACATCTACGATGGCCGGGAGTGGTGGCGCATGCCTTTAGTCCCAGTACTCAGGAGGCAGAGGCAGACGGATCTCAGTGAGTTCGAGGCCAGCCTGGTATACAGAGCAAGTTCCAGGACAGCAATAAATACCTGAAAACGTCCCAAAACTGAGCAATGTATTCAATGGTAATTGAAGGGAAAGCTCCAAAGCTTATTTGCAGTAATTGAACAGTGGATCGTAACAGAGTGATAAGGATGAGAAACGTTGAAACAATTTTGAAAATCTTTTGACCTTGTGTTAGGCAACAATTTCTTAGATACGACAAAAAAAAATGTACTTAAAAAAAAACTGACAAGCTTCTACAAAGATATCAAAAGCTTCTGTCCTTTTAAAGACTTAAAAAATGCAAAATATGAAAAAATTGTAACCAAAATACATTATGAACCCATTAAGAAAAAGGCAAATCATTTTGAAAATGAACATAAGATACTTTTATGAAGAAACAGGCAAATACGCACATAAAATCAAATAATTGGGAGGCAGAGGCAGGCAGATCTCTGAGTTCGAGGTGAGCTAGCTCCAGGACAGGCACCAAAACTACAGAGGAAACCCTGTCTTGAAAAAACAAAACAAATCAAATACTCATACAAAAATTGGTGAGGATATGAAGCAATCTCTATCACTGGTGGAAATGAAGATGGGACTATGGGACCACCACTTTTAAAGTTGTACTAGGGTTTCTTTTGGAGGTGGGGGTTAGTTTTTTGAGAAAGGGCTTCTCTGTGTAGTCCTGGCTGTCCTGGAACTCGCTTTGTAGATGAGGTTGGCCTCAAACTCACAGAGATCCGCCCACCTTTGCCACCTGAGTCCTGGGATTAAAGGCCTGTGCCATCAGGCCTGGTGGTTCCATGGTTTCTTATAAAATATGCCTGTACTTGGCATCTGATCCACCAATTCTACTTAAAAAAAAGAAGAATGTGATAATATGTTTTATGACATTATCCAAGAATTAAAATAGATTTGGTATAATATGATCTTAGGAATAAAACCATGAAAACTCATGAGTTCTCCACAATGAGTTTTCTCCACAATATGAAAACTTCCTGAAATTAACATTTTAAAATATGGCCTGTCTCTGTAGTCTTGGAACTTGCTATGTAAACCAAGCTGGCCTTGAACTCAGAGATCCACTTGTCTCTGCCTCCTAAGTGCTGAAAAATCTTTGTGTTACTTTATTTTCTCACAGTGCCTAGGCCAGCCTCAAATTTGCTAAGAAACCAAAGGCAACCTGAACTCAGATTCTCCTCCTGGAACTTCCTAAATCCTGGAGATTCCAGGATTTGGATAACAGGAATGTATTAGAACAACTGGTTTTGACATCACAAATTTAAAAGATTTGATATTCATATTCTTTGTTTTCTTATTTAAATAAAGTTTTTTTTTTTTACCATGGTCTAAATTCTAAATCTCTTAAACTTAATCTTAACTAATTTAGCTAAATCTTTTAAATTTAGGCCTCTCGAGTACTATGTGAAAACTAAGTAAATTATATCTAAGATCCTCTCCAAATACAAGGCAGATTTTAAGATTTTAAAAAGAATACTAGCAAATCTTTAATTATAAAGCAATTACTTTTTTCTTTTTTAAAGAATTATTTAGAAGTGAGAAGGGGAGGATGGGGAGAGCTTGGGGGAATGGGACAGTTGGGATGAAGAAAGGGTGGATACTGGAGCAGGGAAGTATACATTTTAATTAAGGGAGCCATTTTAGGGTTGGCAAGAGACTTGACTCTAGAGGGGTTCCCAGGTGTCCAAGGAGATGTCCCCAGCTTGTTCCTTGGGCAGCTGAGGAGAGGGAGCCTGAACTGGCCCTATCCTATTGTCACACTGATGAATATCTTGCATATCATCATAGAACCTTCATCTGGCGATGGATGGAGATAGAGACAGACACCCACATTGGAGCACTGGACTGAGCTCCCAAGGTCCAAATGAGGAGCAGAAGGAGAGAGAACATGAGCAAGCAAGACAGGACCTCGAGGGGTGCGCCCACCCACTGAGACGGTGGGGCTGATCTAATGGAAGCTCACCAAGGCCAGCTGGACTGGGACTGATGGAGCATGTGATCAAACCGGACTCTCTGAACGTGGCTGACAATGAGGGCTGACTGAGAAGCCAAGGACAATGGCACTGGGTTTTGATTCTACTACATGGACTGGCTTTGTGGGAGCCTAGTCTGTTTGGGTGCTCACCTTCCTAGACCTGGGGGAGGACCTTGGACTTCCCACAGGGCAAGGAACCCTGACTGCTCTTTGAACTGGAGAGGGAGGGGGGAGGGATATGGGAGGAGGTGGAAATTTTTAATAAAAAAAGAATTATTTATTATGTATACAGTGTTCTGCCTGCATGTTTACCTGCAGGCCAGAAGAGGGAGCCAGATCTCACTGCAGATTGTTGTGAACCCACCATGTGACTGCTGGGAATTGAACTCAGGTCTGGAAGAGCAGTCAGTGCTCTTAGCTGCTGAGTCATCTCTCCAGCCCCTAAGCAATTATTGAAAGAATCCACCCTACCTAGCAGAAGGTTGAAAGACTGCTCAGTTCAAACAGGAAAAGCGAAGCATTTGCATCTCATCTGTAAACTCAATACTCAGGCTGAAGAAGGATCTGAGATCATTTCTCAAAAAAAAAAAAATGAAGCAACAATAACAAAGCAAAAACAAGGAGCAGGAACGCGGGGTCTGTGGCTCGGTGGTAGAACAGCTAATAGTGCATGAAGCACTACGTTCCGCCCCAACTCCACAGAAAGATAAGAGCCAATCGGGGACACATGCCAGTGGCTGAGGGCTCCCCTGGGCTAGACAATAAGATCTTGTCTTTAAAAAAGTAAGTAAATAAAGACCTAGGAGTGGTGATGCCTTTAATCCCAACACCTGAAAAGCAGAGGCTGGTGGGATCTCTGTGAGTCTACATAGGGAGTTTCACAGCACACATCAGAGCTATATAGTGATAACCTACCTCAAAATAAATACACAGACACAGATAATAAACAGACAAAAATACAAATAAGATAAACATGACTTTTTAACAGGGGGTGCCAGCAAGAGTAGGGGATGGCAAATAGAAGAGCAGCGGAAGAGGGGAAAGAATTAGAACAAAGTATAATAATGCCATGTATGTAGGAAAATGACAAAATGAAATTCATTACTTGGTGATGTTAACTTTTTTTTTTTTTAAAGACAGGTTCCCCACCCCCGCCCCGGTAGCCCTTGCTGTCCTGGAATTCATTCTATATGCCAGGCTGGTCACTGACAGAGCTTCACCTCCTCTGCCTCCTGGGCACTTGAATTAATATCATACACCTCCACTGATGGCTAAATTTTTAATTTAAGAATTTAAAGTAAGGTCCAACAATGGTGGTGCATGCCTTTAATCCCAGGGACGGACGCAGAGGCAGGCGGATCTCTGTGAGTTTGAGGCCAGCCTGGTCTACAGAGTGAGTTCCAGGACAGCCAGGGATACATGGAAAAAAACACTATCTAAAAAAAAATGTAAAGCTTGGCATTGTACTACAAAACACCATTAGTCCTAGCACTCGGAACAAAGAGGCAGATACATATATCTTTGAACACGTTTGTTCATGAGGAAAAAAAATCCTTCCTCAATTCAATAAATTATAAATAAAAAATATTGGTATATAAACTATCCCTGACAAAGTGAAAAACTATTATCAGCAACACAAATTGATTAAGACCTAACCCAGTTGTCTATTTTTCCAGTAACATTCAGGCTATGAATGTTAGCAATGCACTCCTAAGTAACCAATTTCTCTTATGAAGTTTTCTGTTTCATCAATGATTTTGGCTAATTATCTTTTAAAATAATCTCTGCTCTCAATTTATTTAACCTCTAGGGGTTAATACGTTCTGTTAACTTACTGTATATAATAGTATAATAGTATTTCCTTTGAAAAACTGTTCATAAACAGGATACATAGTGAGACCTTTTCTAATTTTTTTTTTAAAAGCCAACAACAAAAAGTGTTCCAGTCTTTTTATTTGAAAATTATCCATCCAAATTTTAAGGCACAATGTGTAAATACTATGAACTATAGAAAAATATATAATTTTTTATGGAAGCAGAATGACATTCTAGCACCTTTGTTTTACAAGCACTTTATAAATCTTAGTTCTAATCAAAATAGATTTAGACTGAGAACTACCATCTTGGTAGACTAGTAACTAGTAATTCTTTGAGATGATTTGGCCAAAGATGTCCCAAGAACAATTAGGAATGTGAATTTCTGTAAACTAGAACTAAAAACGGGGATATTTTGTCTTAAAAAAAATAGAGCAAGGTGTAGTGAGTGGTTCATGCCTCTAATTCCAAGACTCAAGAGACAAGTTAGAGCACTGCCTGGTTACACAGCAAATTCCAATCCAGTATGGGAAACAGCAAGACCATGTCACAAAACAACAAGAAATAAATAGAAAGATGACTGATAGAAAATACATAACATCATTATAAACTTGGCAAAGAAATATAAACAGAACATACAGTTGGTTCCTTCTGAAAGCTATCTTTAAACAGTTCCCTGTAAAATTTTGTGGAAACTCAATAAAGAGACATAGAAATAGAAAACCATATGGCTAAAAGTACCCATACTACATGTTCAAAAATGTTTCGGAGGCAGGGAACCACTATAATCTCAACATTTGTGAAGTAGAAGCAGAAGTGATCAGGAACTCAAGATCATCCTCTGCTACAGTGAACTGTAGGTTAACCTCAACTACAGAAGATCCTGTCTCAAAAATAAGCCAAGTTTCTGCGAAGAAGGAAATGAAATGCAAAAAATAGATCACCTTTTACAAAATGACATTTGCTTTAGGTAGAAAATCACTTTAAAAATATAGCCATGGGGGGCCATGAGATGGCTCCCTGTGTAAAGGTACCTGCAGCGAAGCCTGCTGACCTGCATTTGAAACAAGACGTAGATGGTAGAAATCCAAAATTTCCATTTTTTTTACCTGCATGTGGACATGTGTGCACATGCGCGTGTGCACGCGCATGCACACACACGCACAATTTATACATGCAAATAAATAAATAAATAAATAAATATTTTTAAATTATATGTTCCCATTAAGAAATTTTGTAGGGCTAGATAGAAAACTTAGTGGCTAGGAGTACTTTCTCTTCCAGAGGACCCGAGTTTAGTTCCCAGCTACTGGGTAGCCCACAACTGCGTGTAGCTCCACCTCAGCAGGATCCAACACCCTCTTCAGGCCTCCTCGGGCACTTTCAGGCCTATAGTACTCACATGCACATACATGAAAATCAATCTTCAAAAAATTAACTCTAATAATGTAAACAGTTTGTTTATACTTTAAATTCAATCGCAGTATCTACTTTTTGCAATCAAAAGAGTTCAAGAATGAATCAAGTTCCAGTACAGCCAGAGTTGTTACAGAGAAGCCCGGTCATGAAAGCAACAAGTAAAAAGAATCAAGAATATGTTCATAACATGCATGATATTACTTACCCACATTTGGAGGTTTCGCGTAATTTACAGGTAGTTCTGGAGGTCTGCCTCTGTGTAGAGCTGCAAAGGCAGACCCATTCCATAGTGTACTCTTACAGTCTATATGAAAAGACCACAGCCAGTCAGGGAAGAAACAAACAAACAAACAAACACATTTCCACTACTCGACACAAAAGGACCTGATTTTACACCTTTAGAAATTCAATTGTAAGTAGGTGGTGAAAGAACCAGCTAGATCTCTGTGAGCCTGGTCCACAAAGTAAGTTTCAGGACAGCCAGGGTTGGTACACAGAGAAACCCTATCTCAAAAAACCAAAAAAAAGAAAGAAAAAAAAGAAAGAAATTCACTTGTACATTTAGAAATTTATTAAAATCCAGCAAGTTCACACAAACTAAAAGAAAGTATTTTTTAAAGACAGGTGAATATTCATTTGAAACTGCATTGATCTCTGAATCTTCCTCTATAGCAGTGTTAAATATCTAAAAGAGTCCTTACCTTTGGCATCCCGTAACAGAGACTGCCGACCAACACCTAGTAATGTCTGTACCCCAGGGACACTCTGAGGGATCTCCTTATCTAACAAGGGACCAATCCTCTCACAAATTTTAAGGAGGTAGTCTGGAGGAATGTGTGCATTGGCTGCCACCTAAAAACCATAAAGAGAGCACAGGGAAAAAACACTTAGTTCTAAGGTATCAACTCAATGCATAGTAGAGCAAAGTATTTTAAAATATGAAATCAAGAAAATTAAAATTAATTATCTAATATTTGAACTAATTTTAAGAAACAGGCACACACAACGGGGCTGGACAGATGGCTCAGCGGCTAAGAGCACATACTACCTTGCAGACAGTTTAGTACCCACATTAGATAGCTCACTGCCTGTAATGCCAGGAAACCTAACACCGCTGCCCTACACACACACACACACACACACACACACACACACACACACAAAATAATTAAAAATAAACCTTTAAAAAAGAAAGACACAAAATAAGCAGGGAATATTATTTAAATCATTTAGATGCCATAGCACAATGTTACAAAGCACAAGCCTCTATTCTTTAAATAAATCACTTTAACCTAATGCTGTATAAAATATGGTACAAAATAGCAAATATGATCATGTCAAGAATAAAAAAACATAAAAAGTGATGTGTAAACTCTCTGACTTCATTTATTCAGTACTGAGAAGTAACTGGTTAAGAAAAAAATCTGGGCCAGGCAGTGGTGGCGCACTCGGGAGGCAGAGGCAGGAGGATCTCTGTGAGTTAGAGGCCAGCCTGGTCTACAGAGTGAGTTCCAGGACAGGCTCCAAAGCTACAGAGAAACCATGTCTTGAAAAACCAAAAAAAAGAGAAGGAAGGAAGGAAGGAAGGAAGGAAGGAAGGAAGGAGGGAGGGAGGGAGGGAGGGAGGGAGGGAGGGAGGGAGGAGGGAGGGAGGGAGGCAAAGAAGGAAGGAAGGAAGGAAGGAAGGAAGGAAGGAAAAGAAAAGAAAAGAAAAAAGAAGAGGAAATAAAAGAGGAAAGGAAAGAAAAGAATCTGAGGCAAGTCAGGCAGATCACGTTCTGTGAGTTTAAGGCCAGCCTGGCAGTTCAAGATCCCTTAAGGAGACTTAGTAAGTTTTTTATCTCAAAGAGAAAAGCAGAAAGGACTACTAGTGCCTAGCAAAGTGGCACATTCTTAAAATTCCAGCACTTGGGGTTGAAGCCTGTTATAAAAAATTACAAAACTTACAAAAAGTTTAAAGCTAACATGCACTAAGTACTGTGTCCCACGTCAGCCAGAGCTACATAGCAAGACTCTTTCTCAAAAGTACTAACAGGTATGTATCATCACACCCAGCATTTCAGAGCAATTGTTTTCGTAAGCTTTTGTTAAAATTAACAGTAACCTACTAAAATAGTCAAACGTAGGCAATGTTAATGATATTTAGAAAGAACAGCGACCATGTTGCTTCAGGTTTGTACTTAGAAAGTTCAGCTTTAGGTTTGGATCAAAAGTCAAGGAAACATTTTGCATTATTGTTCATATCTTCAGTTTGGTTTAACAACCAAATACTTATAAAGAACTCTACTTCATTAAAATATGCAAATAATATTAAAATCAAAACACCTGGTGATTCAATCTAAAAATATGATCTATAGAAACTGATATCCTAATGTCTCAGTACATGATAACTACCGTTCACATTAGCTTATTTAATAAGTATGCCTCGTGTACATATACTTTATCTGAAAGAAAAAAGCCTTATGGCAATACACACACACACACACACACACACACACACACACACATACATATATACCATGCAACACTCTTGGACAAACTGAGTTCCTTATAGCACGTAAATGTTATATGGTAGACTCTACATGGATGTCTTTCTTAGCAAATATTTTCTGGCCCTTGACCAACTTAACAATTATTTGTACTTGTTATAAAACCTTAAATAAGGCCTGGAGATGGTGGCGCATGCCTTTAATCCCAGCACTCGCAGAGCAGAGGCAGGCAGATCTCTGTGAGTTCAAGGCCAGCCTGGTCTACAACAGCTAGTTCCAGAACAGGCTCCAAAGCTACAGAGAAACCCTGTCTTGAAAAAAAGTCTTACATAACTACCCTAGAGGTAGAGTATACTTAGAGATACATGATGCCCTTCCCCAAGCTCCTCAAAAAGATTTCACTGCCCTAAGAGAAATGACAGTCCCTGTGGAAAAAACAAACTAGAAAATAGAAATAAATCCAAACTCAAACTGCCAAAGGTTAGTATAGAGACCTAAAGCAGCAAACATAGCCGGGCAGTGGTATACACACCATTAATCCCAGCACTCAGGAAGCAAGGGCAGGAAGATCTCTGAGTTCCAGGCCAGCCTAGTCTACAGAGTAAGTTCCAGGATGGGCCAGAGTGACACGGAGAAACCACATCTGGAAAAACTCAAAGCAAACTAAAAGAACCCAGCAAAAATAAAGTATCCGTTTTTTTCCCTAGAGGTAAGAGCAGCTGTGTCTCTTAAGTGTTCTCTAATTAATATTTTTAGATTTACTTAAAAGTCAGAATTGAATCATAAACTCACATCTTAAATCTTTTGACAACTTTATAGAAATAAAAATGTCTCATTTTTAGATGATTATGTAAAGAAGTTACTGTAAAAGGGGATGGATAGGTGTGCAGAAACATAGTTACTTGTTCTTTTCTAAGCAGAACTAATGCGCGCTCTCTCTCTCTCTCTCTCTCTCTCTCTCTCTCTCTCTCTCTCTCTCTCTTTCTTTGTCTCCCTCCCTCCCCCCCTCTGTTTTTTTTTCAGACCGGGTTTCTCTGAGTAACAGCCCCTGGCTGTCCTGGAATTTGCTTTCCAGACCTGACCCACCTGCCTCTGCCTCCTAAATGCAGGGATTCCAGGTGAGTCACCAGGTCTGGCTCCAGAGAGCTCTGCAGCAGCAAAGGTTACAAGGAGTTAAGACTCCTAACAACTCTCCTTCGGAATGTTAATCATTATTAACAGCATTTCTTTTTCTTTCTACTAGCTTCAAGATTTCCCCAGGAAAAAGAAACCTCAAACAACCCTGGGCCTGGGGCACACTTCTTAAATCCCAGCACTGCAAAGCAGAGGCAGGCAGATCTTGGTGAGTTCAGACCGCTCTGGTTAACACAGCAAGTTCCAGGACAACCAGAGCTAAGCTACAATGTAACATTGTCTAAAAACAACAAACAAAAGAGGAGGAGGGAGGGGGAGGAAGAGTGCTAAAAGGGCTCTAAACCTGAATGTAGATAAAAATCAAGAAAAGTACAGAGGCAACTTCTATATTCAAGAAGTTGCTCAGTGGTGAAGGTTACAAGGAAGGGAGTAAACTCAGTCTGCGCTACCAGCTTAAGCAATCTCTGTGTATGAGTGTGGTGTGTGTGTGTGTGTGTGTGTGTGTGTGTGTATGTATACAAATACAGTATTGGCAAATGTACACGAAACAGTAAAGTGTCTTTAAATTGGAGGAGGGAGGGGGGTAATTGGGAGGCGGGGAGGAGGCGGAAATTTTTAATAAAAAAAAATAAAATAAAATAAAATAAATTGCTATTTGTTACCAAACAGTTTCCTAAGTAATCAGTAAACCACAATTGAAAAAAAATGCACTCAAATTATACTAGCAGTCATGTGAAAAATATGACAAAGATGATTTCAGGCTGGAAAGATGGCTCGGTGGGCAATGTGCTTCCCCATACCGTAAGGAGACCTTTAGTTGGGATCGTCAGTAGCCATGTGCCTGGCAGCATGGATTTGTAATCCTAGCCTTGAGGAGATGGACACAAGAGAATCCGGGGTTTCCTGACCAACTACCATAGCTGAATCCAAATCGCAGACTCTGTGAGAAGTACTGCCTCAAAATAAGGTGTATGGACCAAATATTAGGAAGATACTTTGTTTACATGAATAAAATTGTTAAAGAATCCATAAAAGATATTCTATTAAAAATAGTAAAGAATGCTGAGAACAGGAGAAATAGTCTTCTCCAGGGAAGAGCATAGCAATTGGTTATCCAATATCAAAAGGTCAGCCCTGAAAATATACAATTAACATACCGACTCAGAAGATTATATTTAGGAATATATATGTATATACAGATACATATATTTGTTCAACTACGAATAATGAAAAAAGAAGGGTATAAGGGAAATTTTGGAGGGAGAAAAGGGAAGGAAAAAATAATGTAGTTATAAACCAAAAATAAAAGAAAAAAACTAAAAAAATTTATGCTGGTGCTTACTAAAAAGTAAAAAAAAAACCCACAGAGCAACTGGAAGGTCAACCTCTAGCCTCCACATATACAGAAAACAAACATAAATTCATATATTCACACATATCTCCCTCAGTTCTCTTTCTCTCACACACAGGGATACAGGGATGACATCACAGCAAAATTTTATAAGCAGAATTTATGAAATCTAAATTTTTACCACCCTCTCATCTACTCTCTTCACTTATACTACCTCACATGAACTGAGATTCCAGTTTTTCCAGAATTATCAAATAAATCACCAGAACAATTTTAATCACTAACGTGTGTTCCCTACAACCAAGTCTAGTTTAAGTGCTAAAAACCTGTTTACGTGAGCACCAACACGTACAATGACTCTAGTAAGTCAATAGCAACACCAGGTTCCAGAGAGCGACGACTCTACAGTATCATTCAGTGTTAGGACACCACACTGCATTGGATTTGAGGAGCAAATGTTTCACATGCTCCATTCTGTTCTTCGTAGCTGTGACTGTGTGTCATAGAGCAGATTTTAAATCACACATGATTAAATTGCTCCCGTGCTTACAGTCAATAACTATGCTACCAGCACTCAAAAATAGTCTGCTATTCTAGTAACCAATTTAAGCTATTGTTAGCAATTAGACAAAAGTTGGGCAAGGTAAGAAAGGAATATAGGTATGTCTGGAATGCTAATATATTGCTTTAAAGTAGTTGTTATGAATCAAATGACAATATGAAAACACTCTTAATAGGGCTAGGGCTGTGGCTCAGTCATAGTGTTTGCCCTGTATGCATGGTTCGTTTGGTTTAATAACCAATACTGCCAAAAGAGTTTTAGAGCCTGAATGTTTTATGCAAAGATGCAAATTCTTAGAATGATAAAAATTATACTCTTTTTAACAGACACTAACGAACACATAATCTTTTTTGAGCATGTACCTTTGATAAATTTATTTTAATATTATTGCCTCATGTAGTTTGTATATTAAATAAGGGTAATACAACCTATGTCATTTTAATACAATTGCTAACTAGTGCTTTCAATTTCATGGATGAAAAATGTGAACAAGGGGGATACAAAAAAAGAACAACAAGGTACATAATATAAAACATTAAATGAAAAAAGCAAGGTTACATGGTTAATATAGTTAAATATAATAATTCCTCTGCATATCAAAAAAAAATTTTTGTTTTTTCGAGACAGGGTTTCTCTGTAGCTTTGGAGCCTGTCCTGGAGCTAGCTCTTGTAGACGACCAGGCTGGCCTTGAACTCACAGAGTGCTGGGATTAAAGGTGTGTGCCACCACCGCCTGGCTCAAAATTTTAAATATATATAAGAAAGGTCTCAGAATGTAGCTTATGCACAACGCCCTTGATTCCATCGTGTGTGTGTGTGTGTGTGTGTGTGTGTGCGCGCGCGCGCGCGCGCGCACACGTGCACCCGCATGTTTATCATGTTTATGAAAATGTAGCCAGGCACATGGTGGCACGTTGCTGCTGGGAAGACTGCAGAAGAAGGAACATAAGTTTGAAGCCACCACAGTATCACAAATTCTACACCGAACCTCACAAATCCAAGGAAACCTTGTGTAACAATACCAAATAAATAAATAAATACTGATTAGAAGGGTTATACCTGTAATCCCAGCATTTTTAAGGCTGAAGCAGGGGGTTGCTTCAAGCTTGAGGCAAGCCTGGACCACATAATGAGCTCTAGGATAGCCTACACAGCAGCGTGTGACCCTGTCTCATCAAACAAGCGAACAAAACAGAAATATATGAACGAATGAAATCAAGTCCGTAGAAACAGATAATTGCATTAACGATAATTTTAAAAAGTAACTTTTAAGGGTTAAGCAAGCCTAGTACTAATAAAGAAAATCCTATTTAAATCAACTCAGGCCTTCTGGAGAGTGGTCTTCACTATATGATTAAAGCTACAAAGCTGAGGAGCTCCTTTGACCTTATTGAGAAATCCACTTTAGAGAGCAAAGTCCAAGGGACTTGGGGAGAATGTAGCAAGAAAAGACCACCTAATTATGCAAAAATATTAGTGAAAAAAAATCACTGTAACTTAAATGATCAATTGGAAATTGAGGACAAATCATTGTATCTAAAATACAACTAACTTGTTTTTCTTACCATTACAAGGCTGGCTATGCAAATAACACTAGTCATGCAAAAGGACTGTCAGAAAGACAAAGCAGAAAATGGACACTGACTGCAATTGTGTAAAAATTTGCTATTACAGTTCAATAAAGGACTAGTAAACTGGCTTTTAAATTGGGTGTTAAGGAGAAAATTTTAATTACTTGAATTCCTATCACATTCGTTTTGAAAATACAGTTTTAAGTGTCCTTTTGCCATTTGCTCAAAAAATAATCTACCTGAACACACATAAGTAACCTGGAAAGGGAAAATGTAAAGAAAAGCACTATCCATACACCTAGATATTCAAACTATTTTCAAACATCTATCAGTAGCTACCTGCTAAAACATATATTAGTGAATACTTTGGTTTTACGTTCTGTAGTACAAGTTGAACTCATATCTAACAACAGCAACAATATAAAACTTCTGGCCAAAAATTAAAAGTAGTAACATGTATTTAGAAATAATTTATAGCCATCTGAAAAATTATAACCATTAACATGGTAGCATTTACTCTTATTACAATTGTACCATTTGTTGATTTGCAAAACATTAAGAAAAAGTCAGTAGATTCTGTAATAATTAAGATGCTTCACTCTTGAAATACTGTACACAAAATTATAAGGAATACCTTAGCAACTTAAATGTTTTCTTATTACAGTATAATTTTAAATAAATTTTTTTATTTATTCTACTACCCTTCCAACTTTTTTCTACTTTGTCTGATTTTCCTCATTTGGATCTTATTTGGAGGAAAGAGAGCTGAATTTAGTGAACTTAGATTTCATCACTCTTTTTATTATCATACAATTCTACATCTGTGACCAACAGAAGAACCTCCTTCCCAAAATATAAAGGGTCACCTTTTTGTCTCAGTGCAGAGCAGAAGGTGCACTTACACTATGAATCACAGTTGCAGGAGAAACAGCAGTCAATCCGATCGCTTTGGTTCTTAACTAAAGTATATTCTATTTTTTTAAAAATGCCCATTGTTGTCTCCTAATCCCCAAATCATGTTCACCTATTCCTAAAAGGTCATAATCCATAGTTTCGATTTAGTGAAAACGTATCTGTACAAATGCGATTTACTGATGAATTAACGAGCTATTTTCTAAGATCTGGAATATACAACAATGTTCTTATTCAGTAGTCCATTATCTAAAGACGGTAAATCTTGGAAATCACTCAGTGGTCCCTTAGTATCTTTATTTGTGTCGGTTTTCTCATTTACAAGTCAGTTCCCCTTCTGAGCCCCTTCTCCCTTCCCCTCTAAAAAGAAAAAAAGAAAGAAAGAAAGAAAAAGGAGAAAAAAGAGAGAGAGAGAGAGCGAGAAGAAAAAAAAAACACCCAAGCCTGGCCTCAGTTCCCGTATTTCAAGCCAGGACCAACCAGAAACCAGTTTTCTTCCACTAATCCGGAACTCCGGGCTGTTACCAACGCTGTCATTGGCCAGCGTCAGTCCTTGGTACGTGCCCCAAGATAACCCCCTGGTTTCTGTCCCTTCTCCCCCTACAATGGGCCTTCTCCGACGTTTGTAACATAGTCATAATCCACAACACAGCACCTCAGATAACCAACTCACATTCTTCAAAGTTTTCGGGTGAAAATAAGCAAGGCTGGAGGAGGGCAAGGTACCCTTCCCGACACGCTGGGAGGGGGAAGGGGCAGTCGATTGAACACCAAACAGCAGGCTCGGGGAGCCTAGCGGGCTGAAGGGTCAGGGGCGGGTTGGGGGCACAAGGTAGGGAGGGAGTGGAGAAAGAGTTGGGCTAAGTTGAAATGAAAAGTTTACTAACCAGATCCTCGAAGCTTCTTCGGTGCTCTTTCCCCTCCCAGTCTAAGCGGCGCGGAATCAGCTGGGGGCCAGAGGAAAAGAAAAGGGGGGGGGGGTGAAGGAAAAGCCTCTGCTCCCCATCAGCAGCACCCAGCCTGGAGCCCAGTCCTAGACCCTGTAGTGTTTTCTTATCTCCAGACCGGACAGCTACTGCCGCCGTGCCGGGGGTGGGGGGTGGGGGGACAGGCCAAAGGGAAGGAAATCCTGAAAAAACGCCTCCCGCAGGAATAAAAGGCAACGAGTTAAGACCCCAACGTTGTCCGCCCCTTCTGAGAAAGAACCCGGCTCACCCCAAGTGACAACAGCCCGAAGTGTCCAGCTCGAAGGCTCCCTCCGGGCCCCTGCCCTCGGCCCCTGACCTACCTTACCCTTCCTCCAGTTTCTCCCCAGCCCTCCCCAGCCCTTCCCCAAGGGGGTCCATACCTGATGCTCCTCGAGCTCTTGCACTAGCACCTGGGGAAGAGGGAAACACGGATATGAGAAGCAGATTGGGGCGCCAACCCATTCCTCCCTCCCCACTTCCAACACAGCCGCTGACTGTAGGACTAATCGAGGCCGGCCTTTCCCTCACCCTCCACTGCACTGCTCACCCGGTGCCTCAATTTCCCCATTGGGACCATTCCCCAACACTCCCAGATATCCTTCTCCCTCTCACCTGAGCGGATTTGTTACAGGGTCCGGACTGCAAGAACCTAGCGATCAGGTAATACAGCTCTAAAGAAGGGGTGGGGGGGTGGGGGGAGATGTTGGGAGAGAGGCAAGGAAGAGAGATACAAGCTTTTAAAAAAATTCTGACAGCCGTCGCGCAAAGCCCCCATCCCTTTTGCCCCAGGCTCAGCTACCCACCGGCTTCGATCTGGGTAGGTGCCGCCGCCATCCTTTTCCCGAGGGGGTTTGGGGGCTTCGCTCCGGAGGGCTGGCGGGGGCGGGTGGGGGCGCTGCCTCTATTGTGGTGAAGCCCCCATGCTTGGGAGTCCCGCCGCTTCCGCCGCACTCTTCGTCCCAGTTTCGGTCTCTCTCGGATTCATCGCATCACGTTTCGACCCATAGATATTCTAGCCCAAGAGCTGAGGAGGCGGAGGAGGAAGGAGAGCAAGAGAGAAGGAGAGGGAGGAGCCGAAGTCGCTGAGGGGTGGGTGGGGGCAAAAGGGGTGGAGTCACGGAAAGCGGGGGGAAAGGGGAGGGAGCCGCTTGCAGCGCTCACGGCTCGCCGCCAGAGGCACTGAGGCTGCTGCCTGGCCCCAGCCTCCTGAGCCGGCCTGGGGTTGCCTAGTTACTTGCCCAGGGAAGGAGGAAGAGGTGCTAAAAGCAGGCAGACGCTCTGGCAACCTCTCTAAAACTCTGTGGTGGTGTTGGCGTCCCGGAGCTCCGGAGTTGCTTACCCTTCCTGTGAGGGCAATTGGACCCTTTCCGGTGAGGGAACCTTTCATGAGAAACTTGTAAGGGACTAACTTGGCCTAACTCCGATAGGTCACCTAAAGGGTTTGGTTGGTTTGTTCTGTCTCTACCCCAAGGAAATGGTGCTAGCCACTTGTGGTCTTGTGTCCAAACGAGGAACAGTGCACCAGATGAAAATGCTGTACTTACCCAATGAGTAGAAAGATAATATCCTTGTAGAAAACTACTTAAAATATCCCCCTTGATGCTATAAATATTGCTTGCGAAATTTACACTTCAACCAGGAAGCCGGTTCCAAATTCTGAAGTTTTCAATAATGTATTTTCCCAAATTCTATAGGTAAAGTTTGAATTCTGTTTTGAAACACTATCAAAACATTTTAAAAGTTCTTAAATATCCATTGAAGTTTGGATAGAAACCATACTTTGTTTTGCCCTTTAAACGATATTTTCTGACATGCTCTCACTATATATCCAAGCCTCACCAGGAATTAGTTGCAATCCTCCTGCCCTGCTTCCTGGGGTGCTCACATTGCAAGCATAAGTCAGCCTGCTAGTTTACAAATTGTCTCCTAGAAATTTGAGACTACAATCGTTTTAATATATAGCCTCAACTCTTCACAGAGCACTGACTTTTGGTGGTGGGTAGTTAAGTCTTCAGCGATCAAAGTACTTGTGTAATGATAGTCACAGATGGAGTAAACTGGTTTACTTAGCCACTTTCTTTTAACATTCTGTCCTCATTATCTACTTTGAAATCCTAATTCATTGAAGGTAAACCTGCTGGCAAAACAGACTCTGTATACGTTGTTTACATTGAAGTACTCAAATTTGAAGGTTCACCTTCTAAATTGATAGTGGGAGTTTGGTTTTCAGATTTACAGAGCTCAGCCAATACCACAGTGGGCCTAGAATTCCATTAAGTTAACATAAACAGATTATCCTCACTAACTCTTTTTGTCTGTTTCTTTTGTTCAGAAATTAATAACAATATGAGGTAATTATGAAATGCTATGGTTCTCTTTGGCATGATCATTATTTTTAAAAAATAGATAAAAGAAATATAAAAACCTCTGAAAATCTTTGTAGGGGGTTACTGAAATTGTAATAATTTTATGGTTCAATATAATATAATTAACAGTTAACCTTTACCAAATCATTATCACATGTTACCTGCTGTGTAGCTCATTTAATTCTTACGGTGACCTATGAGATAGGTTATTTTTCTTCATTATACAGAGAAGAAAACTGACTATTATATGACCTTAGAGCACTCACATTTTATTAATTGTATTCCTTATGTGTAAAATATAAGAATAAATAATACTTACCATACTTACTTACAGAATTTCTGGCCTGGCGGTGGTGGCGCATGCCTTTAATCCCAGCACTCAGGAGGCAGAGGCAGGTGGATCTTTGTGAGTTCAAGCAGCCTGGTCTACAGAGCTAGCTCCAGGACAGGCTCCAAAGCTACAGAGAAACCCTTGTCTCAAAAACCAAAACAGAGAGAGAGAAGAAGAAGAGGAGGAGGAGGATGGAAGAGGGGAGGAGGAGGAGAAGGAGAAGGAAGAAGAAGAAGAAGAAGAAGAAGAGAAGAAGAGAAGAAGAATAGAACGAGAACAAGAAGAAGACAGAAGACGAAGAAGAAGGACGAAGAAGAAGACGAAGAAGAAGAAGAAGAGAGAGTAAGAAGAGAAGAAGAAGAAGAAGAAGGAATTTCTGTAGAAGTCATATGAGGATAATTTGTGTTGTGTTTCAAAGGTATGTGGCATTACCATAATTCTCCTTGTGCTCATTTCAACTATTGATTCGATTGCAATTAAGAGATTAAAACCCCACAAATTTGAAGAAGTTTAAGGAAAGAAATTACTTTGATATAAAAACTCTTTCATTTGTTTAGCAAGGGAGTGGTGGTGTGTGAATGCTTTTAACCTAACAATCAGGAAGCAGAGGCAGGCGGATCTCTGTGAGTTCGAGGACAGCCTGGTCAACAGAGTGGGTTCCAAGACAAACAGGACTATTACACAGAAAGAACCCCTGTCTCAAAAAAAAGTGTGTATATGAGGGAGAAATGTCACCTGCTCTCAAGGCAAATGATCATTTTTTAACAGGAATTTAAAGTGATAATGTATTAAGAGTAAAGAAAGTAAAGATTAGCCTTGTGTTTCAGGTATAAACACTTCAGGAACTCCAAGAAGCAAAATTTCTTAAATTGCTTCTAATGTTCTCTATGGACAAAGTAAACTAAAAAAAGGAAAGATATTTAAAGGCCTAAATCCATTTCCATAGAGCAGTCAGTAAGGGTGAATTTTGGAGATGATAATCAAGAAACTGATGAACTAGCACAAATTTTCTGGACTAAGTAGGTAAGAAGGAAGATTTGAAATGTGTATATTCCCACCAAAAGTCTTCATTGTTCTGAACTAATGCTAATTCATCAGACACTTTCAAGTATTTTATATCACAGAGCCACCAGTCCTAACTCTCTCTCTCTGTCTCTCTCTCTGTCTCTTTGTCTCTCTCTCTCTCTCTCTCTCTCTCTCTCTCTCTCTCTCTCTCTCTCTCTCTCTGTGTGTGTGTGTGTGTGTGTGTAGGTCAGAAGAGAGAATATTGGAGTTAGTTTTCTCCCTCCGTCATGAGGGTCCTAGGACTGAACCCAGATTGTCATACTTGACAGCAAGTGCATTACCCACTGACCCATGCTGCTGTCTTTCTTTCAATTTTTTTCAAAGTTTTATTAGGAGAGGAGGAAAATTTTTATCTGTTAGAGTAAAAATGAATTTATGTAGAAAACTATGAAATGTTGCCAGGCATTGTATTATGTTCTTATAATCCTGGCACTTGAGAATTTGAAGCAGGAAGATTAAGAGTTCAGCACCATCTTTGGCTATCCAGTGATTGTGAGACCAACCTACCTCAAAAATAAAAAGAAAGAAAAAAAGAAAGCTGAGACAGCCAGCAAATGGCTCCATGGGTGAAGGTGCTTGCCACCAAGCCTAAGAATCTGAGTTCAGTCCCTAGGACCCATATAGTGCGGGGAGAGAACGAGGCCTTACTCGTGTTTGCTCTGACCTCCACACTTTTGCCCTTGTTAGTATTCAGGGCCTGAATTGTAACAGCCCTGGCATGCACCCCCCGGCCCCCACACAAATACACTAAATAAATGTAAAAAACTGTAATAAAAATGTTACTTGGTTGATGCACTAGTTTCCTAGGGCTGCCATAAACAACATCTAATCCAGAGGGCTTAAGAAGGCAGAGGGTTTTTCTCGTAACATGAAGAACCAAGAAATGAAAAAATCAGCCTGTGGCAGAGTGCATGCTCCCTCTGAGTGCTCTGCTAGAGAATTCCTTTTACCTTTCCTGGTTCCGATGGCTCCTTAGCATTCTCTGATGTGTTGACAGCATAATCAAACGTCTTCGTCCATCTTCACATAACTTCTATCTATGTGTGGCCCAGCATCAAATCTTACTGAGTGTGTGTGTGTGTGTGTGTGTGTGTAGCGATCCACCCAGAGCCTCCCAAATTCTGCTCATGCACTCTACCACTTAACGTGTTTTGTTATGAGGACACAAGTCACTGAATTTCAGGCCCATCAGAAATCTAGAATTATCTTGTGTAAATGCTATAATTATACATACAAGGACCTTATTTTCAAGTAAGGTAATATCACTGGTAGTTAGGTCAGAACATGAACATATTTTTGAGGGGACACAACTGACTAAAGTATCCTTTTGTCTTTGGAGCCTGTCCTGGAACTAGCTCTTATAGACCAGGCTGGCCTCGAACTCACAGAGATCCGCCTGCCTCTGCCTCCGAGTGCTGGGATTAAAGGCCTGCGCCACCACCACCCAGCTTTTTTTTTTTTTTTTTTTTTTTGGTTTTTCGAGACAGGGTTTCTCTGCAGCTTTTTTAGAGCCTGTCCTGGAACTAGCTCTTGTAGACCAGGCTGGCCTCGAACTCACAGAGATCCGCCTGCCTCTGCCTCCCGAGTGCTGGGATTAAAGGCGTGCGCCACCACCGCCCGGCACCCAGCTTTTTTTTTAAGGCAGGGTTTCTCTGTGTGTAACCCTGGCTGTCCTGGAACTCACTCTGTATACCAGGCTGTCCTCCAAATCAGAGATCCACCTGCCTCCACCTCTGGAGTACTGGGATTAAAGGTGTGTACAACTGCTGCCCACTGACATCACAGCCACCACCACCCAGCTATGATCTTTATTTACTTTTTTAAAAATATTTATTTATTTATTTCTTGTGTATGCAATATTCTGTCTGCGTGTAAAAGGGCACCAGACCTCATTACAGATGGTTTGTGAGCCACCATGTGGTTGATGGAATTGAACTTGGGACCTTTGGAAGAGCAGGCAATGCTCTTAACCGCTGAGCCATCTCTCCAGCCCCATGATCGTTATTTTTAAATAACTCTTATTCACCATTATTTTATGCTTGTGTGGATGTGTGTGCATGATGTATGTACATGGGCCTGTCTGCATGTGGCTGTCAGAGGTCTTTGTGGAGTTGGTTCTCTCCTTCCACTTTTTTTAAAAAAAGTATTTTTGAAAAAATATTTATTTTTATTCCATGCATATGCATGTTTTTGCCTGTACATATGCACAGGCATCTCACGAGTACAGTGTCTATAGAGGCCAGAAGAGGGCGTCATATCCCCTGGAACTGGAGTTATAGCTTGCTAGCCACCATGTGGATACCTGGAAATGAACCTAGACCTTCTGGAAGATCAGTCAGTACTGAGCCATCTCTCCAGCCCATCTCCTTCCAGTTTCATGTGGGTTTCAGGAATTGAACCTATTGTCCTCCTTAAAATCATATTGAGGTAATGAAGAGCCCGAGCTGCCTGAGCTGGATCCTTACATCCACAGAGTAAAATAGAATTGACTCCTGAAAGTTGGCCTCTGACTTCACATATGCCATGGTACGTGCTTGTAGGAATACATATACACAGAAAATAAATAAAATGCAAACAGAATTAAAACCACATTTCACGAACCAAGGATATGGCTCAGTTTATAGATATCCTTGGTTAGCATGTAAAATAGTAACTAAAATTTAAAACTCACCGTAAAGAACAATCATAAATTTGAACAAGGAAAGCAAAATATTAATTATTAATCTAAAGCAGTGGTCTCAACCTATAGGCCGTGATCTCTTTGGGGGTTGCATTATCAGCTATTTACGTTACAATTCATAACACTGGTAAAGGTACAGTTATGAAGTAGCAACGAAACAATTTTGTGGTTGTGGAGTCTCCATGACATGAGGAGCTGGATTAAAATGTTGCAGTGTTAGGAAGGTTGAGAACCACTGATCTAAAGACTAATAGAGATTACGAACTCTGAAAAACAAAATAACAAAGAAAATTAAAGAGAAAAAAAATGAAAGGGGATCTCAGAAAAATAATCAGACTTTATATTCACATATATACATATATATTATACATATTAATGAAAATATTCGAGAGTGAGAAGAAACATAGTTTTTTAAAGAGACAATGCAAACATTGTCAGAAGCCTTTGTTAAAAAAAATATACACACAGGAAGCTCAGTGAACTACAAATATAAACATTTAATAGTGTCCACTAGCATATTAAAAAGATTGAAAATAAAAGTCTTGAAAACAACTGCATCATCACTAATAAGAGAAAATAAAGATACAATTTTTCATTAAAAACAATGGATGCCAGAAGCAATAGCATAGCATATATATTGTAATCCTAGAATGAACACATCACACAAGAATCCTGTATTCAGCAAAGCTAACTTTGAACACCAAGGTGAACTGCAGATGTTTCCTGATAAGAACGGAAGCATTTTATTGTTACCAAATCCACATTACAAGAAAGACTAAAAGGAATTATCTTCCCTGGTGTAAAAGAAGAGAATCTAGACAGACGAATAGTTTCGCCCCTATTCGTGAGGAGTAAATTCCAGCACCTGCATTGGATACTTAAAAACAATTCCTCTGTAGACTGTGCTCTTCCATACATACACTGTTTAGTTGCCTTTTGATGTTGATACAAAGTCTTTCTTTGTAGCCAGCTTCAAACACTAAATCATTTCTGCTTCCACCATTTGAGTTCTAGAATTATAGGCATGTTCCACCTTGAGATACAAATTTAATGGCATCTCATAACAAAGCACTTAACACTGAAACAGTCAGAAATGTGGTAGCAAAAGTAGCGCAGATTGCTTGCAGATGAATATAAGAGCCTTTGTTTCCTTCTCTTTCTTCTGCCACTTTCTCTTTCAGTCCTGGGAATTAAGTCTAAATTCAAGCTCCTCCAAATACTAGGCAAGTACTCAAGTATTGAGCAGCATCTCTGTGTTCTGTTTCGCTTTTGTTTTGTTGTTGTTTGATACAAGGTCTCACTAAGTTGCCTAGGTAGGCCTTGAACTGTCAGGGTCTTTGCTGTTTTTTTTTTTGTTTGTTTGTTTGTTTGTTTGTTTGTTTTAGAAAAGGTCTCTTGGACCGGACGCCGGTGGCGGCGGCAGCGCACACCTTTAATCCCCAGCACTTGGGAGGCAGTGTAGGTGGATCTCTGTAAATTCGAGGCCAGCCTGGTCTACAAGAGCTAGTTCCAGGACAGGCTCCAAAGCTACAGGGAAACTCTTGAAAAACAAACAAAAAAAAAATTTCAGGCTGGACTTGAATTCACTAAGTACCTGAAGGTGACCTTGAACTTCTCTGTTTTCTGCCTCCACTTGCCAAATGCTGAGCATTTGCGGAGAGGCCTGTGCGGCCACACCTAACAAGCTTTCGAATTCCAATGTTTTACCTCAGCCTCTGTAGTAGCTGAGATAAGAAGCTTGCGCTGACAGGCCCAGCTGCCAGATTCATTCTTTTGTGTTACTTTTATGTATTAACAAACAGGGGTCAGAGGTCAACTTTTACAGGTTCTCTCCACCTTGCACATCCCGAGAATCAAATTCAGGCCTGGCGAGGGTGCCACATGCCTTTAATCCCACCACTTGGGAGGCTGAGCCAGGCAGATCTCTGACTTCGAGGCCAGCCTGGTCTACAGAGTGAGTTCCAGACAGCCAGGGCTACACACAGAGAAGCCCTGTTTTGGAAAAAATGCATGAAAGAATCAAAGTCAGGTGAGCCTTGTACAGCAACTGCTTTTACTCGCTGAGCCATCTCCTCAGCTGCAGTTAACTGATTTAAGGTGTTGTGCTTCCTTTAACAAGGGAGTAGTCCCTCCCAAAGAAGAACAAAATCACAACACCTTCAAGGAAACCAATGAAGCTAGAGAGAGAGAACAGCATATTAAGCAAAATGTGCCAGACATGGACAGTCAAATATCATGTTTTCTCTCTTGTGAGGCATCTAGATTGCACACATACATAGGTATGTAGCTCTCTGTGTGTGCATATGTCATGGAAGGAGAGGCAGGACTCGTTGTGGATAATCGGTAAGGCAAAGAATATGTGTCAAGTACATGATATGCATATGTGAAAATATTGCGAAGAAAGCCACCATTTTGTGCAATAGTTATGCACAAATTCAAAGACAAATAAATGGAAGGTGGGGCCAGGTCAATGAGGGCCTGTCTTGAAAGGTTTCAGAAGTCCAGACCCTCCCCTTCTTGTCTCTTTGCTTCCTGGTCACATTGAGATGAATGGGTTGCCTTTGTCACACACTCTAAAACTGTGATTTACAATGCCACCAGAGGCTCAGATCCATGGAACAAAGAAATCACACACTAAAATCGCTCAAAGCCTAAGCCAAGATAACCCTCTTCTGCTTGGATTTGGTTTATCTCATACATTGTTCACAGAGACAGAGAACACAGGAACCTAAAACATTTGGTCAAATTCACCACCAAATCTAATAAAATGCAACAAAGAGTTTAAGGAGGGAACTTCATCGAGCTAATCACAGGTGTCTAGGGAAAACCTGTAGCTGGTCTCAGAGTTAATCGTGCAAACCACCCCCTTACAATAAGGAGATCCACTTTAAGTAGAATCTCTTCTTTTCAAAGAGTATCTCACGTAACTCAGACTCTCTTCAAACTCCCTATGCAGCCAAGGCTGACTTAGAACTTCTCATCCTCCTGCCTTCATTTCCCACGGCCTGGGTGGCATGTGCCACCACACCTGGCTTCTTTGGAGCTGGTGGGGGAGGGGGTCGTCCAAGAGTCTCGTGAAAACTAGGGAAGTACTCACCAAGCTGAGCTACATCCGCAGCCCTTTTCTCGTGCAGCCCTTTTCTCGTCATTTCTCTTCACCCTTATCCCAGAGGTCTTACATGTTCAACTAGTTAAGAAAAAGGAAGACAAGTCTGTTGTGGAAAAGGAAAAGGATCTCTGTTCTATACGTTATGATCTTATGTAGCAAAACCCGTAATGAATGTATGAAATAGGTTATTAGAGTGTATATGAGTGGGGCAAGTCTGCATAATACATAACCAAGATAGACCAAGAATCAGCCGTGAAGAACTGGGAATGAAAACTGTCCCAATTTACAGTATCACAAAGAATAAAGCATTTAGGAATGTGTTTAACAAAATAAAGTGCACTGAAAACTGTAGACCAGTAGTGAAGGAAATTAAAGGATACCTAAAGAAATAGAAAAAAAAATGACATGTCCATGGTTTGGAAGACATAATAGTAAGATGAAAATACACTGGGACTGATCTGCGTTTCATGAACTCTGTGGCCAGATCCCAGCAGGAATTTGGCAGAAACCACATGATTCATACAAGGAGCCCAGACCATCTTGGAAAGATGGATAAATTAGGAAGGCTCCAGCCGGGCACTAGTGGCACACACCTTTAATCCTAGCACTCGGGAGTACTAGGCAAGCAGATCTCTGTGCGTTCAAGGCCAGCCTAGTCTACAAGAGCTAGTTTCAGGACAGGCTCAAAGCAACACAGAAAAACCCTATCTCAAAAAAACAAAAGAATTAGGAAGGCTCACACTTTCCATGCCCAAGCCTTACTAACTAGAAGCAGTGTACTCGGAAGGAGTCTGTGATACTGACATAGCACATTAATGGAGTAGAATTGAGAAATAAGCCCATAGATCTGTTATCAGTTGTTGACACTGGTATCCAGACAACACAGTGTAGGAAAGAAAGCAAGCGCTGGGACAAATGGATATTCACATGCAGAAATATCAGGGTAATAATACATACAAAAAGTTACTCATGTTTATTCCGAGTTCTAAGGTTAAAACTATACAATTCTGAGAAAAATCTGTATATAAATATATGTTATCTTATATTAAACAAGTGTTTCTTAGTTATGATACCTATAATACAAGCTAACAAAAAGGAGATAAGGTAGACTTTGTCAGGGGGAAACTTGTTTGTACAATAAAGAACATTATTAAGAAAATTGTGGTCATTAATCAAGCAATATTACACTGCCAGCCAGAAAGGACACGCTGAAATCATGAAGCAAAATACATCCTTCTACTCTTAAAATGATAAAGGGCCAGGTATAGTGGCACACGCCTTTAAGCCCAGCACTCTGGAGGCCAAGGCAGGCAGATCTCTGTGAGTTTGAGGTCAACCTGGTCTACCTTTAAAGTTCCAGGCCAGCCATAACTACATGGTGAGACCCTATCTCAAAAGAAAAAAAAAGTGTTGGGCAGGGAGGGAGGAAGGAAAGAATGGAAGGAAAGAAAAAGAGATAACCCAATGAAAGAAAGAAGAGAAACCCAATGTAAATTACACTAAATAAGGATCTACTTACCAGACTATATAGAGAGAATGCAAACATATCAGTACTCATTAGGAAAACATAAATTGATCCATAATATGATAATTCTTCCTTCTATCTGGTAAGATGGATATTAAAAAGAGTGGTGAGTGTTGTAGAGCTACAGGCTTTGTTATACAGCTCTGTGGAAAGTTTGCTAGCTCCTCAAAAACTTAAAATGTCACTGTATATCCTGAAGAATAGAAAAATCAGTACAATAAAAGTTATACACAAGAGGCAGGTGGATCTCTGAATTCAAGACCAGCTTGGTTTACAGAGAAAGTTTCTGGAAAGCCAGGGCTGTTACACAGAGAAACTCTATCAATAAAAAAACTGGAAAAAATTAAAATATTAAAGCTGAGCAGATGAACCCCCCCCCCCATCATGGAATTTCCTCATAAACATGTTTTCTCCCTGATCTGAGTGCCTACAGCTGCTCTGGCACGAGACCCTCAGGAGTTCCTGATGGCAGGGGAATGGTTTCTGGTGCGTTGGGCTGGGGCATAGCTATTATAAGCTGCCCCTGGACACAAAAAAGGGGGCAATTCTTGGGGCATTCTTGTTATCAAGCATGACCCGTGTCTCTGTGACTCTGTCTGTGCGTCTTGTGTGTTTCAGTCTCCAGCCCCTGGCCTGGTTCAAGAATGGTTATGGTGGGCGCATAGAGCACAGATGAGCGTGGTACAACCACACACACCTTTAATCCCAGCAGTAGGGAGGCAGAGACAGGGAAATCTCTTGAGTTCAAGGCCTGCCTGGTCTACAGAGCGTTTTTTTTTTCCAGGATGGCCAGGGCTACGCAGAGAAACCCAATCTCAAAAAAAAAATTCATAGCATCCAACAACAACAGAAGAAGCTGTTGCCATAACATATGTTTGTAATCTCAACATTTAGGGTGTGGAGGCCAGATTAATCATTTCAAGGCTAGGGGTCAGCTACACAGAGAATTTAAGGCTAGTCTGAGTTTCATGAAAAACCCAGTTCACAGTGTTATTTCTAATAGTTCCATAATAGAAATTTATCAAATTGAGTATTCTAACACAAAAAGGAACAAAGATATATTCTGGGTGGATTTGAAAAGATTAAGTTGAATGAAAGAAACTAACCCGGAAAGAGAACACATGTGGTGTGACTGTATGAAATGTGAACAGCTGAAACTATGGATGTAACAAGATTATTGAGTCCATTGCTCGGCTGAAGTAGAGCAAGGGAGTGTGCTTGCACATATGACATTTATTTAGGAGGGAAGTCACTCTAAAGTGTTCTACACCTAGATTGTGGAAATGGTTGTATATATAGAAAACCATCTAAGTGAGCCATGGCTTATTAGTGTGCGGGTGCTGTGGGTATGCATGTGTGTAAGTGTACCCTGATCTGTGTGCTGAGGTCACAGGACAACTTTGTGGACTCACTTCGTTTTCTTCCTCCTTGACATGAATTGGAGAGATCAAAGGCAGATCTCTCGGCCTGCAAGGCAAGCCTTTTTACCTACTTACGGAACTAGTGTGCTGGCCTTCAATTCACATTTTACAACAGGGAACTTGAGCTGGAGATGTAGCTCAGTGGTTAAAAGACTTACAAAAGACCATTGATTCATTACCCAAATGGTGAACTTTATGGTATGTAAATTATGTCTCAAGTGGGGTCTTAAAAATATGTGGTGCTTTGAATAAAGGTAAACTAATAAAATCAGATTTTCTTTAAAATTAATTAAAAAGGTGTTTGGTTAATAAATTTAATTATGATCGTAGTATGTTCTTAACATTTTTTTCCCTGTGGAGCTGTAATTGAATATTTCAAAACCAAATAGTATTCTGATTGTTTCTTTTAATCTCGGCTTACATTTTTCTCCTTCATTTCCTTACACATTTGCAAATTGCTACTTGCAAAGGAAACAGTAAGGGGTTCGGATACATGTCAGTGTTAAGGGCCTTGTTTGGCATGTGCTAGACTCTTGATTCAACCATCACACATAAAATTTATTAAGCATCTTAATACTTAGAGAAAATGTCACTGCTTCTGCACATTATAATTGCTTTAACTTAATATTCTACATTTGAATTTTCTCCTCCTCTTTGTTTTTATTAGTAAAGTGTCATTTATAACATGAGGTATTAATTTTTGTTTATTCATGTTTTTCTTTCTTTAGAAAAATTCTTTGAGTCAAGTCTCACTGTGCAGGCCTAGCTAGCATGGAACTCTGCGTGTAAACTAGACTGGTTCCCAACTTAGAGAGATCTGCCTGCCTCTACCTCCCAAGTGTGTTTTTAGTTTTTTCTCCAACTTCCTTCCTTTTAAAAATTCTACTAATTTTAATATTCCTTTCCGGAATGCATAAAATGTCTGTATCATAAGCCATCATGTATCTATATCCATCTGCTATTTATTATTTTCAGTTGAAACTATTTGATTGCATGAAAATGTTTAGTACTTGGTTATTAGCCATCTGTTTCATCTGTGAATTGTCAGAATTGCCTACTTCTGTCTTACCAATTTCTATTATATATATGTGTGTATATATATTATATATTATATAATTATAAAATATATATATATATATATATATGACTATAAACCCATTTTGTGCATGTTTCTGCAAGGGTATTTCAAATTTTATTATTCTCCTTGTTATTTGTTTATTGTTACTTAATTTACTTATTTTTGCTTTTTTGGTTTTTCAAAACAGCATTTCTCTGTGAAACAATCCTGGCTGTCCTAGAACTCCCTCTGTAGACTAGACCGGACTTGAACTCAGAGAAATCCACCTGCCTCTGTCTCCTAAGTGCTGGGATTAAAGGTGTGCGCCACCACCACCTGGGTAATATGCTTATTTTTGAGACAGGATTTTGCAGCTTAAGGGCCAGTCTCTAAGTAACCATTCTTCTGTTTTAGTTCTCAAGTACTGAGACGACTGACAATAATAATGCCTAGCTTGTTTTGAAATTTGGATTTACTTTGTTTATTATGGTGGAGTTTCAAGTCAATCTTCCCCTTTTTCCTTCATATTTCTTTTCCATTTGTGATGTCTAATCTTGGTTGTCAGCCTGTCTAAATCTACTGCAGGGTACTACTGGGAGCGATATTTCTAGATCAGACTATTTGAAGCAGAAAGGCACACCCTGAATCAGGGTGGCAGCCCAGAAAAAAAAGGGACATTGAAAAAGGAAAGTTTACTTTTGGACTGCTTGCCCTCACTCTTGCTGGCAAGTCCATCTGCCTTGTCACTACAGAATTCCTTCACTAGTATTAAAACCTACTTCCTGGGGATTCCAACAGATGGAAGAGCAGCAGCTGTCCAGGACACTTCCAGTGCCACATTGGGACTGCTGAGATCTCCAACCTCGTGCAACTATCAGAATCTTGGCCTTTCCAGGATGAGCTAGTCATTGTTGTTGGATACCCACTTAGACTGCATCCTGTAAGTCAACCTAATATATCAGTTCTATTATTTTGGACAGCCCTAATACACCATTGTTCCTAAACTTAGAAATCTCATCTTGAGATTTCGTGCATAGTCAATTTTTCTTTCCCAATAATATTTGTTTGTTTGTTTGTTTTGTTTTGTTTTTTCGAGACAAGGTTTCTCTGTAGCTTTGGTGCCTGTCCTGGAACTAGCTCTTGTAGACCAGGCAGGCCTAGAACTCACAAATATCCACCTGCCTCTGCCTCCCAAGTGCTGGGATTAAAGGCATGCACCACCACCGCCCGGCTATCCCACTAATATTTATTATTTACTTATTTATTTAGAGACAGGATTTTGTGTATACCAGGGTAGCATAGAACTTCCTAACATCCAGCTTCTACCTCTTATGATGACATTACAAATCTTTATGTAATAAACATGTGTCACCATGCCTGGTACAGGTGCTTCTGTGTTACTCCGGGATTCATGCATGCTAAGAAAAACACTAGCACATTTCCAGCCTTCCACTGCCTTTCAAAAATAACGTGAGGACTTGAAAAGATGACTCAGTGCTTACAGTACTTGCTGTATAAGCATGGAGACCTGAGTTCAGATCCCCAACACTCATGTGAATCCTAAATGCACACACATAGCCCTAGAATAGTGTGTGTGTGTGTGTGTGTGTGTGTGTGTGTGTGTGTGTGTGTGTGGTTGTATTCCAGGGTATTGCTGCTTTAATGGCAGACCATATATCAAATAATAATAATAATAATGTGAAGAGCAATAGAGGAAGGCACCGAACACCAGCCTTGGGACTCTACATGCATACATGGATGCACACATTCCCACCACACACATACATGAACACACCAAAAGATGGGAAAATAGAAGATAGACTACTTGGGAAGAGGACAGTGGCCAACAGTGTCCTAGCCATTGTCCTATTTCTGATAAGAGATATCATAACCAAGGCAACTCTTATAAAAGAAAGTATTTAATTGGGACTTGCTTACCATTTCAGAGATTTACTCCATTATGTTCAGGGCAGGGAACATAGCAGCATGCAAGCAGACATGGTAGCTGAGAATTCTAGATCCACAGGCAGATCCACAGGCAGCAGGAAGAGCAGAGCCACTGGGCCTGATTTGGGCTTTGGAAAACCTCAAAGCCCATTTTGGTGACATACTTCCTCCGACAAGGCCACACCTCCTAATCCTTTCAAATAGTACTCAAATACCTAAGCACTTAAAGATATGAGCCTCTGGAAGCCATCCTTATTTAAACCACCACAAGCCACAAGCGGGATGATGAAAGGAAGTAATAGGGTATGGATATGATCAAGCTATGGGATATACATACATAAAAATGTCATAATGGGGGCAAGAAAGGTAACTTAGAGGTGAAGAATTCTTGCTTGATATTCGTGAGAACTGGATCTCCGCACCCATGTATCACAAAAGCTTTTAACTCCAGTTCTGATAGTTCTAACTAATACCCACTTATGCCCTCTGCAGGTGTGTACACTGAACTTGCACCCCAAAACATGCATATATTCTCATGCAAACACAGACATGTAAAAATAAAATACATTTTTACATGTTTTTTTTATCTAATTTGTGAGAATTTGTTTATATGTAGATGGTACTGCTATGCATATGTAGAGGTCAGAGGACAACTTGCCGGAGCTGGCCCTCTCTATCATGTGAGTTCTGGGACTTGAACACACATTGTCAGACATGGCAACAAGTGACTTTACCCACTGAGATATTCTTGTTTATTCTCTGCCTCTGTGTGTGTGTGTGCGCGTGTGTGTGTCCATGTCAGTGAGGGTGAACCTCACATGACTTTGTAGAGGTCAGAAGACAGCTGGGGGGTAAGTTCACTCTTTTCATCATGGATTCTGGGAGTCGAATTCAGGTCATCAGACTTGGCTATAAGTACCTTTATCCCCTAACCAGTTGCATGGGCCCAAATAAATCTTTTTTTTTAAAGAAACTGGGCCAAAGAGATGACTCAGTGGGGTCTGCTGCTAAGGTTGATCCCTAGAAGTCATGTAAATGGTGGAAGGAATAGAACTAACTCCACAAACTTCCTCTGACTTCCTTATACCATGGCATTCATGTACCCACAGACACAAATCACACACACACACACATACACACAATAATATTCAACTAATTAAAAATTTGAAAAAGAAAATGTCATAATGAAAACCATTCTTGCATATAATTAAAATATGCTATATAAACAGACAAAACATTAATCTTTTGTGTATGACTTTCTACTTTCCAACTGCAATTCTGTATGAGGATTGCTTAAAAAACAGCTAACTATTTTTATGGCAATATTTATTAAATGTTTTTGTTTTCCAGTTGGTACATTATGCAGTGATTGGCATTCATTAATATGTTAGGCTAAGATCTATTTCTTTTTGTGTTTTCTTTTCTATTGATCTCTATCCTGGTTTCCTTTCTGATTGCTATGACAATATAGTTTGTCAAATGCAACATAGGGGAGAAAGGGTTTATTTTAGCCCCCAACTCCTGGTTATGCTTCATCATTGGAGGCACTTCTAGGCATTCTGAATGTGGAACAGCTAGTCACACCCACAGTTGTGTGTGCTTGTGCTCAGTTCACTTTCTCTCTCTTTTTTTTTACAGTCCAGTACTCAACCCCAGTAAATAGAGATGCCTTTTTTGTTTGTTTGTTTGTTTTTTCAAGACATGGTTTCTCTGTGTAACAGTCCTGGCTGTCCTGGAAATCACTTTGTAGACCAGGCTGGTGTCAAACTCCCTGAGATCCGCCTGCCTCTGCCTCCCAAGTGCTGGGACTACAGGCATGTGCCATCACTACCCAGCATTAGAGCTGCCCATTTTTGAGCTGAGTCTTTCCACATTAATTAACATAATCAAGACATATCCCCACAGACACGTCCACAGGCCAACATAATCTAGGCAGTTCTTCATTGAGTCTCTATTCTTAGGTGATTCTCGATTGTGTCAATTTAAACCAGCCATCACTATTTTGTACCAGTACCGTGTCGATTTCATTGTTTTAAATTACATTGCATTTTAGCATCTGACAAAACTCGATTGCACACACACCAATGTTTCTGTTTTTCGTTTCTTATCTTTTTATTATGGCTTGTAGACGACTCATATAGTAAAGGCTTGCTTCTCCAACACGTAGAATTAATTAGGATGTAATTAAATCAAGAGGGCTCTAATCTCATTAATGAATTAATGCATTGGTGAATTCATAGATAAATGGTCTAGTAGGAGGTGGGACCTCATTGGAGGAAGTGGGCCAATAAGGTACACCTTTGAAACGAGTATCTTCTCATTGGACCCTTTTCATCCTGTTTCAAGGTTGGGTGAGGTATGCAGTTTAATTCCACTATACCCTTTCCCATGTTTCTACATTGCCAAAGAGCTAAAAGCAGTGGAGTCCCCTGACTGTGAACTTAAACCTCTTGAAACTTTGCTCTCAAGTATGTTTGCGTTGCTTTGAGTTGTTTAACTTGGGTGCTTTGTCACAACAAAGACAAGCTAGCATATTGCTTTTTAGTAAAACAACTTCAAAAACATTTTGTCTTCTTTTCCCTCCCCTTTTTTCTCTCTCTCTCTTTTTTTGACACAGGATGTCGTATTGTAGCCTAGCTAGCCTGGAACTCGGTATGTAGACCAGGCTGGCCTTGTACTCAAGGAGCTCCACCTGCTTCAGCCTCATGAGTGCTGATATTATAAACAAACACCACGATGGCCAATTTGTGAAGTACTAGGGATTGAACCTAAGTTCTTGTGGATGTTAGATAAGCAGTCTACAAACCGAGTTGCAGCCACAGCCCTACAGTCATAATTCTTCATTGTTTCTATACATGTTTTGTTAAGATTATTATTATTCCATAATTTCGACTTGTTTGGAGTACAGATAAACAAAACGTATTAGATGCTAGGACATAAACTAGATATTCACATGTATTATTGGTTTTTGTTACAAGAGCCCTGTGTAGTATACATTTATTATTCTCTACTTTAGAAAGGAAATAAAAACTCAATGTTTTGATCAGTGTACAAAACTAGCAAATATTAAGTCTCCTTCTATGTACTCCAGTATTTCTCTTCCTCTCCTCAACCTCTTTCTCTCCCACCCTCTGAGACAAGATAACATCTAGCCCAGGCTTGGACTTGCACTCACTATGTAGTTGGTGCTAAGGTTAAATATCTAATCCTCCTACCTCTACTTCCCAAGTTCTGAAATTACAGCTATATACCATCATGGTTCTCCTTCTTGCTGAAGATAGATTTCTCCCCCTCCTCTCACTTTTCACTTGTTTAATGGGATGCTATTTATTAATTTATTGGTCTAATTAGAATTTCAAAAAGCTATTTAAATGATAGCATTCAACAAGCTACATACTTTGTTTGTCTCTCTACTTATTGAGCAGAAAAAAATTCATGTTTCTGCCTGTTTTAAGGGCTGGAAGAGGGTTCCTGAAAGGTTAAAATGCTTGTTATTATGGAAGAATGGGAGAGAAGAGACAGGCACCATGTACTTTGTTGGAAAAATTCTACTTGTTGACAAAGATTTTCAGCCAGATGGTTGTGAGCTGCCATGTGGTTACTGGGAATAAACCTGCTCTGCTCTGGAAGAGCAGCCAATGCTTTTAACCACTAAGCCTTCTCTTTCGATCTCTCAAACCAATTTTTAAAAATTTCTGAAGCTATATATTATAGAAATGAAAGTTGTTTGATAGAAAGTCTATTTTGAATCAAAAATTTTGATTCCGGGCTATGACATCTGATGTAGAAACAAGTTATTTAATTTCTAATCCTAAATTTCCTCGTCTTTATAAGGGAAAGTGAAATCTTTATAAAGGAAAATGAAATCTATGGAGGTCTTAGGCATTTAGATATTAGATATTAGGTCTCCATATGGTAGCCCTGTTCGGGGAGGCTTAGGAGGTCTGGCCGTTCTAGAAGTATATCCCTTGGGCCAAGTTTTGAGGTTTGTAAAAACCATGCAGTTTTCAGTATGTGCTCTCTGCTTCTTGTTTGTGATTCGGGATGTGAGCTCTCAGTTTCTGCTCTAGCTGCCCTCTGTCTCTACTCCATGCTCATTGACTCTAACCCTCTAGAACCCTATACCCAAAATAAACTCTTCTGGGTGTTACCTTGACTACATAGTTTAGCACAGCGATAGATAGAAAAGTAATTAGTCAATGAATAAATGAATAAATATTTTTAAAAGACTCATCTTAATTGTGATATTAAAAAAACCACTTATTTCTAATACTCTAAGAAAATTTAGCTGGGTGGTGGTGGCACACACCTTTCGTTTCAGCACTCATTACTCAGAGGCAGGCAGATCTCTGTGAGTTCGAGGCTAGCCTGGACTACAGAGTGAGTTCCAGGACAGCCAGGGATGTTACACGGATAAACCCTATCTGAAAAAAAAATTGAGAAAAATTTAAAATCAGAAATGGCTTTTTGTGCTGGACGAGATTGTTCAATGGGTAAAGGCACTTGCCACCAATTCCAATGACCTAAGTTGAGTCCCTGGGACCCACACATGGTAAGAGAGGACTGGCATCCACAGGTTGTCCTCTGACCTACACGTGCTGGTCATAGTTTGCACATGCATGTGTGTGACACACACACACACACACACACACACACACACACACACACATATATATATATATATATATATATATATATATATATATAATAAATGAATGTTGGAGAAATCATGATGCAGAAAGAGAAAGAAATGGCTTTTTAAAATAAATCAAATACTTCAGTTGTGCATAGTGGCACATGCCTGTCATCTCAATACTTGGGAGTTAAAGGTAAGACCAGAAGAAGTTCAGAGTCTTTCTTAGCTACATAGGAGTGTGCAGCCATCTTGAAATATGTGAGCATTGTCTATTAAAGTAACTTCTTATTGAAAACATTTGGTTTTGGTTTTTTGAGACAGGATTTCTCTGTGTAGCCCTTGCTGTCCTGGAACTTGCTTTGTAGACCAGGCTGGCCTCAAACTCACAGAGATCTGCCTGCCTCTGCTTCCTGAGTGCTGGGATTAAAGGCATGTGCCAGCACTGCCTGGCTTATTGGAAACAGTTTGTGTGTGTTTCTGTGTGTTTTGTTGCTAAGAATTAAACCCAAAGTCTCATGCATGCTGTGTGTATCTACAACTCAACTTAACTCAGCCTTGACGGCATTAGCTGTCTTTGTTTTTAGCTGCTTGCTCTTTCATTTACCTTATCAACTCTGCTGTATGTATTTTGTTTTTGTTTCGGTCAGAGTCTTACTGTGTAGCCCAAGTCAGCTTCCACCCACTATGTACCCATGCTGCCCTCTCACAACAATCCTGCCTCAACTTCTGGGGTTCTGGAATTACAGGTGTGCATCCCCAAGCTCGGCTATCTGTATTTAAGCCAGAGTAAAATTATTCTATACCATACTACATGAATATTATAGATATTATATTTCATATTGATGCACATGTTTTCAAAATAAGGTCTCATATAGCTCAAATTGTCTATAGCTGAAGCTGCCTTTGAACTCCCAGTCTTCTTGCTTCCACTTCCCCAGTGATGGAATTATGTTTGTACCAGTATGTCCAGGTAATAGACGTCTTAGTATAGAACAATATTTCCATTCTTGGGTAAATCCTATTTATCGTGCCCCACTTTTTATCTCTAGATTATTTTAAGACACTATTGAATAAGGATTTTCTTGAGGTAGGGTTTTATATACTCCAGTCTGTACCTGAACTCAGTATTACCCAAAGATGATCTTTTATTTCTGATCCTCCTGCCTGCACATTCCAAATGCTAGGAGTTTTTTTATTTGTTTGCTTGTTTGTTTTGTTTATCCTTTACCTGGGAAAAAATTATATAGTGTTGTCACACAACTAAATAATAACAGTTTAAGAATTTATTCATTAATATTAAAATGTAAAACTATGAGTTCAATGGACTGTGTGTATCTGTGTGAGCAAGTGTACATGAATGCATGTGTTTTCTTTGTCACTTTCCATTTTATTTTCTTAATTAGTATTTTTTATTTTTTGAAATTAAATTGTAATTACAGAATTTATCTTTTTTCCTTCCTTTAACACTCTCTTGCTCTCTTTCAAATTTTCAAATGCATGGCTTCTTTTTCTTTAATTGTTTATATATATTTACATATATATATAAATATCCATAAATAGACATATATATAGAGAGAAAGTTTTGTATATAGTATATATTTATTTATGTATTCCTAAATATATAAAAAACCTATTTAGTCCATATAATTTTATGTAAATGATTTCAGAGCTATCACTTGGTATTTTTTTTTTTGAAATGAGGTTTCTCATAGAACCCGCAGCTCGCAAGTTTGGCTGGACAGACAGGACATGGAGTTCCTGGGATCAGCCTGTTACTACCCACCTCTAGTCCTGATGTGCACCATCACACCCGGCTTTTATATGGGCACTGAGGATCAAACAAAGCTCTTCATGCTTGAGCAGCACACATTTTCCCTCCTGAGCCATCTCCGCACTCCCTTACTACTAATTGCTGTCTACAAATAGAAACAGAACCAGTCTGTAAAATCATATTTATGTCCAAATAAACTGACCACCTTGATTTTAATTAATTGATTTTATACTATTCTGCTTTTAACAGAAAAACAAAAAACTTTTGGTTAAATTTTTAGGGAAATTCTTAGGGTGTGTGTGCACATATATTGTTCAATCTTTTTTTTTTCTTTTTTTTTTCTTTTACAGTATTCTCAGTACTCTGCCTGCAGGCCAGAAGAGGGCACCAGATCTCATTACAGATGGTTGTGAGCCACCATGTGGTTGCTGGGAATTGAACTCAGGACCTTTGGAAGAGCAGTAAGTGCTCTTAACCACTGAGCCATCTCTCCAACCCCTGTTCAATCTTTATATATGCTTTATATCTATAAAAGAAAAAAAGGAAATCCTATAAAACATCGGTTAATTCTACTAATGTACTATAGAAGTTTTAACATTTAAAGTATTATAGGATTCAGTATTCTGTGGAATTAATTATTCTGTATATACCAATTCATGAAAAAAATCCCTACTGAATTCTTTTTTCTCTAAATTTTTTTTAATATTTATGTATTCTGTATACAATATTCTGTCTTTGTGTATACCTGAAGGCCAGAAGAAGGCACCAGACCTCATTACAGATGGTTGTGAGCCACCATGTGGTTGCTGGGAATTGAACTCAGGACCTTTGGAAGAGCAGTAAGTGCTCTTAACCACTGAGCCATCTCTCCAACCCCTGTTCAATCTTTATATATGCTTTATATCTATAAAAGAAAAAAAGGAAATCCTATAAAACATCGGTTAATTCTACTAATGTACTATAGAAGTTTTAACATTTAAAGTATTATAGGATTCAGTATTCTGTGGAATTAATTATTCTGTATATACCAATTCATGAAAAAAATCCCTACTGAATTCTTTTTTCTCTAAATTTTTTTTAATATTTATGTATTCTGTATACAATATTCTGTCTTTGTGTATACCTGAAGGCCAGAAGAAGGCACCAGACCTCATTACAGATGGTTGTGAGCCACCATGTGGTTGCTGGGAATTGAACTCAGGACCTTTGGAAGAGCAGGCAATGCTCTTAACCGCTGAGCCATCTCTCCAGCCCTTCCCTACTGAATTCTAAGGAATTCTGGTTAATCCTACACAACCCATCCTTTCCCAGTTCTCTAGTTAATGAACTTCAGAATTCATCGAAGTTCATATTATTGATTCAGTCTGATTTTTTGACGTGGTCTCATCCTACAACGTGGTCTCAGTACCATACACCATGGCTCGGGTAGGCCTTAAACATATAGCAATCCTCCTGCCTCAGCTTCTTAGGTCCTTTGATTAGAAGTGTGAAACCACCACACCCAGCATGCTTTGCATTTTTAAACACTGTAATCGAAGTAAAGTCACCTACTCCTCAAATACCCACTCTTTCTTAAAAATACAAACTAAAATTGCCTCAAGAATGTCTGATGTGCATCTCTTCCCTGACTAAGCCAGCTTTCCACCTGAGCTAACTAACATCAAAGTGCATTTTTACTGCTGTCCTTTGAAATTCTGATGAGCTCGCTACTAGTTCTGCTTCTCTCAAAACAGCTTTTTCTCAGCGAGGTGGACTAATGCTGTGAGAGTCAGAAAAAAACATTGTTCTAATCTTGGTTCTTTTATTGACTGCAACTCTCGGGGAAAAATCACACAATTCTTTAGAGCTTTTGTAAAGAGTCTTTACAATGGATGGACCTGCTCTACATCTAAAATTCTATGACTTTAATCTTTACTTCTATGTCGTTCTTTCTTCAGTTTCAAATTTCAGTACCTATTCAGTAAAGATGCAAGTATTATGTTCTGATGTTTTTTTCAAGACACAAACGCTGATCTAACACATCCCTGTTCCTTTTGGATGGCAGTTCTTCTAGATCCTGTCATTTTCTCCTTTGTAAGTTCTTTTGTGGAGACTCTGGCTCTCTGGGGACAAATATGCTTTATCTCAAATCTGTTTTTCACTAAGCAGGGTCTTGCTCTTGCTCTCTCATGCAGGCACCGGTTTCCCAGCAGTCTTTCTCACTGAGCATCTTACTTGAAAATCCTGCAAAACCACCTGGATTCCTCAGGATCCAGCAGTCCTGGAGAAGTCACCTGTGGCCTCCCAAATGTCTAACCCTGAGACCTTAGGCAGTGCTTAGGGCCTGCACAGGCCTTTGATCTCACACCCCCTTTTCCCTTCAGATAGTCAAGTGAGATAGATCCCACTCCTTCTGAAGAATGGTAGGCACCCACCCTAGAGGGTGATTCTGTAATAAGATATGACTTTAGCTCACTCACAAAGCTCTTGATTTCAGGCCTGGACTGTGGTGGAATGGGGTTGTCTTTTTTTGGTGCCTTTCTTCCATTCCTTCAGTCTTGAAATGTTTTCTGACTTATTTCATGCCAATCCTTTATTATTTCCTTTTTATCATACATAACACTTTCTTCTGTGCTGGATAATGTTTTGTAGAGGCTTGGACATGCTAGGTAACTACTACCCTTGAACTATATCCCCAGCCCAGAATACTCTTTTTCTTGTATTTACTGTCAAATAATTATGTAGTTTCTATTTCTAAATTCAAATTATATTGATACAGCTATGTGCACTTCTTTTGAGATCTATTCACTCCTTAACTCTGTGCAATCAAGCATCTCTCTGTACTGCTTCTGAAAGAAGCTATCTAATTCAACAGTTTCCCTCATGTTTTTGTTGCTTGGGGGAAAATGCCTTGAAGCCCCCTACAAGTTTCTATGTTACTCTAATGTTTTCTTCACCTTTGAGAATCTCTAAATGTCCTTTGTATGTTTCTTCATCTCTACTTTCTTCTCACACTGTTTAGCCTGCATTTCTAATGTCTGAATATTTTCAACTTTAGTGTCTTGATTTTCTTCTCTAGGTAATTTATATTCTATTGGCTTTAGCTCCCTTCTTTGATCTAATGAAGTTCAATTTATATTTGCAGTCCTAATACCACTTCTAAACTTAGTTCTACATTATTCTTTTGTTTAGACTGATTTTTATTATTTTTAATTATCTGTGTGTTCATGTATCTACATGTGTGCATGGGCATAGGTATACAGTGTCCACAGTGGCCTATTTGCTGGATGCCACTAGAACTGGAGTTACAGGTAGCTATATTCTGCCAGATGTGGGTGCTGGAAACCAAACTCAGGTTCTATGAAGGAGCATAGGTGCTCTTTAATTCCTGACACATTTATCCAGACCCTATTATTATTATTATTATTATTATTATTATTATTACACATACTGAATATTTAGTATAGCTGGACAGGGTGATAATGAAATAAAAAGGTGAACAGAACACAGGTCTTGTATGTGGCAAACTTTGATAATTTTAAAAAATACTGTACAGTGTGGTAAGTGCTGTAGGTGAAGTAGATTGTATTATGAGGGCATCAAAATTCAGTCTAATTTTGGAGGAGGACAGGAAGTGCTTCCCAAAGAATGCAAAATTTAAGTATAGACTTGATGGCTTGATGGATGAGTAGGAGTTAACCAACCAAAGATAAATGGAATGGAAGGACAAGCTTGAAAAGGCAGTTCCAGACAAAAAGGTCATCATGTACAAAGGCCTACAAGTCACAGAGAACATGGTGTTTGGAGGGAAACTACACTTATTTCAGATCATAAATTTCCAGATCACTTAGCCAGAGTTAAGGAAAAGGCAATTAAATAGAAGTTGAAGCAAAATATCTAAAGTTTTCAGTTTTTATTTATTTATTTTTTTGGTTTTAGCTTTCAGTTTTTAGTCATTTTTATTGAAAAATATTTACAGATTCTGATTAAGGTTTTTCCTCTCTCAACTCCTCCTTCATCTTCCTTTCCTCACCTCCCACCCAACTCTACACTTTCTTTCTCTTTAAAAAAAATAACAAGCAAAACACAAAAAGAAAAAAGCAAAAAATATACCTCTCACACATACAAGATCCACCCACAAAAAACTCAAATAGAAATATTCCCACAAAATCAGAAACCAAAATATACACGCAAAAGATAATAAGAGAACAAAATACCCAGACAAAGCTATATGAGACAAAATATCTACAAAAATAGCATTGAGTTCATTTTGTGTTGGCCAACAACTCCTGAGCATGGAGCCTACCCTGAAGTGTGGTTAATATACCCAGTGAGACTCCATTGGAGAAAACTAACTTTTCCCTTCCAACTGGATACCAATTGCAGATAGCTTCTAGGTTAGGGATGGGAACCCAGGTCCATTTATCTCTCCGAGTGCTGGGAACCTGTGTAGCTTAAACCTGTGCAGGCCCCTAACTTGCTGCTATAGTGTATACGTTCATATGTGCATTGATCCTGTTGTGTCTGGAGGACACTGTTTCCTTGGACTCATCTATCCCCTCTGACTGTTACAGTCTTTCCACTTCCTCTTCCACATAGCTCCTTGAGACCCGAGAGCAGGGATTTGATGAAGACATCACATTTAGTAGTGAGTGCTCCTAAGTCTGTCACTATCTACACATTGTCTAGTTGTGGGTCTCTGTATTACTTGGCATCTACTACAGGAAGGAGCTTCTCTGATGATGGCTGAGTGAGGCACTGTTCTGTGAGTATAACAGAATGTCATTTAGTGTAATTTTGTTGCTATGTTTCTTTAGCAGAAATTTTTGGTTTTCTTTTTTAATATTCTTCCAGCCTCAAATTTATGAGTTAGTAAATAGTGAATAAAACACATTTTGAACTGAGTTCAAGGCCAGCCTGGAAATGATGCAAACATATGGCAAACAAAATAAAACATAGCCCATCATTATATATTTTAACATTATTCTCTTCTTTGCAGTTTTCAACTTTTAATCTTTTCCTTTTCTATAACACTATATAAATCATATGGTTTTCTATTTATTTATTTACACAACTTAAATATTTTTAATTATATATGTGTTGCATGTAGGTATATGCATATGAGTGTGGGTTCCTAGTAAGGCCAGAATATCCCTTAGAGCTAGAAACACAAACAGTTTTAGGCTACCTAATGTGGGTTCTGGGAATTGAACTCAGGTCCTTCTGCAAGAGTAGTGTGGTGATTTTGATACAATCATCCCTATAGGCCCATAGTGAGTGGCATTATTAGGAGGTGTGGCCTTGATGGAGTAGGTATGCCCTCTTTGGAGGAAGCGTGTCACTGGGGGTGAGCTTTCAGAAACTGAAGCTGGGGCCCAATGCAGATTGGGCCAGTTGATACAGATGTAGAACTCTCAGCTGCCTCTCTATCACCATGTCTGCCTGCATTCTTGATTGCTTCCAGTCATGATGAAAATAGACTAAAACTCTGAACTGTAAGACAGCCCTAATTACATCTTTTTCCTTATTAGAGTTGCCATGGTCATAGTGTCTCTTCACAGCAGTAGAAGCTCTAAGACAAGCAGTATATGCTCTTACCCACTGAGCTATCTCCACGTCACTTGAGTCACATACATTTATGTTCATTTTTTTCTAATGTCACTATCATTATTAGTCCTTTGTCATTGTCTTTGTTGTCCCTACACTGAAACAACAACCCTATGCTAACAACTTCATTTTTATTTCATGTCTACCCATTAAGGAAACTTCCCTGGCCTCTTTTCAGTACTATAATCATACTGAGTTTTTCTTTTCATGGCTATATATAGTTATCCATTCTTTTTTGAAGATTTTATTATTTTTAATTTATTTGTGCACATGTGTGTGCACATGTAAGTTTAGGTACCTGTGGAAGCCAGAAATAGTAACAGATTGCCATGAGCTGAGGTTAAGATGGTTGTGAGTTGTCCAATGTGGGTTCTGGACACAGAACCCAAGTTCTCTAAAATTAGTGGTTCTCAACCCATGGCCCATAACTCCCTTGGGTATCAAATGATCCTTTCACGGGGATCACATAACAGATAACAGTAAGCCCTGGTCTCTGGCCTCCAACTTTGGAGGCCCTGTCCCTGTGCCTGCCAAGTTTTGACTCTCCAGGGTCAAGAAGAGCCCGCCAAAATCTTGACCACTCCCTCAGTCTATTTAAACTGCTTCCCTGGAAAGTTTCCTCGTGGTCTCTTTTCCTTCCCCCTGGTGGTCATTTTAGCAGCCTCCTAGTTCCCTCTCAGGGCCACCCGAGAGTGCAGGAATCCCATTAAACCTGGATATTTTTTAATTTGGCTTGTTGTGATTTGGCTTGATTGGGATTTTGCATTGGCAGAGAGCTCGCTTTAGGAAAAATTCCTAACAATAACCTGTCTATCAGCTATTACAGTTATGAAATGGCAATGAAAGTAATTGTATGGTTGGTGGTCACCACCATGAAGAACTGTATTAAAGGGCTCCAGCGTTAGGAAGATTGTGAACCACTGCTCTACAAGGACAACCTGTGCTGAGTCATCTCTGCAGATCAGTCACCAGATTTATTTAGCCATATACTGTTGGAAATTGTACACTAATGAAAATTCATGTATTAAAATATTTATTCAGTACTTTCTATTACCAGATGTTGTAGTAGACAAAAGGCAGTATAGCACTTAACAAAATAGATAGGGTTTTTTACTCTTAGGTTTCATGACGTAGCAGGGGCTCCTGAATGCATTATTGTTTCAGATTACACCTAGGGTCTTGTGTATGCTAGACAATCCTTTTCAGTGGGACTATAAGCTCTTTCAGGTCAATGATGGAATCTAAAGCTTAATAATATGCTTGTTTCCATTTAAAATAACAAAATAATTGGGGAAAAAAATCAAGATGAGCCAGTAGGAAGATGTTCACACAAATGTTCTTGTGTGGTGTGGACATATTTTGTTGTAAATGGGACATTTATCTAGGACATAATATATTTTGACCTGTAATGCTTAACAGAAGAACACTTATATTTGTCAATGGTTTATCACCACAAATATTTGACATGTTTATAAAGTAAACATATATTTGACATGTTCTGATAAACTGTAACTTCTGTACATGAATCCAGAGCTTCTCATCACTATTGACACTCTGGTCCACATAATTCTCATAATTCTCTGTGACTCAATGTTGGTTACGAGCTGTCATGCATAGGAACATATTTTATAGCCTCTATATCCTCTTTCCACTAGATATGAAATAATACTGTTCCCAGCTTTGGGGCACATAATGTCTTTAGACATTATTAGTGTACTTAAGCAATTTTTCTACACTTATGCAATTGGTGGTTGTGGTGATTTGAAAGAAAATGACTCCCAAAGGGAGTGGCACTATTAGGAGGTGTAGCCTTGTTGAAGTAGGTATGGCTTTGGTGGAGGAGTGTGTCACTATGGGGGCAGGCTTTGAGGTTTCATTTGCTCAAGCTTTGCTCAGTGTAACACTCAGAAAATTTCTTGTTGCCTTCTGATCAAGATGTAGCCAACACCATGTCTGCCTGAATGCTGCCAAGGCCCCTGCCCTGATGATAATGGATGAAACCTCTGAACTTTAAGTCGCCACCTCAGTTAAATGTTTTCCTTTTAAGAGTTGCCATGGTCATAGCATCTCTTCACAGCAATATGAACCTTAACTAAGAGTGATTAGATATGGATTTTATTTTTTATGATAGAATTTAAATTAAATCTGACATCAAATCACTTTCTGTTAATCACATTAACTTTCATTTCTTTCATATCAATAATTCTTCAAGACGAATCAGTTATAAAGCAAATTTTATCACCAACAGGATGTAATGTATCAAAAACTTTCCATTCTTACTTTGGTTAAGCAGCAACTTCGTTTTATGAACCATAATTTCACTTTTTTCACACTTATTTCATGGGAGGGTGTGAGGGAAAAGAACACGTTGTGCATGTCATGTCACATCTGTGGAGCTTAGAGGACAGCATTTGCAAGTCACTTCTGTCCTTCTACAGTGTGGGTCCCAGAGATTGAACACTGGATACTAAGCTTGATGATAAACATCTTTCCATGGTAACCATCTCACCAGCTCACTTTTTATGCTAATGATATGATGTTCACAGAACTCATCAGTTACTGAACACAAATGTGTTGCTAAACCAGTCACAAGTTGGTTAAGTGATTGCATACCTTGTGATCCCAGTATTATGGAGCCTGAAGGAATACAGTTGCCATAAATTCTAGGACAGCTCGAGTTACAGAATGAGTATCAGCTAGAGCCATATAGCAAACCTCTGTGTCAGTAAACCAAAACAAGCAAACTATAAAGAAGAGATTGGTTTCTCTTACCTGCAGATAAGCCAATGATGTTAAGAGGATAAACATGTACTAACTATATAGTTAATGTCTCAGGTTTCAATGACCTTGCTGACCTTTTGTATAGTCAAAGTAACGTTTGTTACCATGAGACGACCTAAAGGTTAATGTTCTAGCACAACTCCAATTCTAAGAATCACATGAATCCAAAAATTTAACTCCTGATTCTATTAGTAATATCATAACACTAAGCAAGATTTCTGTGTTTTACCTCATGTTCCCTTACTAATAATACAGGAAGCAGAACATAGAATTTCTGAGTATCTACAGAGATATGTGACATAGAAAACTCCTTGGAAAGAATAGAAACAAAAGCTGAGCAAAGTACATAAACCTGTAAGCACAGCATTTGGAGATGAAGCAGCAGATCAGCAGCTCAAGCCATCCTCCACTACATAGAGTTAAAGGTTAACCTGGGCTACATGAGACATTTTCTTTTAAAAAAATAAAAAATAAGCATTGTGTATGTATTATTAAGGCTCCATTTTGTATATGTGTAGGGGTTGCTAAGAATGATTCCCAGGGCCATCTACATACTAGGTAGGTGCATTGCCAACTTAATTTGTCTCTTTATGTAAAATCTAATTGGTTACTGAATAAGGTAAGAATTTCAAAACTATATATAATCCTAAAACTGGTGGTTCGTTGAAGATAGTTGCTTGAAAATGTTTAAGTTTTGTTTTGTGTTTGAGGCACAGTTTCACAATGTAACCCAGGCTAACCTGGAACCCACTGTGTAGCTCAACCTGGCCTGGAATGTGTTATCTTTCTGCTTCAGCTTCCCAAGAGCTGGGATTATAGTCATGATACATCACACGTGCCTGATTGTTTTTAATTTAATCTTTGTTTTGTTTCTTTTTTCCTTAGAAATTTTTTCTTATATTTCCTCTAGATGGTGCTCCATAATAAAAAATCATTTTATAATCTAGAAGGTATCAAAAATATATTGAGCCAAAAGATACACCCACTATATTACAAAATCTGTATTCTAGTTCATCTATATCATAATTCATATGATACTAGGAATATGAAACATAATTATACATCCTACATTTTACAAGGTTATTTAATATAGCACAAACTACCATCTGTATGGACTACTACCATCTGTTACACTGCATACCAATTCCATTTCTCATGTCCGTATTATGACATGCAGCCACTAATTGGTATTAGAAATACAGTACCCTATTGATCTGCTAGGTACTGTGTTTCACTCATGGAATAACGGCTTTTAGAACATGGAACATTCTAAGGTAGGTATGGTGGTTTGAATAGGAATCCCCCCTTCCATAAACTCATGTGTTTGAATGCTTGGCCTATAGGGAATGGCACTATTAGGAGGTGTGGCGTTGTTGGAGAAAGAGTGTCACTGGTGTGGGCTTGTTGGATGAAGTATAACACTGTGGGGACAAGCTTTGAGGTTTCATATGCTCAAGCTATGACCAGTGGGACTTATTCACTTCCTGTTGCCTATGGATCAAGATGTAGAACTCTCAGTTCCTTCTTCAGCACTAAATCTGCCTGCATTTTTGCATGATTCCTGCCATGATGATAATGGACTAAACCTCTGAAATTGTAAACCAGCCCCAATTAGATGATTTCCTTTATAAGAGTTCACATGATCATGATGGAGGATTCTCATTGGCTAATAAACAAACTGCCTTGGCCAGCCCTTAGGTGGGTGGAGTAGACAGAACAGGAAGAAGGAAGTGAGGTAGATGGCTCAGTCAGATGCCACGCCTCTCCTAAGTTAGTCAGACCGCCATGCCTCTCCTCAGAGAGCCAGAGATGCGATGAAGCCAGCCACCAGGTCAGATGTGCTGAATCTTTCCTAGTAAGACAACACTTTGTGGTGTTACACAGATTATTCGATATGGGTTAGTCAAGATGTGAGTAAGAGGCTGAAAATAATGGGCCAGGCAGTATTTAAAAGAATACAATTTGTGTGTTGTTATTTCGGGGCATAAGGTAGCTGGTGGCCGGGAGCCAGGCAGCAGGAACGCAGCCTGCAGCTCCACACTACATGATCATAGTATGTCTTCATGACAATAGAAACCTTAACTAAAACAGGAGAGAATGGCAATTTGCTTAAGGGATATGGTCACCAGTTAGTCAACCATGCTTCTGTGGATGACGTCACATCTGTGAATATATGAGCAACACAAATTGGACTGGGTGGACTAGGGGTATAGAGACAGAAGATGAATCTGTGAGGAGTTAAGGGAAGAAGTGAAAGGGACTCTAATCAAATACTTCGTATGTATGCATGAAATGCTTAAAGAATTAATAAAATATTAATTTTAAAATGAATAACTCTACAGAAAAGTGTAGGACACCTAGAGTTACATTTATTTGTAATTCTACAGAAGCATCATGAACACTATAAAGATAAAATGTTTTATCTATATTATAGTTTATTGTTATAATATTTTATTAAATCAAAATATTAAAACTTTAATTTAAGCACCAGATATATCCTATATTGATTTGACTTTTATTAAAAGTAGTAAACAAAGTTAAATCAATTGTAATAATTTTACTGTAGCATTTAATCTCTTTGTTCTGGTTTGTATAGTAAATGTCCCCCCAAAGTCTCTTGTGTTGAAAGCTTGGCCTCCATCTGGAAAGTGGAGTAACCTTTTGGATATGGGGCCTAATGAAAGAAAGCTAGGCTATTGGAGGCATCATCTTTATTATTTATTTATTTATTTATTTATTTATTTATTTCCATTAAAAATTTATATTTCCTACCCTCCTCCCATTCCCCTCTCACTCCCCCACTCACCCTCCTCCCTCCCACTCCCTCCTTAAGAGAGGGCAGGGAACCCTGCCCTGTGGGAAGTCCAAGGCCCTCTCCCCTACAGCCAGGCCTAGGAAGCTTTGCATCCAAATAGACAAATAGACTAGGGTCCCAAAAAGCCAGTACATGCAGTAGAAACAAGTCCTAATGCCTTTATCAATGGCTTCTCAGTCAGCCCCCATTGTCAGCCACATTCAGAGAGTCCGGTTTGATCACATGCTCCTTTAGTCCAGGTCCAGCTGGCTTTGGTGATCTACCATTAGATCAGGCACACAGTCTCAGTGGGTGGACCAACCCCTCGCCATCCTGACTTCCTTGCTCATATTCTCCCTCCTGCTCTTCAACTGGACCTTGGGAGCTCAGTCCGTTGCTCTGATGAGGGTCTCTGTCTCTATCTCCATCCGTCGCTGGACGAAGATTCTATGCTGATATTCAAGATAATTATCAGTGTGAAAGTGGGGCAAGGACAGTTCAGGCACCCTCTCCTCTGCTGCCCAAGGACCTAGCTGGGGACATCCCCGTGGACACCTGGGATCCCCTCTAGAGCCAAGTAAGCTTCTATAAAGCAAAGGACATTGTCATTAAGAAAAAAAGGTATCTTACTGAATGGGAGACGATCTTCACCAACCCCACAACAGACAAAGGTCTGATCTTCAAAATATATAAAGAACTCAAGAAACTGGACATGAAAATTCTAATTAACCCAATTAAAAAATGGGGTACTGAACTGAAAATATAATTCTCATCAGACAAAGTTCAAATGGCCAAAAGACACTTAAGGTCATGTTCAACCTCCTTAGTGATCAGGGAAATGCAAATCAAAACAACTTTGAGATACCATCTTACACCTGTCAGAATGGCTAAAATCAAAAACACCAATGATAGCCTATGCTGGAGAGGATGTGGAGTAACAGGAACACTCATCCATTGCTGGTGGAAATGCAAACTTGTGCAACCACTTTGGAAATCAGTGTGGCAGTTTCTCAGGAAATTGGGAATCAATCTACCTTAGGATCCAGTAATACCACTCTTGGGAATATACCCAAGAGATGCCCAATCATACTACAAAAAGCATTTGTTTAACTATGTTCATAGCAGCATTGTTTGTAATAGCCAGAACCTGGGAACAACCCAGATGCCCCTCAATGAAAGAATGGATAAAGAAAGTATGGAATATATACATATTAGAGTACTACTCAGTGGTAAAAAATAATGACATCTTGAGTTTTGCATGCAAATGGATGGAAATAGAAAACACTATCCTGAGTGATGAATATGGTATGTACTCACTCATTAGTGGATTCTAGCCATAAACAAAGGACGTTGAGCCTATAGTTTGCAAGCCTAGAGAAGCCAAATAACAAGGTGAAATCAGAGAAAACATATATAGATCCTCCTGGAAATTGGAAGCAAACAAGATCGTGGGGCAAAAGTTGGGAGCATGGGGGAGGTTGTAGGGGTGGGGATGGGGATGGGGGAAGGGGAGAGGGGGAGAGAGAAGGGAGAAAGGAAAGACTGGAGAGAGCTTGGGAGAGTGGAAAGGTGGAGATGGAAGAAGGGCGGATATAGGAGCAGGGAAGAAGATGTCTACATTAAGGGAGCCATTTTAGGATTGGCAAGAGACTTGGAGGCATCATCTGTTTTTTCTGTCCATAATTTTATTCTTACAAGTAAAACTGCATTGTTGATTAAAAAACACAGTTATTCTGAAGCACAAAGTTCACATTCAAACAGTTTTCATATTCATTGATGTTCTCTTCACCCTCACATACTTACAATTACGGATTAATTTTGAATAGTGTATTGGATATATACATATTCTATTATGTTGTTAAAGAAATTAACATTTCTATCTATAAACTTAATTATGCCTGTTGAATTTTTTCCTATTATTATTATTACATATTTTCACCTCCCTCCTCCTATTTCCCTCCCCCTCCCGCCATTCCCCCTTCCCTTCCCTCTCAGTCCAAAGAGCAGTCAGCGTTCCCTGCCCTGTGGGAAATCCACGGTCCTCCCCCCTCCATCCAGGTCTAGGAAGGTGAGCATCCAAACAGACTAGGTTCCCACAAAGTCAGTACATGGAGTAGAATCAAAACCCAGTGGCATTGTCCTTGGCTTCTCAGTCAGCCCTACATGGAGGGCTGACTGAGAAGCCAGAGGCATCATCTTGTAAGAGATAATTGGACTCAAGTAACTTTGGACTGAACTCCTTTTCTGTGATTTCTCTTAGGTATTTAGTATAGCAAAGGAAAGCAGACTATCAGATTCTTTATTCTTCACTATCTCATTTTATAGTCTTCTTATGGAAGTGACTACAAGTCTGATAGCCTACCGTAGTTGTTCTTACTCTCATTCTGAAGGGCAATGATGAAAATTCTTTGATATCTCAACATTTCTCATTTAAATTAAACGTCGTTTGAAAGACAAGATTGCTATCTCTGGATGCCGTGCGTGTGTGTGTGTGTGTGTGTGTGTGTGTGTATGTGTGTGTGTATGTGTGTGTGTATGTATGCACACACATGTGAGTACTGCAGAGCAATTTGTTGTACTAGAGATCAACCCCAGGGTGTCTCATATGCTAAGCCTGTGTTCTATAGCTGAGTATATCCATAGTCTTACATTTTTTGTATGGATTCTATCCTATCAGATCTTGTAGCTAGTTGCCATTTTAAAATAATTACTCACCCAGTAAATATTTAAATGCAGCCAACATTGCTTATTTTGTTTTCTCTTTGCACCAGCTGTTATTACTGAGAATTTTTGAAGTAATTAATTTTTTAAAAACACAGGAGCCCGTGTACCTCATAGTTGGCACGGAACTTCGATATGTAGCCAGTGACAACCATGAATTCCCAATCTTCCTGCTTCACCTCCAAAGTACTTCAAATACCATCAGGCCTGACTTAATTTAATTTTTTTGGCAGGATCTCATGTATCTTAGGGGATCTGACATGTCACTGTGTGGTTGAGGATGCCTTTTAACTTGTAATCATATTTCTTTTTTCATTTCCCCAGTGATAGACTTACAGGCATGTATTACTACAATGCCCAGTTTATTCAGTGTTAGGAAATGAACCTAGGGCATTGTGTATGAATCCACCTATATGAATTACACCATTTCACCAGCCTCTTGAAATTCTTTTGAATCTTCTTTATCCAACACAGATATGCTATTCTTCTCTTCTCTTCTCTTCTCTTCTCTTCTCTTCTCTTCTCTTCTCTTCTCTTCTCCTCTCTCCTCTCTCTCTCTCTTGTTTTGTTCTGATGTTGGTTTTTTTTTGAGACGAGGTTTCTTTGTGTAGCCCTGGCTGTTCTGTAACTCTCTCTGAACTCTCTCCATACATTAGGCTAGCCTTGAATTCAGATATCCAACTGCCTCTGCCTCCCGAGTGCTGGGATTAAATATGTGAACCACCACTGTCTGGGAAGAGATGCTATTTTCAAAACCATTTTCGTTTTTAGACACACAATGGAATTCATGTTGCATCCACAACAGCATTTTTTCTTAGTGTAGACTTAGATACGCAGAGATTTTATAAAACTTCTTCAAGAATATTTATTCTTTCTTTATGAGTAAAAGGTCAAGATTCCCTCTAACATTCAAAATAGAAATTTTAAAAAGCTGTAAAAATAATAATAATCAATAGCCTAGATATTCCTGAAAAGTCACAATTCCCTCTAACATTCAAAATAGAAATTTTAAAAAGCTGTAAAAATAATAATAATCAATAGCCTAGATTTTCCTGAAAAGTCATAATTCTCTCTAACATTCAAAATAGAAATTTTAAAAAGCTGGAAAAATAATTAATAATCAATAGCCTAGATATTCCTGAAAAGTCATAATTCCCTCTAACATTCAAAATGGAAAATTTAAAAAGCTGGAAAAATAGTTAAATCAATAGCCTAGATATTCCTGAATATCTAGAAATTCGATGTTGCTTAGCCAAACAGCTGGAGAGTCGAAGGTGTCCTTCAAATTCTAAATGGGTGTTTGTCAGATATTCAGCAATTGCCTGGCTGGGTAGGGAAACACATGCCTGTCATTTTTGCACTCCAGAAGCTGAGAGGAGTCCAAAGTCAACCTAAGTTATTTGATGAGTTTTAAGCAAGGCAAGGCTACACAGAGAGACATGGTCTCAAAACAAACAGTAGTAGCAATAAAGACAATCTGAAGATGATGGAGTTTAATGTTTTTTAGACAGGCTTGTCTTAGTACCCTGGGCACTACAATTTTAGATTAAAAAGTCTAAATCAGACTGCTTCAGAAGACAGTTCTTACTCTTTTTAATTTAAATTATTTCATAATTTCATATATGAGTACTGTACTTAACAGCATTTTTCTCCTCCCACTCTTCCTGTGCCCGTCACTCAAATTCATAATCTCTTCTTCAATTATTGTTGTTATGTAAATATACACACATATGTATACACAATACAACTTCCTGAATCCATTTAGTGTTGTGTGAATATGTGTCTGTGTGTATGTACACACACACACACACACACACACACACACATATATATATATATACATACATATGTTTAGGAAAGGCCCATATATGTGCATGTATATATATATATATATACATATGCGTATGTATAGACACACTCATATATATGTTAGGGAAGACTTATCTATGTGTATGTATACATATATACAAAAACACATATATAGGGTTTTGGAAGATACAAACACACACACACACACACACACACATACACACATATATATGTTTAGGGAAGACCATGTGGGATTGAATAACCTTATCAGAGAACTCATCCTGTAGAAGGTTGAATCTTTCAAGTGCCACTAATCGCCTATAGCTCTTCATCAAGGGATGATGTCTTATGAGACTTCTTTGATGCAAAGACAATTTGTGTTGTCATTGTGCTGGTATTGTTAAGGCAAACATATTGTTGAGATTTCATAGTTGTAGCTTACCTGTCATATATAGAAGACACTGTCTCATAGCAGATATCCTGGCCCTCTAGCTTTTGTACTCTTTCTGACCCTTCTTCTGCTATATTCCCTGGGGTTTAGGTATAAGGGATGTGTGTAGTTGTATCAGTTGGGAATGGGCACCCCAGGGTCATTTGATCTCTTCATTTTGACCACTTGTGGATTTCTGTAGTGATCTGTAATGAGGATTTTTTGTTAAGTCACTGCTGTAGGAAGGCTTGCAGTTAGTGGTTACCCGCCTGCTGGGCCGTGGCCTCTTATATATACGTGGATGCAGAGCCTGCATATGGCCCCCTTTTCCCCCCTACTTTTAGCCGGCTGCGCATTCAGATTGTTAGATTGCTGAATTTGATCTATGTCCTCCGTTCAAGCAGAGAATTCTGATCTGTGAGTTTACCCCTAAATAAATACTATCTATTTCTGAGCTAGTGTGGGATTTCTTTTAAGCGTCCGTTCATTACTTGGTCTGTTCGTCAAGTCACTGAATATTAGGGATTGCATTGTCACTTTGTGTTTTGTAACTTGATTGAAACTATACTAAAAAGCTGGGCAGTGGTGGCGCACGCCTTTAATCCCAGCACACGGGAGAAAGAGGGAGGTGGACCTCAGTGAGTTTGAGGCCAGCCTGGTCTACAAGAGCTAGTTCCAGGATAGGCCTCAAAGCTACTGAGGAAACCCTGTCTCAAAAAACCAAAAAAGAAAAGAAAGTATATTAACATATTACATAACAAATATATACATATATATTTATTTAAATAATCAAAATAATGTTTCCCTGTGGCTTTTTCAAACTGCCTTAGGATTATCTATTCCTCTTTCTTCTTCCTCCCTCCATATTGTCCCCTCTCCCCACTCAAAGCCTGCTCATTTGTCTCGTTTCCCCTCTAGAGCACCTGTGTCCTACTATCCCTTGTTATGCAATTCCTGCTCCCCATTCCGCCTCCATAGAGTCTTATTGCTTTCCTGGTATACACAGATAATACAGGTAATATAATCACATCTAAAGCTTAGGAGCTAGGATCCACAAACAAGAGAGATTGTGTAACATGTGTCTTTCTGGGTCTGGATTATTCCACTCACTGTGATATTTTCTATTCCTATCCTTTTACCTGAAAATTTAATTTTCCTTCATAACTGAATAGAATTTCAGTACATAAATATGCCACATTTTCATTATTTATTCATCGCTTAAAGGATATTTATGTTGATTCCATTTGCTAGCTATTATGAATAAAGCAGCAATGAACATGGCTAAGCAAGTATCCGTGGAGTAGAATGTCTTGTCCTTAGGGAATATGCCCAGGAATGATATAGCAGGATCATATGGTAAACCTATATTTAGAGGGTTTTTTTCTTTTTTTTTTTTTTTTTTTTAGTGTTCTCCCATACTGATTTCCATAGTGGCTTCTCCAGTTTGCAATCCCAACAGCAAATGGGTCTCCTTTCCCCAAACCTCCACTGCATTTGTTGTCAGCTGTCGCTGTTCTCTTGTTCTTAGCTGTTCTGAGTGAGGTAAGATAAAAATCTCAAAGAAGTTTTAATATGCACTTCTCTAGTTTCTAAGGATGTTGGTCACATTTAGAACTCTTTGGAAACCATTTTTCTTTCTTTTTTAGATCCATACCCCATTTTAGTTGGATCATTTGTTTTCTTGACTTTATTTTTCAATTCCTTTGTATATCCTTAATATTAACCCTTTGTCATATTTATTTCTGGCAAAGATTCTCTCCTACTTGGTGGGCTTCCTCTTTACTCAATTGATGATTTCCTTTACTATATAGAAGATTTATCGTTTAATGAGTTTCCATTTGTCAATTGTTGGCCTTAATTCCTAAGTCAGTTGAGTCCTATTTAGAAAGTCTTTTTTGTTCCTATATGTTTTGGGTATGATTATGTTTCCTCTAACAGTTTCAGCATTTCAGATTTCATAATGAGGCCTTGGATCCCTTTGGACTTTTGTGTCTAATTTCATTCTTCTGTGAATAGACATCTAGTTCCCTAGGATTATTTACTGAGGATGCTGTCTTTCCTCCAATATGTATATTTGGCATCTTTGTCAAATATTATATGTTTTTAATTTTGCATATTTATATCTGAGGCTTCTGTTTTTTCTATTGATTTATATGTCTGGTTTTGTGCAAGTACCAGTATGTCTTGAAGTCCAAATGGTAATCCCTCCAGCATCACCCAATTTGTAGAACTATTTGGGAAGAATTAAGAAGTGTGTCTTTATTGGAGGAGATGTGTTAGAAGGTCCATGCCATTCCCGTTAGCGCTGTCTCTGTCTCCTCTGTCTTGCTCCCTCTCTTTATCTTTCTCGGCCTTGTGTCTGTGGATCAGGATTTAAGGTCTCGGCTAGTACCCTAGTGCTATGCCTTTCTCTCTGCTGCCTTGCTTTCCATCATGATTATCCTAAACTCTAAGCATATGGAACTGTGAGCCTCCAAATTAAATGCTTTCTTTTTTGAGTTGCCTGGGTCATGGTGTTTTGTTATGGTGATTGAAATGTGACGAAGGCACCCTCCCTGTTTCTTTTAATTTCTTTCAATTTCTTTTCCATTTAAGATGATGTCAGCCATGGATTTGTCATTTATAGTCATTTTATGTTGAGGTATGTTCCTTCCAGTCCTACTTTCTCTAGGACTTTTACCATGAAGGCATTTGGAATTTTATCAAACAAACGCTTTTCTGCAGCTTCTTAGTCTCTCATGAGATTTTTATTCTTAAGTCTATATGATTTATTGCATTTATTAGCTTGCCTGTATTGAACCTTCCCTTAACCTCTTGGATAAAGCCAACTTGGTCCTGCTGGATGATATCTTAAAAATACGCCTCTATTTAATTTGCAAATATTTTATTAAGGATGCTTTTATCTACATTCATCAGAGACAGTAGATGGTAATTATTCTTTATTTTTCTTTATCTTTCCCTTGTTTTGGTAACCAAAAAGATATCATAATCCTAAACATATAAGTGTGGAACTCTGGTGCACCCAGTGTTACAAAAAGTAGGTTAGTGGACTCAAAGACACAGATGAAGTCTAACTCATGGAAAATTAGAATAGACAGGTCATCTGAACAAAAATCAACAGACATTATAATTCAATAAAATTATTCATCAATTTGACCTAACAGGTATTTAAATTCCATTCCGCATAAACACCAAAAAATTTCCATTGTACTCATGTGCTGGATAGGATTTATGTCAACTTGAGATGAGATAGTTATTTGAAAAGAGGAACCTCAGTTGAGGAAATGTCCCCAACAGATGGACCTGTGGGCAAGCCTGTGGTGCATTTTCTTGCTTCATGATTGATGTGGGAGGGCCCAGTTCACAGTTGGCAGTGCCATCTCTGGTCTATATAGTTCTAAGTGCTTTAGGAAAGCTGGCTTTGCAAGCCATGGGAAGTGAGCCAGTAAGTAACTGTCTTCTACTTCTCCTTCAGTTCCTGCCACTAGGTCCCTGTCTTGACTTCCTTGGATGATGGACTATAAACTCTAAGATGAGATAAACCTGTTCCTCTCCAAGTTGCTTATGGCCATGTGTTTTATCACAGGAGTGGAAACCCTAAGTCAACTCAGCAGCCCATGAAAGCTTCTCTAAAATAGACCATGGACACAGGCAAATATTAGCAAATTCAGAAAAATGGAAATATCTTTGTGTATCCTTCATGGCTACAATCCAAATAGAGCTTGAAATCAGCAGCAAATTGAATCTCTAGAAAGTATACAAACTAATAGAGATTAAATAATGTATTACTGAACGATTAATAAGGCAAAGGAAAAGTTAAGAAAAAATTAAAAGAAATCTTTGAACTAAATAAAAATTAAAATTCAACACATTAAAACCTCTAGAACACATTAAAAGCTGTCCTAAGAAGGAAATTTATAGCTCTAAGTAACCACATTTGATATTTAGAAAGAGTACAAATAAATGACTTAATGGTACAACTCAAGAGTTTGAAAAACAATAAACCAAACCCAAATCCAGTAGATGGTAAAAAAAATAATAAAAATTAAAACAGAAATTAATGTAATAGCAACAAAGGATACAAAGAATCAAAAAATCTAAATGGTGCTTTGAGAACATAAACAAGATCAACAGTGACCCTTGACCTAGTTGACAGTAACAATAACAATAAGAACAATAGCAAAAGACTTAAATTAACTGAAACAGAGATGAACAGGGAAACATTACAACAATCACTAAAGAAATTCAGAGTAAGGTAAAATAAATGAATAAATTCATCTAAAATACCAAGGTCAAGCCAAGAAGACCACTTAAATGGACACATAACAAATAGAGATTGGAACACTACTAAAAGAGCCCAAGCCCAGATAGATTTACAGAAGAATTCTATAAGACTTTCAGAAATTTAAAACTAATGCTGTTTAAGTTATTAAAAAATAAACTGAAATAGAAGACACAATATCAGATTGTTCTATAAAGTCAGACTGCAGTTCTATAAGAATTACCGACAAATTGAAATTAAAAATTAAAAAAAATCATTCCTCCTATTGTACTTCTTGTTCTAAAATGTCATATACATAAAATGCATACTTGCTGCTCTTGAAGAGGACCCTGGTTTGGTTTTCAGCACCCACATGGTGGCTCACAACTGTCTGTAACTATAATAGAAAGGATACAATACCCTCTTCAGTTCCCACAGGCTCTGCATGCAAATGGCACACATACAGACAAACACACACATACAGAGAGAGAGGGAGAGGGAGGGGGAGGGGAAGGGGAGGGGGAGGGAGAGGAATAAATGAATAAAACCTTTCTTAAAACCAAAACGGTACTTTCTTTCTCTCCCCTCGTTTTGGTTTCTTCTTGGTACGCAGGACTAAATTCAAGGCCTTAATTTAAGGTGAAGCAAGTACACTACAGCTGATTCACATCCCAAGCCCCCTTTCCATTTCTTTTTAAATTTTGAAGTACAATCTCACTAAGTTTCTCAGATCAAATCTTCCATGAATCCCATGCAGTCCTCAAACTTGCGGTCCTTCTGCCCCAGCCTACAGGGTAGCTAGGATTACAGAGTGTATGATTATGCGCAGCTTTTTTTTTGTATTCAATACTTCAGTAGCAGGAGCAACAGGAATAAGTTGAAGGGAAGAAATACAGAGGAGACTATTAAAATCGGCCATATAAAATCAGGTTAAACAATAACATTTCAATACTTTATACATCAAAAAGTCAGGACCAGAGAGCCAGCTAGCTGGGTATTTGCAATCAAGCTTGATGACCTGGGTTCAGTCTACACATGCTGAAAGGAGAGAACCAGCTTTTGAGGGTTAGAATTTGACCTCTATAGATATATCATGACAATCTCACTCCCATAATAAAATGTAAAAATTCATTTTTTAAGAAATGAAAACTTGTTGTTGGAGGCTCCATATTTATTAGTGCATTTCATCTCCAAAGAACTAAACTCTGCCTATTTTTTCTTTGCTGCTATCTATAATACATTGATAATTTCTCTCTTCATGGTCAAAAGAGTGATTCCTGTCCCAGGCAACATGACTACACATGGTACCATTCCAAACAAAAGAAAGGAGACACAGCAAAAGAATACCTTCCAAATTAAGAAACATTTACAGCAGTGTAAAAAGAAAAGCTTGAAGATAAAAGTGAGAAAGTCTCTATAAAACAGTACAAGAGAAAAAGATGTTGAAAATTGAAGTGAAAACTGAAGGCGAAATTGAGGAAATCCAACATCCCACAACTAGGATCTCTAGAAAGATAATATATAGAAAAATCAATGGCAGGATGCGTTGAATAATTCAAGATAACTAAATTTGTCTTAATGACAGTCTCCAAGCCATTTAGGAGTAGAATACTACAGTTTGAGTATGATTTAATTAAATAAGCCCCCAAGGGACCATTAGAGTGAAGATTTGCTCTATAGGATGGTGCTATTAGGAGGTGGATCTGAGGAAGAAATATTTCGGATCATGGGGGCCATGAGCTAGTCCATGTATGACCTCTTGATTTCTTGTAGGAAGAATGCTATAAAAAGAGTAAGCTTAGCGGGGAGGTGGTGGCGCACACGTTTACTCCCAGCACTCAGGGAGGCAGAGGCAGGCAGATCTCTGTGAGTTCAAGGACAGCCAGAGATATACAGTGAAATATTGTCTCAAAAAACAAACAAACAAAAAAGTAGAGTAATCCTATCCCTCCCCACCTTACTTTTTCCTTCTGTGTGAAATGTGACTACTCCTGCCTTTGTCATCTGTAATTTGCTATGACATTCTCACCGAAATTAGTCCAGTGAAAGTGTCAGGCCCACTTACATTGAAGATCATAAGTTAAATAATCTGTTTATAAAGTTAGTTACCTCTCAGGCCTTTTGTTGTGGTAATGCAAAGCCAACTAATACATGTTTGTAATGGATGTGAGTTTGGGGATATTTCTATTTTTGTTTTGTTTTGTCTGTCCTCCAATTTACTGTGTAACCAAGGCTTGCCTTTAACTTCTGATCCTCCTGCCTCTACTGCCCAAGTAGATTACTGCCCAAGGATTACAGCAATGAGCCACCTTGCCCAGTTGTTTAATGATCTTGAATTAATATTCCCCCTCAAACGCAATATATATTTGGTTAGACATTTGGAATTTAAAAGGACATTATTTTCTTTAGTTTTCAGGAATATCCAGTGTACTTCATGACACCTAATATTCATGAAATTCACCTACTCAGTACCAGTAATATCCCAGACATTGTGACAAGAGGAAAAAATTCTCATAGCATTCAAAACAGTTTCTGAGTACTACACCACATGTCTTCTTCCATTTCCACTAAAGCAATGATGATTGACCATTTGGGGATGCTCATCCAGAAGAGCTAGGGTTTTGTAAACAAGAGGAAGGGAGGATGGCTACCAAAAGTCAACGGTATTAGACACTAATTGGTTTTTGAGGCTTTAGCTCTTGTTTTAAGATCATATAACTTTTCTCTATGTCTTGTCTGATAAATCAGACATGTTTTTTTAAAGATCATGTTTAAATGTGTTATTTTGATGCTGGACAGAAAAAGAAACTATGCATTCAAAACGTTAACTCGATTCATTGGGTGTTGCTGATTGTTGGATGAGTAACTCTTATTATGTAAATATGCATCCCACTTGGCTTTTCCTCATCTAAGAAACAATATGACTAATATACACACAAATTTTGGTATATGTAAATCTAATTTTCTTTAAAGTAAGAGAAGCAAACAACTAGATATATGCCTAATGAGGCTGATGCAAATTTAATTTTCTAAACCTGTGTGTTTATTTATTCATCTATTCCTCTTTCCCTCAGGAAGATATCCGAGCTCAGGATCCTTTCGTTATTTGATCTGTGAAGGTTGCAAATTGTTTTGTGTGTTTTGAAAAACAAAGGTTTCTCTCTTTAAACCCTAATTTGCTTGATGAAATTATGTACCTAATGTTGCAAAGTGTATGCAAGCATATGAATAATTTTCCTTTCTCATGAACATGTTATTTTTTTTCCTGAATATAATATCTGCAAATAGAACTTCTTTAATTCAAACAAGTAATCAGGTTTTATGTATTCCCTTAGTTAGGTGAAAGCCTAATTATATATTTAACAGGAACTTTAAGTTCATAGAATACCCAAGCTAGGATATAGCTTAAAGATAATCTAGTGTGTTCTCTTATTTCCATATGGATAAACTAAAGTTTAGAAAGCTAATTAAATTGTTTTAAAGCACTAAATAATAACAGAAATCACCCGTTTCAGAGGCTGTGCCTTTTGAAATTTAATTTCACTCTGTGTGTGTGTGTGTGTGTGTGTGTGTGTGTTTGTACAATGTGTTTGTATGAGTATAAACATGACATGTTGCATATATGCTGGACAGAAGGCAACTTTGGAGTTGACTCTCTTCTATTTTACATGGCTTTGACGGATCAAACACAGGTCGTCAGGCTTGCATAGCAGGTACATTTTCCCTCTGAGCCACATCGCTTGTGCATTGTTCAAAACATGGCATCTGGAAAAAAAAACAGCATTTTTCTGGAAAACATGAAGCTAAGTAGCTAAAATTCTAAACCGTCTAAATTCTGTGATACACCTGAGGGTTTTGGAGTACTTTTAACTTAAGGCCTCATGTATTCCAGGCTGGCGTAAATTAACTATGCTGATCCTGTCTTTGCCTCTCAGATGCTGATATTCCAGGCCTGTGCCATGGTGCCTGTGGGGTAGTTTTAATCAAAGTTCATGTTCACTATCTTTTAAAAAAGGTCCTAGCATGTTCTAATACTACAAAAAGATCTCAAATTTTGCCACTTTGCAGCGATCTTTGGACTATTAAATTGTAGAAATGGAAGACATTTCAGGTTTGAGATAACGAACGTGCTTCTGTGAGAGGCTTTCTAAAGCTAAGAACACAGCAGAAACTGGAACCTTATAGAACGGAAGAAATACCCGGTGAAAAAATACTTGGTGCATTTCTTGACTCCTCAGCATAAATCAAGGCCCAAACCCCTACTGCACTGGATGTTGCATGATTTCTCACTGCTCTACACTGTTTAGGGTTAAAAGCCAGTTTATAAGCATCTCTGGTGAATCTGCAAAATATTATTCGTTATTAAAAATCTCAACCACAGTATTTTTCTGTGTGATAAAATGAAAAGAAGTAACAGGCATTACTACTGTACACACAACCACTATGGTTATATCAGAGTTGTATGATGAACTACCTGTAGTTGCATGGAACACATTGTTATTCATGGAACAGATGATGGTTATTCTAAATTGTACTTCTTTCAAACATAAAATGATTAAATGTTACCTTCCACTTTAAGAAAGCAACTGTTAATACTTGTTGCTAATGATAAACTTTGAACTTTCAAGCAAAAGTAGGAATTGGATAAATTTTATATGTCTTAGTGTTTCTATTGATCTAATTTAAAAAAAAACATGGTCAAAAGCAACTTGAGGAGGAAGGGATTGATTTCATCTTATAATTCCGAAATCATAATCCTTCTCTGAAGTAATTAGGGCATGAACTCAAGGCAGAAACTGAAGCAGAGACCATGGAGGAACACTGGCTTGCACCCATGGCTTGCTCAGGCCACTTGCTATTTATTTATTCATTATTCATATTTATTATTTGGTCTTTCACATCATGCCTCCTGATCCCACCCCACTCCCTCCCTACAAACTTGCCTACAGGTAATCTGATGGAGATATTTTCTCAATTAAGATTCTTTTTCCCATTTGACTCTAGCTTGTGTCAAGTTGAAAAAAAATAGCCAGAACATAGTTTAAAATTTACTTCCTACTCTAGTTGTATGTGGTAAGGTTTACAAGATACTGTCCTGGGAGGGAGTTACAAACAACTTTTGCAGATTTGGGATTATTTCAAATAATACACCAATTCTGTGCAATAGTCATGGCAGATTGTGTCCAACTTTCATCATAAGCCATTCCAAAGTTAAAATAGGAGAGAAAATCATTCATTTACATGTAAAGCAGAGAAATAATAGATAAAGCTAGAATGACAATGTGAAATCTGTTGGTAAGCTTGTCACTAAAGTATATCATATAATCAAATCAAATATCACCTTGACTGTATTGTTCATAAGTATCCTTACTTTGAGATAAGAAAACACGTTCCATAGCTAGTCAGTACTTGAGCTATAACATGTAACCATCGTATTTGAGGTATTGAAATAATCATGCTGAGGCTTTGTAAATTTAAGTAAAAACAACTCCGCCACTGTTTCTCAACCTGAGGAGCTTGTGCCATTTACCTCTGTGTTGTTGCTACTACTCTGGTGATACATGAAGAGCTTTCAGTGGTCTGAGAGTGTTTGAGTCAATGTGCTATTGCTGTGAAGATACCATGACCATGGCACCTCTTATAAAGAAGAACATCTCATTGGGATGGCTTACAGTTTCAGTTGTTTAGTCTATTATCAGCATGGCAGGAAGCATGACGGCATGCTGCCATACATGGTGCTAGATAGAGAAGGAGCAGAGCATTCTACAGCCAGATTCGCACACAGCAGGGAAAGCCACTAGACCTTGCTTGGGCTTTTAAAACCTCAAAGCCCATCCCTAGTGACAGACTTCCTCCAAGAAGGTCACACCTACTCCAATGAAGCCACACCTCCTAATCCTTTCAAATAGTGCCCCTCACTATGCATTTAAATTTATGAACCTATGGGGGGCATTCTTACTCAAACCACCACAAAGGGTGTTTTTACTTGAATGATGATTTAGAGGACTATGAAAAATATATTTTGGATCTTGTTATTATTTTAATTAAAACATGATATCATTGGGCTGTAAAACCAATCCTGAGGACCCAGGTTCACTTCTTAGCACCTACATGGTGGCTTACAACCATCTGTAAGTCTGTCCAGAGAATTCAACCCTCTTTTCTGACCTCCTTAGGAGACTGGGAACACACATGGTGCAGATACATACATGCATGTAAACACTCTTACACACACACACACATATGCATGTATATAAAATCTTTGTGGGTTTTTTTTGTGTGTATGCTCATTTCCCTCTTTTGTCTCCTCTGTCTAACCCCTCATATTCATGGCTTCTTTAACTACTGTTTTTATATACACATGCACACACAAAAAATAAATATAAACATACAGCCTACAGAGTCAATTTATTGTTGATTTTTATGTGTGTATTTTTAGGACTGACCACTTGGTATTTGATAAAAAATTAGGAGGTTCATCCCTGAGAAATTTTAATTTTCCCTCTCTCTCCTTGTGGCTCTTCACTTAGGGGTAAGATTCTGAGAATTCCCCCATCCAGTTGAAATGTCAACTTGTGTTGGATTTGTTTAGGACTTATTTAAGAAGTAATACTGCTGAGATTTCATGGGTGTAGCCTTCCTGTCCTGTCTAGAAGTTATGATCTTACGGAAGAGTTCCATGTTTTCTGGCTGTTACTGTAAGTCTTTCAGCCCTCTCTTCAAGGATGTTCCCTGAGCCTTAGGTTTAATGTTCATGTTATAAATGTATTGATTGAAGCTGGGTACCACATGGCTTTCTGTAATGATCTCCATATACTGCAAAAAGAAGCTCCCTTGATTAGGAATGAGAGCTATGCTTATCTGTGAATATAATGATAAATAGAATGCAATTAGCAATTATACTAGTTTAAGAAAGTGGTAGAAGCAATTCACTAGTCACATGGGGCTTGTTGTTTTGTTTTTGAAACAAGGTCTTTGTATGTAGCCTTGGCTGGCCTGGAATACACTATGTGGATCAGACTGGTCTCAAACTCATAAAGATCTGCCTGTCTCTTCCTCCCTAATTCTGGAATTACAGATGTGTGCCACTTCACGCTACCCATCTTGTGTCATTTGAATGATAAGAGAAACTGTTAGGAATTTGCTGACAGTGACTTCTGTGTTGACAGCTGTTTACTGGTAGCATGAGCACTAGTAGGTCATATGATGTGATTTTGTTTACATTTTTGTCCTTCTGCTTTAACCTCCTGATGCTAGGTTTACAGATGGAGTTACTATACCTAGTCCATACATTTCCTTTTGCTTCCGTGGCCTGAGATTTTGGGTGATACCCAAGTACTCACTATCAAGGACAGTGCCCAGGACCTTTCTCCTGATGTTCTCTTTCAGGAGTGAGATGACTATTCTTGGTTGTCAACTTGACTGACTACAGCTAGAATTAACTGAAGCACAAATGGTTGGGTTTGTTGTAAGGGATTTTTTCTAATTAAGCAATATGAAGTGGGAAGACCCACATTTAATCCAGATCTTTTAGGTGGGAAGATCTACCTTTAACCTGAGCCAAGCCTTCTGGTGGCAGCCTATATAAAGGGCCTGGGAGAAGCTTGCTCTCTTTGTCTTCTTGCCCTCTCTCTGGCTGGCAAATTTGCTCCCTTACTGGCATTAGAGACTACTTCTTCAGGATTCTGGCATATACTGAGGACCAGCTGAAGACATCCAGCCTTATGTACTAAACAACTACTGGATTCTTGGACTTTCTGTTGGTAGACAGCCATTGGTGGACTACCTGGACCACAGCTAGTGGTCCAGATGGATAGTAGAGGAAAGTAGTTATAAAGACTAGCTAAGATCAGTTGCACAACATAAAAATAAATAATTCTTAAAAAATAAAAAAGAATGTCATTAAGGTTTTGTCATGGGTTATATTAAATCTTTGTATTGGGGGATGTTGTGCTGGTATTTAAAGTATTAATCATATGATTCAGATCCAGCAACATGACCTTTCTACATATTTGTGTATTTATTTTTTATGTGTTTATCAACTATTCATACCCCCTTCCTCCTTCCCACCTCTCTCTTTTGTACAATCTACCTGTGGCTGAGCTGTCCTGGGATTCACCCCAGCACAGGGTAGTTTTTGGACAATCTACCTGTGGCTGAGCTGTCCTGGAATTCACCCCAGCACAGGGTAGTTTTTGAACAATCTACCTGTGGCTGAGCTGTCCTGGGATTCACCCCAGCACAGGGTAGTTTTGTGTTTGCAGTCATCTTCTTGCTTCAACCTCGTAAATTCTGGGATCACATGTGTGAGCAAATATGACCAGAAGAATACTTTATTCTTGTTATAGCTCAATGTTCAAATCTTTCATTTACTTAATTAGATTCATTTCTAGGTATTTTTTCTTATTTTGATGGTATTTCTAATAGGAACTTTTTTCTTCTCCCCCATGACCTTTTTTTTTGTGTATAAGATGGTATCTGATTTTGTATGTTTTTTTTTTTTTTTGGTTTTTCGAGACAGGGTTTCTCTGCGGCTTTGGAGCCTGTCCTGGAACTAGCTCTTGTAGACCAGGCTGGTCTCGAACTCACAGAGATCCGCCTGCCTCTGCCTCCCGAGTGCTGGGATTAAAGGCGTGCGCCACCACCGCCCGGCTGTATGTTTTTTTTTTAAACTACAACTTTTCTGGACTCACTTCTTAGTTGCAAAATGTTTTGGTGGTTTGTCTGAGGCTTCAGTGTGTAAGACCATGTCATTTGCAAAAGGAGACAGATTTAATTCTTCCTTTCCAATTTGCATAACCCTTGTTCTTTTTGTTGTTTTTGTTGCTCTTGCATTTTTAGTACAATGTTGAATAGTATCATTGGAAAGAATAGGAACCCTTGCTTTGTACTGGCTCTTAATGAAAAAGCTCCGGTCTTTCCTCATTGTTTATAGTATTAACAACATTTATTCATAAATAGCTTTTATTATGTTGGACAATTTTTCTTCTATACTGAAATTGTTGAAAATCTCATTTTTTATTAAAATAAAAAGGGGAGTGCTCAGCCTAATAGTCTTTTTGATAAATAAAGGAATAAAACTCTCAGTAATTTCAGTAGAGAAAAGTTCTTCAACATAACAAAATCTATTCATAAAAACTCATAGCTAATTTTATAAACAATGAGAGCAGGGCCCAATCTCAAGACTAGCGGGGCAACACAAACTGAACTTCAAGGTTAAGAAAGAAAAAAGAATCTCAAAGTCTGGTAAGAAGGAATGGGAGGGTGGAAAGGCAAGGAGTTGAGGAGGTAAATATGGTCAAAATGCATTGTGTAAAATTACCAAAGAATTAATGCATTTCTTTAGCAGGCTTAGAATTTTTTTTAATGTGTTTTCATGTAATTTCTATCTTTCACAAAAATTTGATGAATCATGTTGATTTATTTGTTAAAGTTAAAACAGCTTTTCATGCCAGGGATAATTCTCACATGGCCACGATTATATAATCTTACTGGAGTTATCACAATTTTTTACATTGGCGTTCTCCAGAGAAATTGACACATAATTTTCTTTCTTTTAAAAATCTTTTAAAATTTATTCCTTGACAACTTTATGCATGTGTTACATATAATGTATTTTGATTTATTCACCTATCTATGACTTGCTCTTATCAGACTCTGCCTCACTATGGACTCCTTCCCAACACATCCCTCTTCTACTGTTTTGTCTTCATTCTTCATGGTCCATTAAGTGTAATTACGATTGCTTGCATAAGTAACTATTAGCACTGAAGGAAAATGACTCATCTTCTGCCAGCAGCCATTAGTGCAATTGCTTCTTAGGGATGGTGTCTCATGAGCTTGCTCTTGTGCAGGTCTTGTGCAGATAGTCATGACTACTTAGTTCATGAGAACAACAACCATGGTGTGTCCTGAAGTCAGCATTTCACAGCACTCCTTTCCATCCCCCTGCTTTTACATTCTATCTGCTCCCTCTTCTGAAATGTTCCCTGAGACATGGGATGGGTTGTGATATAACTATCTCATTTAGGGCAAAATACTTAGCAGTTACTTATTAGTAGCAATTTGGCCAATTAGTTATGAGTCTCTGCATTAACCCCTGTTCACTGCAAAAGAAGCTTCTTTGACAAAAGTTGAGTGAAGAACAATTTTTGGATAAAAACAAATATTTAGAAAGCATCTAAACAACATATTCATTTAGCAAAGCAAATAAACAAAAAACAGTTATGGATCTCCTAGGGACTTTGACTTCCTCAACTATGTAAATCTTTGACAAGATTTATAATACCAAGTGTAAATTCCTTCCTGTTAGGGCCTTAAATTCAACCAAAATGTCGTTGGTCACCCACCAACTATTAGTCATGCCACTATTGCAGGAATAAGTACGTATTGACTGGTATGCTTTGTAGAATCAGAGTATACATACTACTAGACAAACCCATTGATGCTCCAGCCCCCAACCCCCAACAGCTTACACAACACCTTGTGGCTCTATGGAAAACTAGCCAGCAGAGAGCCTCACAGTTCAGCACCACCTTGATTTCTCTAAGCCCTTGAAATCAAAGTGTAAGACCCAAGTCCCAGTCTCTGGCCTCCACCTTTGGAGGCCCCGTCCCTGTGCCCACCCAGCCTTGATCCCTCCCCGGGGGAGGGTCAAGACAGTCTGCCAAAATCTTGACCACTCCCCCAGTCTATTTAAACTGCTTCCCCGGAAAGTTCCCTCATGGTTCCCCCTTCATCAGAGAGCTCTTGTTAGGAAAATTCCTAACACAAAGTGTTCAAGCAACAATGTCTTACTGAAAGTGGTGGCAATAGCCTATGTTGTTTGGGGTAACCTCTGATATTCCCTGACTAACAACTCAAAGGGAGGTATCCCATGCCTAGAACTAGGATTTTTATTTTATAACCCACAGATTCTGAGAGCAGAATTATCCACACATATAAGAAGCCTTCATTTAAACTCCTCTTTGCATTTTTAATTTATATGTATATAAAATTATAATATACCTGTATATATATTTATAATTAGCTTACCAAGTAGTGGGTTTCTATAAAACCATTTTGTTATATCCTTGTTTAACTTCCCACCTTGCCCATATCTCCCTCATCTCTTGCCCCCTCTTGACATGTAATTTTTGTGTCATTTTCATCTGACTTTTATCAAGGTGTTGCTAATATCATAAAGTGCATTTGAAATAATTACTTCTGCTCTGTTTTTAAGTCTAAGAAACGTTTCTGTAAACGCTTCACTGAATGTTTGGTAGAATTCATCTGTGAATCCTCTGTTCCTGGCCTTTCCTTATTGAGAAAAATAATCATTGTTTCCACAATGTCTTTATTTACAATTGATCTACTCAGGCTTTTATAGTGGTATATTATTTGTGTATTAGTAAATAAAGCTTGCCTGAAGATGAGAGGGCAAAGCAGCCACACTAGTCAGCCATACAGGCCATGGAGTGGTGGCACGCACCTTTAATTCTAGGATTTGGGAGGCAGAGGCAGTCGGATCTCTGTGAATTCAAGGCCACCCTGAGCTACACAAAATCAATCCAGAAACAGATCCAGGTGGTGTGGCTCACACCTTTAACCCCTGTACCAGGGAGTCACATGCCTTTAATCCCAGCACTAGGGAGGAGGACACAGGAGTCATATGGCTGGGCGAAAAGAGGAATATAAAGGGGAAGAGACAGGGGCTCATTGAAGTGTGGAGTCTGAGGTTGGTGGAGAGCATTGCAGGATCCCCCCTTTGTTTGAGCCTTGATAGAAGTAAGATCTTTAGTGGCTTGGCTGCTTTGCTTTTCTGATCTTCAGCTTGAACCCCAATATCTGTCTCTGGGTTTTTATTATTCATGCAACAGGCTTTCTGCTTCTTCCAGACTCAGTTTAATTGTCATTTGTTTAGCTTTGGAAATTTATGTGTTTTGAAAGAAATCTAGGATAATAATTTGATTGGTTCTTAAATTTATTTTACTATATTTGGAGAACAACATACATGACTACTGTCTTTACATTGACACCATTTCCATCCCATACTCTTCCCCTTCCAGCTCCTCCCATGTCCCACACTCTCAACTTTATGACATCTTTTTTCAAGTGTTATTATTATATATGGATGTATAAATACAACCTGCAAAGTTCATTTAATGTTGTTCATATGTGTTTGGGGCCTGATCAATTAGGACTGAATATTCTATCAAGATACTCATCCCTACAGAAAACTGATTCTTCCTCTCTTAGGAGCCATCAATTTGTCTTTAAGTTCTTGATCGGTCAGTAGGGCCTTGTGATTTCCCCCATCCATGTTGGGAAAGTAACTGATATTGTCATCATGTAGATCTTGTTTTATTAATATAAATTTCCCTCACAGAACTGCTTATTTAAAAATTACTAAGCCAGGTGTGGTGGCCCACGATTTTATTACCAACTTGGGAGCCGGAAGCAGGCAGATCCCTGAGTTTAAGGCCAGCCTGTTCTACAGAGTGAGTTCTAGGACAGCCAGGGCTGTTAGACAAAGAAAACTGGTCTCAAAAATGAAACAAAACAAAAATAATAAAAGTAAATAGATAGAAATCACTAATTAGTTATAAAGACCATTATTGTTAAGTTGGTATATAAAGTAATGGGTTTTTGTTTTGTGGTATTTTGTTCTGTTTCTTTTGTCTTTTACTTGGCTATCTACCCCTTCATCACCTCACCCCCAGTTCTTTTCCTTCCTCCACATAGGTCCACATACTGCTTTCATGTTAGTTGTATTTTATTACCTTTTTACATATGGGTTGTCAATAAAAAGTGATGGGATCAAAGCTGTGCCTGTTCTAATGGGAGCTCACCAAATCCAGCGGGAAGGGGACTGAATGAGCATGCGATCAAACTGGACTCTCTGAATGTGGCTGAAAATGGGGGCTGACTGAGAAGCCATTGATAAAGGCACTGGGACGTGTTTCTACTGCATGTACTGGCTTTTTGGGACCCTAGTCTATTTGTCTATTTGGATGCAAAGCTTCCTAGGACTGGATGGGGGGTTTGGGCTTGGACTTCCCACAGGGCAGTGTTCCCTGCGCTCTCTTAAGGAGGGAGGGGGAAGGAGGAGGGGGAGGGGGGGAGCCAGAGGGGAATGGGAGGAAGGAAGGAAGTGTAAATTTTTTGAATGGAAAAATTAAAAACAAAACAAAACAAAAAAAAGATTACATGAATTCTTTTTTCTTAATTATTTTATTTTCTATGAATGGATATTTTACCTGCATGAATGTCTGTGTACCAGTGCATGCCTGTACCCACAGAGGTCAGAACAGGGCATCTGATTCCCTGGAACTTGAGCTACTGAAGTTTGTGAACCATGTCGGTGCTGGGAATTGAGCCCTGGTTCCCTGGGAGAGGAACTAGTGCTCTTATCCACTGAGTTCTCCAATTTCCATCCTGAATGCGTGAGAAGCTCATAATTCATGAGACTGACACTCTAGAATCAGAGAAAGGAATTTAAAGTTGATGTTTTTTTAACTCTTTGAGGGACAGCACCCAGATCCCTAATAAATACATGGAGACTTCTTACTTATGAATGCCCAGCCTTAGCTTGACTTTTTTCTAGCCAGCTTTTCTTAACTAAATTAGCCCATCTTTTGCCTCTGAGATTTTACCTTCCTCTAGTCTATATTCCTTTCCTTCTTATTCTGTGGCTTATTGTTTGGCAAGGTGGCTGGCCGCTGGTGTCCTCTCTCCTTTTCCTTTTTTTGCTCCTTGTTCTACGTAGGTCACAGTGGCCTTGGACCCACAGAGATTCTCCTGCCTCTGCCTCCTGGGTGTGCTGGAACTAAAGGTGTGCATCAGGCCCAGCTGGTGCAGTATTCTTACATTGGAGACATACATTCTATTTCTGCATATCATTTTGACATGCTAACAGCTGTCGATATTTAAATGCCCATGGCCAACCTTGACTGTCACTAAAGATTTGTGATATTCCAATGACAATATTCCTTCTGATTTGTTATCTGGATTGCTTCTAGAAAGAGAACCTTCACTTCATCTAGTGTTTGGCTGTACTGAGATACATTGGATTAAGGAAAGGCAGGATGCCAAATCTTATTTTTCTTTACCATTTTTCAAATTGGCTTGTATACTAGCAGCTTCCAATTTTGATCATTTGTACCTTTTTAACTTTTACTATGATCCACTTGATTGATATATTTTGATTCATGACTGTTATAGTCCTTATGAATGCTGAAATTGCCCTTCTCTGACATGTGGAGATTGTTTAATTTGGCTACTAAGTCCTTTTGAAATATTCCCTAGTAGTATAATTATAGCTTCCTTATTTTTGTTATGACAAAATGTTACAGGCTCATCTTGTACGTTTTCTGCCCTAGACCTTGATTTTCAAATAACAGTGTGTTATTTTAGAGAAAACTTTTTTTTCAAGCCCACAGTCTGGGTACGAGGAGTACTCCTTGTTCCTGTGTTGGCCATTATTTTTTAGGTATTTTCAGTGGACAGAGCTGTTTATCTATTTTAAAGTTCATACTGATACTTAAAATTCAAATCCCAGACTACAGGTTTTAAATTAACCTCTTTGATCTTGCATGTGTATCTGCTTCTTCAGTGTTGAAAACCATAATTCTTGGTTACCAGGAATGATAGAAATAAATATTTATTTGCATGAGTGGTTTCCTGAACTGACAGTTTATTTCTCTACTCTATTTTAAGAGTAATTGGTTTGTTGTTTATTTGTAGAATCAGGTTTATATATTAGGACTATTAAAACATTCTTGATAGTATAGGCTAAATTTTGTCCCTTTTTCCTTCTTATGGAACATTTTCAATACAAAATTTTAAATATATAATCCAATTTATCAATTGCTTTTTCCCTTCCTAATTCTGGATTTCAAGTCATAAGTAGAAAAATTGTTACTATTCCCAAATCATAATGTAATTAGCCTATATATCTCTTAGTAGATATATGATTTTAGTTTTGCATTTAAATATATGATACATGGATAGTTTATCTCATTGTACATTTTGAAGAATAGAGTCTTATTTTATTTACTATATATGACTTTTCTGTGATCCATTTGCCAGTTAAGGAACCTATCTGGGTGTGGTGGTTTAAAGCCGTAATTCCAGCACAGGAGAGGATCAGTTTAAATTCATACTCACTTACAATCTTAAGGCTAGCAGAGCCTCTGTGATACTCTGTCTAAGAAAACAAAAAGCCTATGGTTTCTATATTAAATTAAGTCAGCGCATGAATCAGAAGCTGCCTATGGCCCCTGGCCGTACCACTGTAATTCATGCCTAGAGAAGTGTACAGAACCTTATTACCTTCTTTTGGGTAAATGGCCAAACTTCACTTTATCCCTACAGGGCAGGCTGAATGAGAATGCATGTTACCACCTTTCAGAAATAGCCTATGATGACTGATAAAAATTGCTGACAAAATAAGCATTAGGAGATGTAACATAGAGGAATATTTTTCTTCCTAGTGTGCAACCACAAGTTCTGGGTATATATTGAGCTTATATGATTAACATAAAAACAATTATTGGTGGCCTGCTCTATTCCTGGTTTGCAGATGACTAATTCCCTGCTCATTTCTGTCATTGTAGAGTAATGTATCTCTACTTAAAATGAAACTATTCCTATCATGAGGGACTTACTATGAATTAAAATGCCTCCTGTCCAGAAATCATCACTTTGGGGGCTTGAGTATTTGTAGCTATAAACATCCTTCTTAGAATTACATTTGCGAGGCTGAGCTGTGGTGGCCTATACCTTTAATCCCAGTACTCAAAAGGCAGAGGCAGGTGGGTCTCTGTGAGTTCAAGGCCAGCCTGGTTTACGTAGTGAGTTCCAGGATAGCCAGGGCTACACAGTGAACCCTGTCTTGAAAAACCATTAAAAAAAGAATTACGTTTGCTATATTCTAAAGATTTTGGCAGGTCGTGTTTCAGGAACTTTTTCAATTCCCTTTCTGGTTTATTTTTTTTTCGGTGAGTAATTGTTCAAGAGTGTATTGTTCAATTGCCATGTGTTTTTGCGATTTTTCTTGATATTGACGTCTGGCTATATTACATTATGACCTGATAAAATAAAATAAACTATTTTGTACTTGTTAAGTATTGCTTTAGGATCTAAAATGTGGTATATTCTGGATAAAGTTTTGTAGGATGTTAAGAATCGATACTCTTCAGTTGTTGCATAGAAGACTAGGCTAAGTATCTTTCATTTGTGGTACAGTTTAGATCGTCAGTTCTTGATGAGTTTTGTTCAGATCCATTATCTATTGATTAGATTTTGATATTGAAACTGCACACTATCTGGCCTATCTGTCTATTTTTCCAATGCTGTATGTTTTAAGAAATTGGGTAGTTCTAGGTTTATTATTTACACATTTAATATTATTTAACTGGGATCCATTAATACAGTTCCTCGTGTTGTGGTGATGCCCAACCATAAAATTTATTTTTGCTGCTACTTCAGAACTGTCCTTTTGCTACTGTTATGAATTGCAATTTAAAAAGTTTTAGAGATAGAGGTTTGCCACAGTGGTCTCAATCCATGTGTCGAATCCGATGTTTTAAAAGAATTATATTGGCTCGAGTTTTCAATTTTTCATGCTACTGTGTTGCGATTTGTCCATCAGAATTGGACCCTTCTGAAATAGCTAGTAAACTGGTTGCCTTTGCTCAGATGAGCAGTCTAGTTTCCACACTCCTCCTCTCCACTAAAGTTTTTTTTTCTTTTCTTTTTTCAGGAGACAGAATTTATGCCTTTTCTCTGTCTCCTGAGACTACAAAGGTACTCAGAGGTGATTTTTCACCTAGTCCTTGGAAGCAGAAGATGTTTTTCCTGTAACCATGCATCTAATTGTAGACATAAGTCACAAAACAATCCCACACCAGTTTGGAATTATGATTAATAAAAGGATTATTTATTTAAGGGGAAAACTTACAGATCACTGTCCTAGACAATAGCCCTCTGCAACACCAGGAACAGAGTCTAGTAGCTGGAAGCAGAGCAGGAAGCAAGAGAGCAAGAGCAGGGCTAACGCTGCTTTTTAAAGCAAAAGAGGTCTTTAATCCATTTGGATTTGAGTTTTGTGCATGGTGATAGACACGGATCTACTTTCATTCTTCTACAGGTTGACATCCAGTTATGCCAGCACCATTTGTTGAAGATGCTTTCTTTCTTCCATTGTGTGCTTTTAGCTCCTTTATCAAAAATCAGGTGTTCATAGATTTGTGGGTTAAGATCTGGGTCTTCTATTCGATTCCATTGGTCGACTTCTCTATTTTTATGCCAATACCAAGCTGTTTTCAATACTGTAGCTCTGTAATAGAGTTTGAAGTCAGGGATGGTAATGCCTCCAGAAGTTCCTTTATTGTATAAGATTGTTTTGGCTATCCTGGGTTTCTTGTTCTTCCATATAAAGGTGATTATTGTCCTCTCAAGATCTGTGAAGAATTTTGATGGGATCTTTAAGGGGATTAGATTGCCTTTGGTAGTATTGCCATTTTTACTATGTTGATCCTCCCAATCCAAGAGCAAGGGAGATCCTTCCATTTTCTGGTGTCCTCTTCAATTTCTTTCTTCAAAGACTTAAAGTTCTTGTCAAATAGGCCTTTCACTTCCTTGGTTAGAGTTACCCCAAGATATTTTATGCTATTTGTGGCTATCGTGAATGGTGACGCTTCTCTGATTTCTTTCTCTGCTTCCTTATCCTTTGTATATAGGAGGGCGACTGATTTTTTGGAGTTGATCTTGTATCCTGCCACGCTACTAAAGGAGTTTATCAGCTGTAGGAGTTCTTTGGTGGAGTTTTTCGGGTCGCTTATGTACACTATCATATCATCAGCAAATAATGAAAGTTTAACTTCTTCCTTTCCAATTCGAATCCCCTTGATCCCCTTGTTTTGTCTTATTGCTATTGCTAGAACTTCAAGTACTATATTGAAGAGATAAGGAGAGAGTGGACACCCTTGTCGCGTTCCTGAATTTAGTGGGATGGCCTTGAGTTTCTCTCCATTTAATTTGATGTTAGCTGTCGGCTTGCTGTAAATAGCCTTTATTATATTTAGGAATGACCCCTGTATCTCTAATCTCTCCAAGACCTTTATCATAAAGGGGTGCTGAATTTTGTCAAATGCTTTTTCTGCATCTAATGAGATGATCATATGGTTTTCATGCACAAAACTCAAGTCCAAATGGATTAAAGACCTCAATATCAATCTGAACACACTGAACCTGTTAGAGGAGAAAGTGGGAAGTACTCTGCAACATTTGGGCACAGGAGACTGCTTCCTACATATAGCCCCAGCAGCACAGACATTAAGGGCAACATTGAATAAATGGGACCTCCTGAAGCTGAGCAGCTTCTGTAAAGCAAAGGACACTGTCACTAAGACAAAAAGGCAGCCTACTGACTGGGAGAAGATCTTCACCAACCCCGCAACAGACAAAGGCCTGATCTCCAAAATATATAAGGAACTCAAGAGACTAGACTTTAAAATGCTAATTAACCCAATTAAAAAATGGGGCACTGAACTGAACAGAGAATTCTCAACAGAAGAAGTCCGAATGGCCAAAAGACACTTAAGGTCATGCTCAACCTCCTTAGCAATCAGGGAAATGCAAATCAAAACAATGCTGAGATACCATCTTACACCTGTCAGAATGGCTAAAATCAAAAACACCAATGATAGCCTTTGCTAGAGAGGATGTGGAGTAAGGGGTACACTCATCCATTGCTGGTGGGAATGCAAACTTGTGCAACCACTTTGGAAAGCAGTGTGGAGGTTTCTCAGGAAATTTGGGATCAACCTACCCCAGGACCCAGCAATCCCACTATTGGGAATTTACCCAAGAGATGCCCAATCATATTACAAAAGCATTTGTTCAACTATGTTTATAGCAGCATTATTTGTAATAGCCAGAACCTGGAAACAACCTAGATGCCCTTCAGTGGAAGAATGGATGAAGAAAGTGTGGAATATATACATATTAGAGTACTACTCGGCGCTAAAAAACAATGACATCTTGAATTTTGCATGCAAATGGAGGGAAATAGAAAACACCATCCTGAGCGAGGTAACCCAGGCCCAAAAAGAGGAACATGGGATGTACTCACTCATAATTGGTTTCTAGCCATAAATAAAGGACATCGAGCCTATAATTCGTAAAAAATCCTAGAGAAGCTATATAAGAAGGTGAACCCAAAGAAAAACATATAGTTATCCTCCTGGTTATTGGAAGTAGACAAGATTGCCGGACAAAAAATGGGAACATGGGGGTGGGGTGGGATGGGGGGATGGGGGGATGGGGAGAGAAAAGGGTGAAGTGGAGGATGGGAAGAGCTTGGGGAAATAGGATGGTTGGGGTATAGGAAGGGTGGATATGGGAATAAGGAACTATATATCTTAGTTAAGGGAGCCATTCTAGGGTTGGCAGAGACTTGACTCTAGAGGGGTTCCCAGGTGTCCCGGAAGACGACCCCAGCTAGTTCCTAGGGCAACTGAGGAGAGGGTGCCAGAAATGTCCAGATCCTATTATCATACTCATGAATATCTTGCATATCACCATAGAACCTTCACCTGGCATTGGATGGAGAAAATGACAGAGCCCCACATAGGAGCACCAGACTGAGCTCTCAAGGTCCTGATGAGGAGCAAAAGGAGGGAGATCATGAGCAAGGAAGCCAGGACCGCGAGGAGTGCTTTTACCCATTGAGACGGTGGAACAGAGCTAACGGGAGACCACCAAGTCCAGTCGGAATGGGACTGATGCAACAGGGGACCAAACCGGACTCTCTGAATGTGGCTGACGGTGGAGGAGGACTGAGAAACCAAGGACAATGGCAATGAACATGAACCCTACAGCATGGACGGGCTCACTGTGAGCCTTGTCAGTTTGGTTGCTCACCTTCCTGGACTTAGGGGAAGCTGGGAGGACCTTGGACTTAACATAGTGAAGGGAACCCTGATGGCTCTTTGTCTTTGGAGAGGGGTGGAGTGGGGGTATGGGTGGAAGGGAGGGGAGGGAAGGGGGAGTAGATGGAAATCTTGAATAAAAAAATGAGAAAAAAAAAAGAATGAATAAATTAGAGATTGATCAATAAAAAAAAGAGTAAAGTTCAACATCTACAAACATTTTTAAAAACTAATTTGGGAAATCAAGGATTCCAGAGTATTCTGTAGACTGGAACAAAAATATTCAACATTATAAATGAACAATATCACCTTGCTGAAATATATGAGGAAAACCAAAAACTAAGGAAGCCATTAAAGGAAAATAATTAATATATGCCAAAGAGACACAAAAACCAACATAAACAGTTACCAATGGCCAAAGCAGAAAGACTCTGAGTAACAAAACAAAGAAAACATCATTACATTATAATCCTCTGTGTAGTGAAAAATAACACAGCCACTCACTTATGAGCACAGTTTGACATTTTTAAGAAGCCAAATATGTTCTTAACAAAGGATCCAGCAGTAGTATTTCTATGTATTTTCTCAAATTAGTTAAGAATTTCTGACCACAAAAACCTCCTCCATTGTATATTTGTAAAACTCATTCATAATTGGCAAAGCTGGGAAACAACCGAAGTTTCCTTCAGTGGGTGAATGGATAAATAAATGTGGTACAGCAGGCAATGTTATCTACTGAATTATTTCACTATTATTATTATTATTTTATTTATATTTATTATTATATTTTTGAATAATAATAAAAATTGAGAAAAATGATAAAAACAAAAAAAAAAAAGCAAAAGAGACCATGCCCAAGTGGGCTGATATCTTAAAGGCTATTGGCTGAAGGAGTGGAAGGAGCTCCCACAGCATCTAATGATTTGGTTTAAATATGTAGAGACTCTGGAGAGTGCTGTATGTCCCAAATCCACTAGTTACAAGCTCAATGTGTGTGTGTGTGTGTGGTCTTTTTAAAAAACTATTGTGATATTATTGCTTATAATAATAATATATATCATTATTATTTAATGTATTTACATTTTAAAATGTTATTTTCTGTTTTGAATCCTTTGTTCTCATCAGATACTAGAATTGTTATCAGCTCCTTTTTGTTGGTGTTATTTTATTTCCATTTAGGTGCTATAGCTTTTTTGAGTCCTCTTCCTTGCTTTCTCTTCTTTTCTGTATCCTGACATTATTTTAGCTATGGTAATATTACAATGACTAAAATACCATACTTCACTGATATTTTTCTCTTAAAAATACCTTTTTGTTATGCTTCATTTTTATAGTTTCTACAACTGTATAATTGTTTCAGTTCATTTTCCCTACCTGAAGTAAAGATTGAAAACACTATCCAGGATATTCCCTGGGAAATTTTGGAATCATTTAATATCTTTCTTTTGTCTAGTGCCCCAAATATTAGTATAATTGTGTTATATTTTAAATTATCTTTTAGTTTGGTTCAACTATTAAATCTAATCATTGTTGCATTATTTTATCCTATCATGGAAATTCTCTAGGTAAATATTTTTGTAGGTTGATGATTATGAAATCTTAGGGATGCTTTGGTTGATTTTGTTCACTCTAAAGATCTGCTTTGGAAAAGTTATATTTTATCACTATTGAGTCTCTGAGTTCATAAACATAGCATAGGTATCCATTTGTTTAGGCCTTCTTATGATTATTTTGAAATTGTATAGTTTTTAATATGCATATTGTCCACATGTTTTTGAAAATTTTTTATTTAAGCAGTTTAATTTGGGATGACTCCACACTACCACTGTGTTTAGTGGAAGGCCCGAAAGTCTAACTTCTATATTATAAAGTAGTCTCAAAAAAACAAACCATTGGTGCTAGATTAATAATTGGTGATTGCTAATGCTGAGCATGGGAGGAGAGTTTGACTACAAATGGTAGTTTTTTAAAACTAACAAAAGCATGAAAATTTTGGGTAGTTATGGGACTGTTCTATTTTTTATTTATGGTTGTGGATACTCATAAAACTCAGTGAGGATATTTAGCTTAGTGATAGAGTAGTTGCCTAGAATGTAAGAGGCCCTGAATTAAATTTCAATCTCCTTATCAAAATATGTTCATATAACTATAAACTAAAATAAAACATTTTCTGTATGTATCAAAACAGAACAAAGGAAACAAATAAAAATCACGTGAATATTGATTTGATATAACAGACAATGAATGCAATTACGTTAAGACTACAAATTCTCTCTTCCATTCCATGGAGAAAGGTTTTAATATTCACTTTAGTTATCAAGACCTCTGCTTGTACTGTTCTAGGCTGCTACCAAACATGTGCATAAATGGGGTAATCTTTAGTCATTGGAAAATGTACACACAGTATGTATTGACTTTGTCTTCTAATATCTCCAATCTGTGTGGAATTCTTTTCCTCTTCCCATGTAGTAGCTTTTTAGTTTTAGTGGCCTGAGTTTGACTGTGTATTTTACAGATGGGGCTCCTGATTTGGTTCAAAGTAATGGAAACGCGGAAGAGAAATAAATAATTTATTCTGTAGGCATTCTTTCTATACTTTGGTGTCTACAACATGACTAATTTCCTCTCATTGTCTTTCTGTGGATGGTCTTAGTTGCTCTGAATTTTTACATATAATTAGCAGAAGTGGCTTTATTTGTGCTTTTGAATGTTTTCATGTTGTTGATTTTTATCTATTACATACGCATGGAATTTGGTACATGTTTTTCTATGTCAAATATTTTTTCTCTAAACTGCAGTAGGTTAACAAAATTGTAATAGTGTTTGGAACATCAAGACATTTCTCCAAGTAGATGGTATGCCATTTTAATGCAGTTATTTATTGCACAGTGATGTTTGCTCAGCAAATGAGTATGTATACAACAGTAGTTATAAGATTATATCACCTAATAATATCATAACTATCATAATCTCTGAAAATTACTATAACAAAAATAGATTCTTCTTCCTATCTTCTCTTTTTAAAAATAGATATTTTCATGCAATATATTTGGATTATGGTTCCCCACCCCCGACTCCTCCCAGATCCTCTTCACCTCCTCACCATCCCCCAATCCATACCATTCTCTTTTCTCATTAGAAAATAAGCAGGCATCTAAAAAATAATGAAATGAAATAAAAACAAACAAATCAAAATAATACAAAACTAACAAGAAAAAAAACAAGAAAAAGCACAAGAAACACATAAAGACACTGAGACGTACACCCGCACACAGAGGAAACCCATTTTAGAGAAAGCAGGAAACATAATATAAACGCAAAAGATCTGTAATGTTAAAAAAAATTACCAAAGCATTGTGAGGAAAAAAAAAACAAGTCCAAAAGCACTTTGACATGTTTTATCTTGACCTTCTTGGGCTGGGCTTGAGGTCTGCCCTTCTGTGTGGATTGTACATCCAGTGAGACTCCACTAGAGAAAACCAACTCTTCATTTGCAAGTGGTTACCAAGTGGAGGTAGCTTCTGCGTTAGGGATGCAGGTTGTACCTACTTCCCCTCCCCATCTCACTTAGATCTGTGCATACTGCCACAGTGTCTGTGAGCACACATGTGTGTAAGCCCTGTTGTGTCAGGAAGGCCTTGATTCCTTGGTGTCTTTCATCCCCACAGGCTGTTACAATCTTTCTGCCTCCTCTACCACAGTGTTCCCTGAGCCCTGAGGGAAGAGGTTTGTTGAAGACGTCCCATTTAGGACTCTCTGTACAATGTCCAGTTGTGGGTCTCTGTGTTTATTCCAATCTGCTGCGGCAGAAAGCTTCTCTGATGATGGCTGAGCAAGGCACTGATCTATGAGAGTAGAAGAGTGTTGATAGGAGGCTTTTTGCTGCATTCCTTTAACAGAAGAGTAATATTTGGGTTTCCCCCAGGTTTATGGCCTATTGTCTCAGGTGTTTCTATTGCTAGGAAGAGACACTATGACCATGACAACTCTTATAAAGAAAACCTTTAATTGGGAGTGGCTTGCTTACAGTTTCAGAGCTTCAGGCCATTATCATCATGATGGGGAATAAGCAGAAGTGGGGTTAGGGCTGAGAGTGCCAGCTCTTGCAGGCAACAGGAAATCGACTGACACACTGAGCAGTATTCTGAGGATAGGAAGCCTCAAAGCTCGCCCCCACAGTAACACACTTCCTCCAACAAGGCCATACCCACTCTAACAAAGCCACGCCTCCTAATAGCGCTACTCCCCTTGAGATTATGGGAGCCAATTGCATTCAAACTACCACTCCTATCAAGTCTCAGGTTCTTAGCCACATGGGCAGTGAAGGGCATGGGTTACATTTCATGGAGTGGGCCTTAATTCCAGTCGGATAGTTGTTGGTTACTCCCACAAGCTTTGTGCCACTATTGTACCTGGTCACCACTGTAGATTGGAGTATTTGCAGCTGGGTTGGTGTTTTTCTTTCTCCTCTGGTAGCATGCAGAGTGCCTTCCAATACAACAAAGGTAGGCTAATGACTTCTCTGTGTTCAGTGAGTTGTGTAGGTATTGTTTCAGAAATAAGGCCTCATCAGTTTTTGAAGAACAAAGAATATAGTAAGGGTCTGAAGGGAGGAGGATGTCCCTAGGAAGGGAAAATAAAATATATAGTTATGGAGGGATAAGGGGAGGAAAGTGGAGGAATGGGAGGGAATATGGAGTAAGACAGCTTGAACTAAGGGCCACTTGAGAGCTCAAGGAAACTTAATACAGTAGCTTCTTAAAATACATATGAAAGAAATATAAAAGGACTCACCACATAGCAGGGGAGATAAAGTACTAACTAGACATCTCTTGCCACCTCCAGTGCCCAGAATGGGTTAGAATTGAGTTTTGGCCACCGGGCAGTGGTGGCGCACGCTTTTAATCCCAGCACTCGGGAGGCAGAGACAGGTGGATTTCTGTGAGTTCAAGGACAGCCTGGTCTACAAGAGCTAGTTCCAGGACAGGCTCCAAAGCTACAGAAAAAGCCTGTCTCAAAAAAATGGCTTATATTTCATAAACCACTTATCTAAAAGAAACCTGATAGACCCCAGAATTGAGTTTTGGCCAAAGATACTCCATGGAAGCCCCCCCTCAAAACCCAGGCTATTGCCAAGGCTATAAGTTGCTCTCCCTACCTACTCTTTCAGGATATAATGACTTCTGATTTTCTTTGAAAATTCAAAATATGAATAAAAACAATTTTATCTTTGCCTTATGTTTCTCAAAATGATTTTGTACTTTTTTCCTGATATTGAACTCTAATTTTTTTATTAATTTGTTTTTTCCCTGAATTCTGTTGTATCATATTTTGAGTAGTCATTCTTACTTGTGATATTTCATATTATCCATTGTTTCCTTCACTTAGCTTATTTTGAAGTATTAATTTTTATGTTTTGTGGTGAGATTCTAGAGTAATTTTTGTTCTATGAAACAGGCTATCCTCACTTCCTCCTTCCCTGCCTTTGTTTTTTGGGTTTTTTGTTTGTTTGTTTGTTTGCTTGCTTGTTTGTTTTAGAAACAGAGTGAGACCCTGCTCTGGAATGCACTGTACAGCCCAGGCTGGCCTTAAGGTTTTCCTTATGCTTCCTCCCTCTGAGACTCCAGCCACATCCCACTGTACTTGTCTTTCTTTTGCAGTTTTGTACAGAATTCTATCACATTATTTTTCTTTTAATGATTTAAAAAGTCTTTAGTTTTCTGAGTAAGAATGGGTCAGAGGAGATTTTATAGTTATGTTTGTGGAGTACCTTATTTTTTTTCTCTCAGAGTGATGGGTTTGTTTATTTATTTTTTGAGACAGGGTTTCTCTATATAACAGTACTGGATTTCCTGGAACTCACTTAGTAGACCAGGCTTGCCTCGAACTCACAGAGGTCTGCCTGCCTCGGCCTCCTAAGTGCTGGGATTAAAGGTGTGCACTACCACTGGCCTGGTAGAGTGATGTTTTTTAAAGATGGCATTGTCTATGAGGCCTCCTGCTTCTGTTCCCTAACTAGACTTTTGTGTGTAGTTTTCTGATTCTTCATGAATTTGAAGATTCTAGCATTCTTTTGAAAATCTGCTCAATTTGGGGATTTTGCTTAATATCAGGCATTGTTCCAGAAGGGAATTTCAGATGCTTACTTTCAAAAGGTCATAAGACACAGAATGTTCCACCCCTTCAAACTTTTTTGGATTCCTTTACTATTTGCACATTGGAATCATTTCCATTCTCAACTGCTACTCTCAAAATAATCTAATAATATTTCCAGTGAATAAATGTAAGCTCTGTGGGGGTGTTCAAGTTTTGATGAGTATTATGTGTTTTAGAGATTTTCTCCTCATAGATAATGATACCCTATGCATCTGTATACCTCTTATTGATTTAGTGGTTTTGTCCACAACTACTTGGGATTAGTTAGGTACTTGTTCTAAGTATTGTTTCACGTCTTTTATGTGATTTAATCTGGTTACATTCCTAATCAGTCTGGTGTTTTATGGAATCTTTATGTGTGTGTTCCTTGGGATTAAATACATAGCCTTGCATGTGCTAGGAAAACACTATTACTGAGTGGTTTTCTCAAGCAAGATTGTATCTTGCTTTGAGGTGCACTCTGACATTTTCACTATGTGGTTGCCCTCAAAGTTCCAATGTTTCTGCCTCAGTCTCCCATGTCCTAGAATAACAAGGATGTGTCAGCGTACCTCATCATTTTAAAGTATAATTCAAATCAACAGCTATGGTGCCTCCATTGTGGTCATCCTTCTTTGAATTATCAGGGCTTTCTGAAATCTTTTAGAGTCCCATAATTCTTTCAAGGTTGTCTTCTCTGTTCTATAAATAATTTCATTAAGGTTTTGATACACATAGTAATGAATCTTCATAATTCTTTAGGTAATATAGATATTTTCGCAATTTTAATTCTTCATGATCAAAAGAAACCTGGGGAGGAGAGGGATTATTTTGATTATATTTCCATATGGCAGTTCATCATCAAAAGTAGTTCAGGAAGAAATTTGGAGGCAGAAACTGATACAGAGGCCACGAAAGACTGCTACTTACTGGCTTGCTTCCCCCTGGCTTTCTCGGACTGCTTTCCTATAGAGACCAGATGGGATGGACCCTCCCACATCAATCACTAATTAACAAAATACCCGACAGGCTTGTTTACAACCCTATCTTATGGAGGCATTTTCTCAACTAGGGTTCCCTCCTCTCAGATGAATCAAGCATATGTCATGTTAACATAAAACTAGCCAGCCAATTAGAACTGGAGGTTCTCTTTTTAAATTCAGTGTGTATAATTTGTACAATAATCTGTTTTCACCTCCTCGCCAATTCTGCTGGTTGCATCTATCATCAAATAGTATCCTTCCTACTGCCATGTCTTTTTGTAATCTACAGAGAACACATATTTACTACTTCTAATCAGCAACTCTTTGTGTGTCTTCTTATGCTTTAAACCCCTCTGGAAGAACAAAGTTTGGGGACATTCACCTCTTTAATATTGTTTTGTTTAACAGCTGGTCAGTGAAAGCGGCTTGAGACCACAGCCCATTAGAACAGCTTTGTTTTCCTGTTCATGGGTACAAGATAATAGAAAAACAACACTCCCTCCACTGGAGTTTCTCCAAACAGACTACTTCATTGTATCCCCAGGATCATGACCACACTGGGTTCCACTTCTTCCTACCCTATCCAACACTTAAGAAGTGCTTCCCTTACACCCACACTTGATTCTCTGAGTGTGTATACATGTATTATTTAATAAACACAAACTTTGTTTCGTACTGCCTTATCTTAACATTCATTCCCCCCTACAGCAAAGTCTGGATCACAGCGACACGTGAATAGAGACCCCTAAGGGGAATTTCTGAGGCTACAGAACCAACTGCTTTGGGCTTCATTTTGCACTGACAGAGGTAATGTTCCCCAGCAACAAGCGCACCAAACTCTCCCTACTCAAGAAGTCTTAATATGTGCTCGTGTGTTCACACACGCATGCATAAGTTTCTCCTTCTTCCACGTTTCTCTCTAACTGTGGTTTTACTTTTCATTTAGGCAGTGACTAATTATGCTGAATGCCTTTTAGTTTACAGATACAGTCATTTGAGTATCTTGTTTGGGAAATGTCTATCTGGCCTTGACCCACATTTAATTTGTATTATGTGCTATTTTGTTGTTTATGTAACTTTCAGCTTTTGTCATATGTATAATTTGCAAATGTTTCCCCCATTCTGGGAGGCGGTTTTCTACTTTATTGACACTCTTTTGAAGCAGAAAGGTTTTACTCTTCTTCCCCCTTATGTTTGCATGCTTTAGGTGTAATAAACGGAATTTGTTCCCTGGTCCAAAGTCAGTAATATTTAGCACTGTGCTGTTACTCATACAGCTTTGTCATTCCAGCCCTTAAATGTCTATGTTTGACTTGTTTCTATGTAGGTCATGTGGTGAACGTTCATTTCAGCTTTTGCTATGTTTCTATGAAGCTGTCCCCACCCCCCTGTTTGACTGGTCATGGGATTTGAATGTTTTTTTAATAAATTCTTTGAGATTTTTTTCATACAATATATTTTTATCATTTCTACCCATCTCCTCACAGATCCATCCCTGTTCCATACCCTCGTTTCTGCAGTAGATGGTGATTGGCACAGAGACCCCTATTAGTCAAAGTGCAGAGCATGAAGCTTTCAGAATGTTCATACCTAAATAGGATACGTCTCTATCAGACCCCTCTCTATCCCACCCCTAAGGCTCGGGAATTGTTGCTAAAGAGAGGGTGGTAAGAGTGGCAGAGCCAGAGGTGGTAAATAACTGTAAGGAAACAATTTTTCTAGATACAGCAGGTCCCCTGTTCCTATTTTGTCATGGTGATTGTGATAACATGCACAAGACCTGCGAGCTAAAGTGTCTGTAGGTGTAAGTGGCTGATTTTCAAACTGTGCATCTTAGAGCATTCAAAAATGCAACCAAATAAGTGCTGTTTCTGAACTAAGACTTTAATTAGTAATGGGGAAGGAGGCATGTTTGGAGACTAGCAATTCACATGTTGTATGAATGTAATTATAAGTAGGATTTTTTAAGCCTGAAAGTAATTACTAATGATGAATTACATACACATATTTCATTCTATCTATAGGCAAACAATTGGAAAATAGTTCTATTCTAAAAATCAATCTGGGCATTCCAGTAGTTCATTTACTGTTTCCTGATCTGCATCCTGCTATAAAACTCTATTCTTCTGTTCTGTGATGTTTTTGTCTAGAGATGTATGCTGATTATTGCAGCTGAATTGTTTATCTCCTCTTTAATTTCACGTCTTTCTGTTGCAATGCCTCTCACAAGGAGCGTGTGGAATTCTACAGGCATTTCTGCCTTCCTTCTAATTTCTCTTCCTTTACTTGTATCCTTACTTTTCATTTACTTTTAAATTTCTTTATTTTTTAATTAATGTATTCCTTGACAATTTTGCACACTGTGTAATACATTATGATCATGCTCAGTCCCCCTTCTAGCCTCCTCCTTCCCCACCAGCCCTGTACTCTAGCCTCCCACTCCTATCCCCATTTAAACCTTGCTACTTCCAGTATTACCACCCTCGACTTTCTCTTCTCATTCTCTTTTTCCCCTGTGTCTTTCCTTTGTTGTTCTTCATGTGTATTATTTATAGGGAGCGAACCCACTCATTATTCCTTACTGAGAAGGGAAAGACTTAACTTTCTCATAAAGTTAGCATACATACTTTTTTCAGGGAAATAGTGTATAATATCTAGCATTTTGTTATTCTTGAGTATTCTGTCCTACTTGATTTCAAATGGTTACAGATGCAATAACTTCCCACCTGCAAGCTTATCCCAAAACAACTAAACTTAGTATCACGTTTCGCGTGGTCCTTTTTCGACCCTGAGATTGTGCTCTCTTGTACAAATGTGTCTTTTAGAGCCATTCTCAATAATCTGTCCTGATCTTCCTTGCCAGCTATGATGACTTATTTATATTATTGGTAATTGTGCCTGAGTCACTGCCTTGATACTTTGCCTTGTACTCCAGTCTTCTATCCACTTTTCAATTTTTTTTGGGGGGGGGGGTCTTATGACTAAACCCCATGTCAAAACATATCCCTTCGTTTCATTATGAGTAATTGCATCTTCTCCATTATATAAGGCCTGTTTTATCTGCAATGTTCCAATCCTTGGATGAAAAAGTAGTTCGACTGAGCTGAACTGAATACTGCCTTCCTAGCTGAACTGAATACTGCCTTCCTGGCGTTTAAAACCGGAAGAGATGACAGAGGAACTGAAACAGCTTCGGTCTGTGCTCTTGCAGCGTCGGCCCCATTATAGCTCCTGTTCCAGGTGCATTCCTGCTTCTACAGGTGTGTCTTCCTAGCCGGCCAAGGCTTTGTCTCACTTTCTGTCCTTTGTCTGTCCATGTCACTGCAACTTTAAAATCTACGCCTCTCTGCCTCCTCCCTATTCCAGAAACAACCCAGTGTCTCAGAACATTTTAGCATCCTTTTCCTTCTAGTACCTATCAGGAGATAGTTTTCTATGACTGAAAGGAAATTTTTCTTGAACAAAAGCAAAACAAAAGAAAAAAATTCTTTAAGGCAAATGGAGAGATGGTGTTCTAAATGAGTGAGCTCAAAGAAGGGCCTGAGGGTGGACTCATGAGGAGAAGCAAGGTTAAATTAAAACTGGAGCCTGGCCCAGGAAGGGAGGTACCACTAAAATGAGCAGGTATGTAGTTGAGAAATGGAAGTGAGGGAGAAGCAGAGCGCTCACGGCCCGTGGAGAGCAGCAGAACTGAAGATGCCTCAGCAATGAGGAATAGGCTGATATGGGTGGCTGGTGCTACCACCTGGGGCCATATGATGTCCAGGCCTGGGTTGCTGAGGGCCGTGTCTGGATCTGTGGCCCTACCATAGCTGGGATCTGTGTGGATGTCCATGACCCATGTAACCACAGAAAAGCATACAGATACGTGTGGTCTGGGCCCACAGCTGAGGCCATGTTGAAGTCTGCGGGCCAGGCCGCCAGTGGGGACATACTAATCTGAGTGCCCTGCACTGCCATGGTGACAGCCAGGCTGAAGCTGCAGCCAAGGTCCATGTCTGGGTCCATGGTGGTCTGTGTTGATGTCCGTGGCACATGTTGTCACCAAAAGCAGTGCAGTCTGGGTTGCTGACTGAGGCCGTGTTCAAGGGACACACAGCCACTGGGTCCACACCCAGCTGGGCTGCCACCCAGGGACATGGTGACATCCGGGCCCAAGCTGCAGCTGAGGGCCATGTCTGGGTTCATGGCCCTACCACTGTGGTGATGTGTCTGGCCCACGTTATTACCAGGGTCCATGGGATAGCTAGCCCCTTCCCAGCAGCCTCAGCAGGAGAGCTCCCTGCCCCCAGAACTGGCCCCGGTGGCATGGGCACAGGAATGCTGACCCTGGGAAAACTACTGACCTCTCATTGACAGGAGAGTGGGCCCTGCATGAGAAAAAGCTGATCCCATCCCTCACCATGAGTGAGGGAGAGCTGTCCCTGACTCTCACCTCAGGCGGGCAGTCCCAATGGAGGCCTGGACCGATCAACTCAGTTACCACCTCCGCCCACATCTAGGGCTGTGAGTTGGCCCACTCCAACA